>NC_133335.1:46770795-47083089 GCF_042186555.1 Aquarana catesbeiana
GCAGAGTGCATGAGCATCATGGGAAATGTAGTTCCAAAACATCTGGGGTGCCAAGGTTCGCCATCACTGCCATAGGCTATACCTCCACCTCCGTAGTACTGCCTTCTACAATGCAATGTTCATTCTCTCTCTAACAGTTTTGTTTTCTTTAACTTCCAGGTGAGAATAATCCACAGATATGCCCAACTTTCCAGGGAGGTCCCCTGTACATCCCAGACTCAAAACAGTACAAGTAAGAAAACCTTATAATCTGTGTGTCCTCTGAAAAATGAACAATGCTGATGTGTGCAGCTTAAATAATCTCCCCACTATCCTTTGATTTGGCCAGTTCAATAATTGAGATGTCCCCATAAAGCAGCCTTTTCCCACCAGGGTGCCATCTGGGTTCTTCAAGGGTGCAATGGCAAAATGCCTAAAAATTACCCCAAATTGCCCCAAATTGTGTACAAGCCAGTGGGTGGATCAAGTCTACCTTTTTTTACTCAAAGCCACGGGTTTCATTGTGCAGCATTGCAACCTTGGGCGCTGTGAGGGCCAGCCGCCAGTGTCCTAACAACCAATGACATCATTTGTTGATTAGAAGGACATTAGGCACTTACACAGCATCTTTGTTTGACCCCCCCACCCCTCTCTGCAAGCATTGAGGTCACATTAGCTGCGAGGGGGGAGAGAAAATGAGGAAGAAATATTGGAATACCAGTCAGACACCCAACATAAATCACCTCTAATGATGGGTGGCCTATGTGTGTGTGTGGAGCTTGCACTACGCAAAATTATTAGTTTAATTTTCTTACATTTTAGAATGGGGTGCCTCGAGATTGTGCATCATTTTAACAGGTGCCTTGACTGGAAAAAAGGCTAGAAACACTGACATAAAGTACTATAAATCTAAAGAAAAAATCAAAAAAGTTGGGTTGAAGTTGTCGTTTTTTGGAGATTTGGTTACGTGGTCTCAAGGTGAAAGGCCAATAACACTCTATGCAAACTGCCAACACTACAGGAAATGCTTGCTGTACATTTCAACTCAATGATTTCATCATTCATGTCATGATTTCAATTCATGAATAATTCATAAAAAAAAAAAGCGGAAGCTAACTATCCTCCCACCCATTCTCTTGGCAAATTTCAAACTTTCTGCCATATGTTTTATCCTCTCGTAAGCTTGAAAGCTGGACACTAGGCACAACTGATTTGTTCTAAACATTTAGCTGTCTCTATATTTTTTGAACATCACGGATATCTTCATAACAGTGCAAAAGAAGGAAAAAATATTTTTTGCTTCATTATATAGAATAGGAAAGAGGGGGTTTATATTGGATAATGTTGACTGTAGTTTAGCTTTAAAACAGAAGTATGGGTTAACAAAAAAAATGTATACTCACCTAGGTGGATGCTGCATCTGACTGAGGACTGAGCGATCAAAGAGTGCTGATCGCTCAGTTCCCAGTGTTCCTTGAGCAGAGAGCTGGTGACTGTCATTCACTTGCTTCCTGCTCTGCCCCTCCACTCACTGGAGCGCTGGGCTGTAGAGGGGGCAGGATCACCTGGCTCAGGCACTCAGCGACTCTGTGACATCAGCTGACAGCAGGCTTTAGCCTGCTGTTGGCTGAAAATAGGTCACAGGAGTGCAGAAAGAAATACACTCCTATGATCCCCACGAAAAGTATAGCAAAAAGAGCTTCGGCCTTCTCCATTAAAGGAGAAGTACAGCCAAAGCTTGTTTGGCTGTACTTCTCCTGTGGAAGCCCGCTGTCGGCTGATGTCACAGAGCTGTATGGTCCGGATCCATCCACGTGCCTGGGCCGGCATTCGGCTCAGCCTATCATTGAGCCACTGTGAGCCTGAGCTGGCCGCTCCTGCCACCTCCATAGCCCAGCGCTCCAGGGAGCACAAGGGGGGCAGAACAGTGATTCGGGGACTGACAGTCACCAGCTCTCTGCTCACGGTGCTGTGAGAAGCGAGTGATCAACTGTGTTTAATCGCTCGGCCCTCAGTCTTAGAGTCGCTAGGTAGGTATGATTTAAACAAAAAAGCAAATCCCATGCTTCTCTTTTAAGGGTCTCTAGGTGTTCTACCAGTGGGGAGGTGTGGGGTGATACTGCTTCGGTATGATCAATATTTTTTCATTACTTTTTGCAGTCTGGCTGAAAGTATCGAGCACATCCCAAACAATGTGGTGCATTCTACAGAGGGTAAACCAGCACAGTCAAAAAAATTTATCAGAAATAAAAGAAAGAAGCGTAAAAGAGGCCGGACCACTCCGGAACAGGAAACCCGAGCTCCGGTACCTGTACAGGTAAGAGGTGCAAAGTTTGAGCACCCAATAAGATATTTGGAGCCACAGCGCCATCTTGTGGTAGTTACGATTAACACTCTCTTCTCCTCTGTGATTTCTGATCTACAGTTAAAAATAAATCCTGCGTGCAGCTCACCAGGGTAAGGGCTCATGCAGATGGGCAATAAGGGGCAGCTGCTCGCGTAAAATGTTTTCATGTCTGCTAGTGGCAGTCACTGGTTTTTGCTGGCAGCCACGCCAATATTATATGCGAGCAGCTACCTCCAGAGGCCTGTACAAATCGGGGACAGTGTAGCTAACTGACCAGTTTTTATACAATTATAGCCATAGGTGTGCACAGCCTATTGCATTAGGGTGTGCACCCCCAAAAATCAAACACATATGCGTGTGTGTGTGTGTGTGCATGTATATATATATACTGACAGCGTAGAATAATAGATGGTGTTAGTAGGGCAGTGGACGGTTTCAGTAGTTTTTATTATTTTATTTTTTATTATTTTTTACAATTTTATTCTTTTAATTATTTTTTTTTTACAATTTTTTTTAGGAGCCCCGTCAGGGGGCATGGTAAAAAATCAAGGGTGGGAATCTGCACCACACAGGGTGATTAGGGTGTGCCCAGGCGCACGTCTACCCTGTTTCCCCGAAAAAAAGACCTAGCCTGATTGTCGGGGATGGCTGCAATATAAGCCCTACCCCCCAAATAAGCCCTACCTTGTTTCCCCCGAAAATAAGCCCTACCCTGAAAATAAGACCTACAAGGACTTTAACTAGGGCTTATTTGGGGGGTAGAGCTTATATTGCAGCCATCACCGACAATCACGCTAGGTCTTATTTTCGGGGAAGCAGGGTATGATTATAGCACAGAGTGCTGCTATGTTTAGAGTCCACGTTTAGCCACCTCTGAAAGTTGCACCCTATACACTCCAGATCACCCGTTTGAATGAGCCCTTTTTTTTAGTACCCAGGCCGAGAAAAGGTGATTTCGTTTTTTAAAAATCTCTTTTCATGCCCCTCCCCTTCAGCACCAATATTATAAATGACCAAATTACCCATTTTTTTAATTTCCTATTGTGTATTGTGTTACCACAGGAAGATGAATCTCTGTCAAAGCCATGGGATAGCAATGACATTTTGGACTACTGCTCCGGGAACGCCCAAAAAAATATTGATTATCCACTGCAGAAAACACAGCCAATTGATGGCAACAAGAACTTTCTTCACAAGCTGATCAGCCCAGATCAGTGCATCTATCATATGGAAGCCAGAAAACGACAACCCTCTGATGCTCTGTATTGTAATGATCCACTACCTGGAATTATCAGTGCCTTAGGACTAGACAACGATGAAGAGAAGGTCAGCGCACCGTGGGACTACTACAAACTCACAGACTCCTGCACAGACTCAAAAGCCCATTCTGTGGAAGAGGGGGTGTTGTCAGCTCTGAGAGGAAGTGTGAGTGTTGGCGAGCCAGAGGATCTGTGCTTAATCGCTAAGGCCTGGGATGAAGAGGACTCAGAGCCTGTAGACAATGAGGGGATCCTCTTCAAAAAAGTAAGATGCTATCTGCTGCTCCTACCAAATTGCTTGCTCATTTTCTTGGGAGAGTGACATTGAAGGCTGATATACTAAAGGCAAATAGACTGTTATGCCCTGTACACACGGTCGGATTTTCCGGATTTGTGTTGTCGGAAATTCCGATCGTGTGTGGGCTCCATCTGACTTTTTCCGTCGGAATTTCCGACACACAAAGTTTGAGAGCAGGATATAAAATTTTCCAACAACAAAATCCGATCCTTTAAATTCCGATCGTGTGTAGACAAATCCGCCGCACAAAGTGCCACGCATGCTCAGAGTAAATTAAGAGACGAAAGCTATTGGCTATTGCCCCGTTTATAGTCCCAACGTACGTGTTTTACGTCACCGCCTTCAGAACGATCAGATTTTACGACAACTTTGTGCGACCGTGTGTATACAAGACAAGTTTGAGCCAACATCCGTCGGAAAAAATCCATGGATTTTGTTGTCGGAATGTCCGTTCAATGTCCGATCGTGTGTACAGGGCATTAATGTTGTAAGTGCAGTTGCAGTTTGCATGGGGAATTTTCTCCAGAGCTTAGTAAATGAGGGCAAACTTCACTTTGCAAAGAATACCCAATCACATGCATGGAAAATAAAAGAAAACAGCATTTTTTCTTGCACATGATTAGATGATGGAAATGAGCAGAGCTTCCCCAGCAGAATGCTTTCAGTTGCATTTAGCTGGCATTTGAGATGCCTCTAAATTCCATCACAGTCTCTGCTCTAATTTATCCCTCTTATTTATCGGGTTGAGGTCAGGACTCTGTGCAGGTCAGTCAAGTTCCACCGCCCCAAACTCGCTCATCCATGTCTTTATGGACCTTGCTTTGTGCACTGGTGTGCAGTCATGTTGGAACAGAAAGTGGACATCTCCAAACTGTTCCCACAAAGTCAGAAGCATGAAATTGTCCAAAATATCTTGGTATGCTGACGCCTTAAGAGTTCCCTTCACTGGAACTAAGGGGCCAAGCCCAACCCCTGAAAAACAACCCCACATCATAATCCCCCCTCCACCAAATGATTTGGACCAGTGCACAAACCAAGGTTCATAAAAACACGCATGAGCGAGTTTAGGGTGGAGGAACTTGACTGGTCTTCACAGAGTCCTGACCCTAACCTGATAGAACACCTTTGGGATGAATTAGAGTGGAGACTTCTAGCCAGGGCTTCTCATCCACATCAGTGCCTGACCTCACAAATGCGCTTCTGGTCAAACATTCCCATAGACACACTCCTAAACCTTGTGGACAGCCTTCCCAGAAGAGTTGAAGCTGTTATAGCTGCAAAGGGTGGGCCAAGTCAATATTGAACCCTACGGTAAGACTGGGATGCCATTAAAGTTCACGTGTGTGTAAAGGCAGGTGTCCCAATACTTTTGACAATATAGTGTATAGGGTGAGAAAAGCAGTACTGATGCAAACAAATGCAAACAAATGCCAATGTACACTGACATTTACAGTGCCAGCATAGGATAAATTCAGTTGGTGGCTGAAGATAGCTAAAATGAAACATTGAAGAGAACGTGTTAATAGATGCATTGTATAACATAAACTCATACTTTGTACTTTAGGAAATGACGGCTGAGGATTATGAATATCGAGAAGATATCCATTGGGAGAAATCTAAAGATGTTCTAGGCAGTGGTGCCTTTGGGGATGTTTACTTGGGAAAGGACAAAGCATCGGGATTTAAATTTGCAGCCAAAACGGTATGAAATACTTTGTAGACCTTTTCACTGTCGGAGGAAATCTGGCCCATTCTTCCCGGTGAACTTTCTCCTAATATACATCCTCTTTCCTTCTCATTGCCAGATCCACAATAGCAGATTCCGATCTCAGGAACTGACCTGCTGCCTGTCTGTGAATTCTGACAAAATAGTCCCAGTGTACGGGGCGATCCGAGAAGGATCCTACATCACTGTATTCATGAAGATGATGAATGGTAACGTAGTTTACTATTTATACTATTATACACCATTCCCAACAATACTACAGAGTAAAAAAAATACAATTCGTTATTTGGCCTCATTCAAATGGGTGCTGAGGTGCATACACAGTGAATGGGCCCTATCTTGATGCATTGCTATGTGCTACGTGCAAGGCCGGTGCTTCCAAAAGGCAAACTAGGCTGCTGCCTAGGGCGCCTGGTCACTGGTGTTCCTACTCTATTCTCTCTGCAGCAAGCAACTAAGTCTCAGCATCAGCAGGCAGCCGCCGCTCCATTCGCACATAGTGTCAGAAGCGCAGTGGTGGCGGAGGACTGTGTCTGTGTCACGACTCCCGAATTAATGGAAGCAAGAAAACATTCATTGATGAGCACTGGTGGGCTGCATTTGATGGGCGCTTCATTAAAAATGTGAGGTATACAGGGGCAGGGCAAAGGGGGTGGAGTCAGGGGTGGAGCCAAGGGGGGGCCTGCCCACCTAGAGTGTAAAAGATCCTTGCACCAGCTCTGGTTACGTGCAGACAGCCCATTCAAGCCTATGAGGAAACAGTGACTGCAAGGACACTGCTGCTTGTCCTAATGTGACAGGGGTGTGAGTGTGCAGCCCTGGTGTTATATTAGAAAGCGCAAATGGCTTTCATTTAGTAAAACTGGTGAGTGCAAAATCTGGTGCAGAAACCAATTAGCTTCCAGGTTTTATTGTCAAAGCTTGATTAACCACATCCCGTCCGGCCTATAGCAGAATGACAGCCAGGCAGGGGATCGGTTATCTTGACTGAGCGTCATATGACGTCCAGCAAAATAAAGCTCCTTGCGCACGCCCCCGAGGGCGTGTAGTGCAGTGATCGGTAGTACGGTGTGTTGCTCTGACACACCACATCTCCGATCTCGGTAAAGAGCCTATGACATAGGCTCTTTGCCATGTGATCAGCTGTGTCCAATCACAGCTGGTCACATTGTAACCAGGCAGTGCCGTTAATCGACTTTTCCTCTATTCGCGCTGACAAGGCCCGGGTAGAGGAGAGCCGATCAGGGGCTCTCTTGACAGGGGGGTCTGTGCTGATAATCAGCGCATTGATTATAAGTGCAGACCAATCAGGGATACCCACACGTGTCCACCAGGGATGCCAACACCTGCCCACCAGGGATGCCAACACATGCCCACCAGGGATGCCAACCCATGCCCACCAGGGATGCCAACACATGCCCACCAGGGATGCCAACCCATGCCCACCAGGGATTTTAATCAGTGCCCAACAGGGATGCTAATCAGTGCCCATCAGGGATGCCAATCAGGGCCCATTAGGGATGCCAATCAGTGCCCATCAGCAATGCCTGTCAGTGCCTCCTCATCAGTGCTACTCATCAGTGCTGCCTATCAGTGCCCATCAGTGCTGCCTATCAGTACCCATCAGTGCTGCATATCAGTGCCACCTATCAGTGCTGCATATTAGTGCCTCATCATCAGTGCCCATCAGTGTCACCTCATCAGTGCCCATCAGTGCCACCTTATCAGTGAAGAAGAAAACTTACTTATTTACAAAATTTTATAACAGAAACGAAGAAAAACTTTTTTTTTTTTTTTCAAAATGTTCAGGCTTTTTTTATTTGTTTAGCAAAAAATAAAAAAAACCCTGTGGTGATCAAATAGCACCAAAAGAAAGCTCTATTTGTGGGGAAGAAAAAATGATAAAAGTTTCATATGGGTACAGTGTTGCATGACCGCACAATTTTCATTCGAAGTGCAACAACGCTAAAAGCTGAAAATTGGCCTGGGCAGGAAGGGGGTGAAAGTGCCCGGTATTGAAGTGGTTAAACACGCTGTAGTCAGAAGCTGATTAATTTCTTTGCAGAGCTGCACCAGAATTTGCATTCCAGTTTTAGTAAATCAACCCCCCAGTGTGTCTGGACCTGCAACATCTGCCAGTTGGGGAAGCATGAACATACGTCACCGTGTACGGACCTCAGCCGCCTTTACATGTACCTTATTCCAAGCTTTTTTTTTTTTCATTTGGGATTAGAGAACTTGTTGGATTTTTATTTCTGCATCCCTGCTAGTAAGATTCACCATCTTGATTTATCCTGATGACTATTGTGACCAGTAGTAAAAATTAAGTAAATTCCAACATTTTGAGTTTTCACCAGAACAGGAATAGAGGTGAAATCTTCCAATGGGGACACCTTTTATGGTAATTTCCCCCACTGTGGATAGATTTCTTCTATGTCTAATGGGCAGGAAGTGAAGGGAAATTTCTCCAATGGGTAACATAACCTGGTAGGATTTTTAAATGTTCCTTACTCTATTCAAAGGGAAGAAAATGGCTTTAAATATACTTTAAAGTCACATAAAAAGATCCTAGATTGTAAGCTCTAACGAGCAGGGTCCTCTGGTTCTTCTTGTTTTGAATTGTATTGCAACTGTAATGTCTGCCTTCATCGCTGTGCAAACTATTGGCGCTATATAAAGCCTGTATAATAATAATAATACTCACAAATAAAACATGGCCACCCCATCCCCTGTGTATCAGGGTTCATAGTAGCACACTTAACTTCATGTAAACATTCTGGATCCACATGTGCTAGAACACTGTAAACTTGGTTCTGTTTATGAATATTCCTCAAATATGACTTTTATTACATGCAATATAACACAACTGGTATTACAATGGAATAACAATCGATATTCTGTCTTTCAGGAGGCTCTCTGGGCCAGCTGATCAAGAGAAGCGGCTACTTGACAGAGGACAGAGCTCTTTATTACTTGTCACAGGTTTTGGAGGGCCTCATACATCTCCATGCTAACAGAGTGGTACATGGAGATGTTAAAGGTAAGAGCCACATACCTCATTTTTTGGATTTTTTTGGGGATTTATGGATTCCTACCAAGTTACATGTATTCCTAAAGCTCAACTGAACGTTCTTTTTAAATCTGGATTAACACTAGGTGCAGCGCTAATTCGCTGCGGATTCAGCACATCTAAATCGTAACACGTCTATGCGAACCGATTGCAGCATGTCTGTTAAGACAACGGTTTGCAAAACACGACGCGATTTGCAGAATCGGATCGCATGGGTGTGAACGCTCGTGCGATTCGATTCTGGTGCGGACAAAAAAAAGGGCCCTGCACCAGTTTGGTGCGAATGCGGTGAGATTTGAGCCATACAAATCAATGGGGTTGACTTACTAAAGGGAAATAGAATCTGCACTTTGCAAAGTGCAGTTGCACTCTGCAGGAGCAGTTGCTCCAGAGCTTAGTAAATCAGCAGAAGCTCTGCTGACTTCCAATCATGTGCAAGCAAACCTGACTTTTTTTTTAATTTTCCTTGCACATGACATCATTTACTATGATCATTTATACATACATATACATCATTTACCATCTATTTGCCTTTAGTAAATCAACCCCAGTGGCTCACACATCAGAGACAATGGGGGTTATTTACGAAAAGCAAATCCACTTTGCACTACAAGTGCAAAGTGCACTTGAAATTGCACTGAAATTGAACTTGGCAGTTCAGTCGCTGTAGATCCGAGGGGGACATGCAAGGAAAATAAAAAACAGCATTTTAGCTTGCACAGGATTGGATGATAAAATCAGCAGAGCGTCCCCTCATTTCAGATCTTCCACTCAGATTTACAGCGACTGCACTTCCAAGTGCACTTTCAGTGCAATTTCAAGTGCACTTTGCACTTATAGTTTGCACTTGTAGTGCAAAGTGGAGTTGCCTTTCGTAAATAACCCCAACTGCATGTAATTTGCACAGGAATGTGCTCCGATTCCAGTGTGAATTACCGGTACATGCGGAATCTCACACCGAAGCAGTGCGAACCCGGGCTTAATCATATGAATACTTTCCAGGTGCGTCAAAACAAAAAGTGGGCAAATTATTACAATTCATTATCTTTCAAAAGCAGCCACAGCTTGCAGTTCTGCAATCAGCAAAGGTCGTGCTTTTTCTGGTTGAAAAGCTCCAGCTATTGGACTTCTGCAGAGCGGCCACTACTTCCACATGGAGTGCAAGAGGTCCAGAGCTGGAGCTCCTTAATTAGATGTGGCTTTGCTAAGAGCAGAACTATAGGCCTGACTCGTAGGGGGCCTATCAGACCTCTGCAGAGAGACCACTGACTTCACACAGCAAGGGTTTTTCTCTGCAGCATGCCGGTGTCTTGCCGAGAAAGTTCCCCCGGCAGGTAAGGACCCCCCTGTACTGCGCAGGCACAGCGCTTGCGCAGTACGAATGACTAGGAGCGTCGAAAATAGCCGAAGCTGAAAAACTTCAATCAGCTGTACACGGCGCCTGCTCCCTAGGTCCAGTTTCAAGCCCCACCATCCAAGTGGACCTAAAGGGAGAATAAAAAAGTGCCGAGTGAAGCGAGCCCGCGAGGGGCCCTCTTACAGGCGCCATGTACAGCTGATTTCTATTCAGCTTCGGCTATTTCCGCCGACTCCTACTGCGCAAGCGCTGCGCC
Organism: Aquarana catesbeiana; assembly: GCF_042186555.1. Taxonomy (NCBI): domain Eukaryota; kingdom Metazoa; phylum Chordata; class Amphibia; order Anura; family Ranidae; genus Aquarana; species Aquarana catesbeiana. The sequence continues at coordinate 46,781,088 of NC_133335.1, forward strand.
TGCGCAGTAGAGTAGGGTCCTTATCCGCTGAGAGGAACTTTCTCGGCAGAACACCGGCAGGGTACAGGCATTTCAGGCTGTGGCTGCTTTCTAAATAAAACCATAACCCAACTTTTTGTTTTGATGTACAAAATAACATATTTAGTGGATATTAACTGAAAGTTCATTTGGGCTTTAAGATGCTGCCAACTGTATAAGCTCTGACTACAGAGCTGTGAGACTTTAGTTCAAATTGTGTAATGTTCCCTGTACTCAGGAACTCTGATGCACCTCTCTTCACATGTCTTCTTAACCCATTATGTCTGTTTATAGCTGACAACATTCTCCTGACGGAAGACCATAGCACAGCTTACCTATGTGACTTTGGGCATGCTGCTCACCTCCCTCCTGGTAGCTTGGGGACAAATCTTCTGACAGGTGAGTAGTTATGGTCCTTTACCTGTTCAGGCCCTTCTTCTTTTTTAAAGCTAGAATAAGTAAAATAGGTGTTTCATAGATGTCTTGCATGTGGATGTACATATAGGGGTTGATTTACGAAAGTTGCTCCAGAGCTTAGTAAATGAGGTAAAGCTTCACTTTGCAAAGAATACCCAATCACGATCAAGAAAAAAAAACTGCATTTTTGCTTGCACATGATGGAAGTCAGCAGAGCTTCTGCTTATTTACTAAGCTCTGGAGCATACACAAATACCATACTGGTGACCCCACAATAGGGATAAAACTTTTGCGCAGAAGGGAGTTTAACAAGACTCGTGGCCACTCATTAAAATTAGAAGAAAAGAGGTTTAACCTTAAACTACGTAGAGGGTTCTTTACTGTAAGAGCTTCAAGGATATGGAATTTCCCTTCCACAGGCGGTGGTCTCAGCGGGGAGCATTGATAGTTTCAAGAAACTATTAGATAAGCACCTGAACGATCGCAACATACAGGGATATACAATGTAATACTGACATATAATCACACACATGGGTTGGACTGGATGGACTTGTGTCTTTTTTCAACCTCACCTACTATGCAAAGTGCGCAGTCTTTTTGTCTTTAGTAAATCAACCCCATACTGTCGGTCAATCTGCACCTTAACGTGAGCCTGTAAAAAAACATAGGCAGTTTAAGCTGAACACAGAAGGTTACTATCAGTGAAAATCCCGCTAAAAAGAATAAGTAGATTCAGAAATAAAGGAAGCTGAATTTCTAACCTTTTCTGAAACTGCTTCTGAACCAAGATGTAAAGGGCATTGTGATGTGTGGAAATCACTTCTGCTTATAATGTGATATGTTAGAATTTCCCAGGTTTGTAAAAGCTTTATCTTACATGGGGGTTATTTACAAAAGGCAAATCCACTTTGCACTTGAAATTGCACTGAAAGTGCACTTGGAAGTGCAGTCGCTGTAAATTTGAGGGGAAGATCTGAAATGAGGGGAAGCTCTGCTGATTTTATCATCCAATCATGTGCAAGCCAAAATGCTGTTTTTTATTTTCCTTGCATGTCCCCCTCAGATCTACAGCGACTGCACCTCCGAGTGCACTTTTAGTGCAGTTTCAAGTGCACTTTGCCCTTGTAGTGCAAAGTGGATTTGCCTTTAGTAAATAACCCCCATAGTCTCTTAGCTTTAACTCCTAAAGGTTTTCTGTAAAAAAAAATATATCTACTCAACATAACTTCAACAAATGTATTTTATGCCATCGTGATAACTGATTTTCTTGTTTTACTGCAGCCAACTATGTACCAGGGACTGAGACGCACATGGCCCCTGAAATAGTGCAAGGGAATCCCTGTGGCGCAAAGTTAGATGTGTGGAGTGCGTGTTGCATGCTTCTTCACATGCTGAATGGCTGGCACCCATGGAGCCGCACACATACTGCACCCTTATGTCTAAAGGTAGGCACCATACTCAGACAGCATTCAAAGCTGCCATTTATTATGTTCATTTGATAAGAAGTGGAACATACTGATTTTTTTTTGTTTGCAGATTGCGAAAGAGCCTCCACCGTTGCAGGAAATTCCTCCTAGTATTCACCCTCTAATCCGTGACCTTATAGTGGCTGGATTACAGAAAGATCCAAATAACAGAGCAACAGCATCAGAGCTCAAGAACAGAGTGGATGCGGCACTGACAACAAGTAAGCACTTTGCTAGAATCCAGTAATAGTGCCAATGCATAGAAAAAACTAAACAGTTCTTTGCTTCTAGACCAGGGATTCTTAACCTAGGGTCCCTAAGTGGTCAATGGTTGGGTTTCAGGGGGTCCATGAGAGTCAGATCAAAAATAACATTTATATTCACTATAACCCCCCCCCCTCTTGTCACAATCAATGGTTTCCCATTGAAAGTAATGAAATAAAACGCACCCTGATGATCGCTAGACATCTCTTGACTCATTGTTGGGCCATGTTTACCATTTAAATTTGTATCATCAGGGGGGGGGCGAAAATTTCATCAGATTTTTAAAGGGATCCGTGACTCAACAAAAGTTTAAGAATCACCTTTTTAGACAGTCCTGATATTATTCATTGTCATTGTTTATCAGATTACTGAATGTTAGGCAAGCTCTCTGTAGAGGTATACCCATGGCAATGACTTGTGTCAGTGTGGTAATTTAAATGCCTTTTACTGAAATAGCTCTCTGTTGGCTGAAAACACAGAGCCCTCAAACATAATACATATTCTCCTTAAGGAAGGCACAACTAGACAACCCACCTTGGATGCTTTACCCTTTCTACCTCCCCCGAACCTACTAATCCCTTACCTTTCTTTCCTCCCATTTCCCCCCACTATTCTCCCCTTTCTTCCACTTCTTATCTTTGGGTGTACTTTGGTGCCTGTGAGGCACAGGTAGTGCCTACAGCCCATGCCAGCAGCCTGTCAAAATCATTGACAGGCTGAAATATGATTCAGCTGAACACACATTTGAGCAGTACTCATACATAGGGCCATATGCATACAGGGTCATAAGCCTCAACGCCAGGGCTCTAAAAGATTTTAGAAACCAGTGGATGGTTCACATTAAACATCTTTTGTACGGAGCTAGCCTTAAAAAAAAAAAAAGGTGTTTTCCAATTTGTCTTTTCCCATGTAAAAATACTGGCCATAAAGTGAGCTATTGAGCATTCATCACAAATGTATACCAAGCTGTCTGACAGTCAGATGCATATCTGCCTTTAGAATTGTCAAAGCTGACCACTGTTTTTTCTCTCATTACTCTTTTAGTTGGAGGCCTGAGCTCTCCATGTGATTCAGAATACAGAGAACCCAGAAAATTTCCTTCGGCTAAAAAAGAACCTGAGACCACGCAGTCCAAACCCAAGCTGTTTCCTGAAGAACCTGTGCTTAGTCAGCATATCAAAAACATAACCCAAGACTCTCCTTTAACAACAAATGCCAGAAGCATGGAGCAAACCAGAACTTCATGTGAAATGGAGATCGAGCGTCTAGAAATAGGTAGGACTACAGTTTCAATTTTTCTTTTGAAAATAGTTGGACAAAAAAAGACCAGTGGTGTGTAATAGCCATGTTCTTGTAGTAAAAGGTTTCCCTGTACAACATCTCTCACTGCTCCTATGGAAATCATCGTTATTATGCTGCATGCAGCAGTTTGGGAGCACTCTACTAAAAAAACCTGCAGCACTTGTTTCCTGGTCAGCTCAGTATGTGACAGTATGTACTGCCAAGGACTAAGGCCGGCCATACACGGTTCGGATCTCAGCTGGTTCAGCAGGAACCAGCCGACATTCAAACTGTTAATAGGCAGGCTGAATGTACCAAATTGATGTATCCATCAACTTGGGTACAACCAGCCTGCCGGATTCTTTTGCGATTATCGCTAGTGTATTCACACCGTGTATAGCCTAAAATGTAAAGGAAAATGCTATAATGTGCCCAAGAAATGTGTTCCTCGATGATGTTCTGAAAAGTTATTGTTGTTTGTGCAGACCTGTACCGGGACAACCTCTCCCAACTGTTCTCTGTAAAGGATACCCAGTTTCTCAGCGAGGACAGCCTGGATCCACTGCTCAGTGGCAAGGTATGGATAGATTTTGGTCAGCATTTGCCTTTCATTGTCTCACCTCTTGCCAAGAAGGGTTAGTCTACCTAAAGCACCCAAGTCAGACTAGACATATGCCTTTCAGCTAAATCACTCAAATGTTTGTCAATTCATCTGGAAGTGAGATCTATGCCCTTGAGTCCATACACCATAAACATTAAGAGAAATTTAATCTTCCCTGCTTGCTATTTCAATATGGAGAACCCAGCAAAAGTAAAGCTAAGATCTTTGTTGGGAAGAGTTTACTGCTGACGTATCCAAGATACTAATAATAGACTTTCTGTGTCCAATACCCCAATGGCACCACCAGCCAGATGATTTTTTTGAGTTTCCCCCCAAAATGATTGCCTTCAATGTTTCAAAGTTGGATCCCGCTGTTTCAGTTTGCTTTTATTTTCTAGTGTCTTTAAATAAATTGTGAAATAGTTTTTTTTCTACAAACTAGCAGATGATTAAAAGGAACTAAAGGGGCTAGCTACAAGGATTACCAGCATGTAAAAAATATATGCCATGCAACTGTCAGGAAGTCATTTTTATTTCCTTATAAATGCAAGTGGATCATTCCTCAAATCGTTTTTAGCCTCTTGATCAGCTGTGGGTTAGAACTGTTAGGTGGATGGAACCTGAAAGACATAGGTCTTCTTTTTAACTACGTACTCACTATTCTCTTATCAACACTACAGGAATCCATGAATACTTTGGATACTAGAAGTTCTGGAATCCATTCATGGGACAGCCAAATGGAAGCATGGAGCTTACAAAGCGACACCCTGTTCAGCGGGGGAAGCACAACCACCCCTAGTTGGTTCAATGGTATGTATATGCAGGCCTCACAGACTTAATCATAGCTTGATGTCATAAACACTAGTACTGTCTGCAACTACTCGTTCACATACAATCTACTTCATAGAAGTGGGTACATTTAATCAATCAATATTCAACACTTTTGCATGATATAAAAACAATAAAAAAGATATTATCGATAACATTTAAGATAAAAGTTTATATCCTAGTGGTTATTCAAAGCCAGGAGGATCCTGGAACCATTATGAATCCAATATACTTCCCATACAAAGAACCTCCTCATTGTGCACAATGACCATTGAACAACTTCGGTTCAATGGTAAGTAAACTGCAAGACAACTTTCTTCATTTGCACAGGCAACATTTTTTATACTCTAGAACAGTGTTTCCCAACCTTTTTCCACTCCAGGCACCCTTTAAAATTATGGACGATCTCGGGGTGCCCCTGTTCTAAAATGTAATAAACCTAACTAATAGCATAGCAGCATCCACACACATAGGACACCCAACATTAGAGGTGATTTATTCTTTCACAGCAAGTGCACACTGGCACCAATTAGTATTTCAGCCTTTCTTCTCTCTCATCTTCTACCCCCCACCCTGCTCACGTGACCCCAGTGCTGACAGAGAGGGATGAGGGTCAGACAAGGATGCTATGCAGGTGCCCAATGTCCTCCTCATCAACCAATGACATCAGTGGTTGTTAGGATGCTAAAGGCTGGCTTGCACAGTACCCAAGGTTGTAATTGTGCACAATGAAAACCTGTGGCTTTGTGTAATAAAAAAGCAAGCTTGGTCCATCCGCTGCTTTGCATGCAAAGTTTGAGCAATTTAGGGCAATTTTTAGGCATTTTGCCATGGCACCACAGAAGAACCCAGAAGGCACCCTGGTTGAAAAAGGCTGCTCTAGATCAATTCACTGCCTGGAGATTCAATAATACAAATGAAGTTGTAACTAGCAGTAAGTCCGAATACAAATACTGATCCCTCCTTGTTAATTTGTGTTTCAGGGGTAAAAGTACAATTGCAAACTTTCAGTGGAGAAACATTGAACATTTGGGAGTCTGGCAAAACCAAGCTGGGAGACCTGGCAGTGGGCATCAGCAGTCAGGTAAGAGGCTGAATTCTAAGGTCTGCACCAAATATGACAGGAAATAAAGTAGGTCCACTTTACAGCTGTACGCTATAAAAATGTGCCTCAACCTATTAAAAGGTCCTTCATACTAGGCTTAAATTAAGGAGACACATCAGAAGTCATGGCAGGCATTTTCATATGAAATAATAAAAGCGCATCAAAACACTGCAATAGCCAATAATCTGTTCACCTCTTAAAGAGAATTCCGGGTATGGCATTCATGGTTAAGCTAAGACCAATGTAACTATGGATATACCATACTTGCTGGAAGTCAGTGTAGTAGGTAACACTGCACCAGTAGTCTCTCCCGTGCCGAGTGGTTCCCCTGCTACATTGTGAACACAGGAAATCTGCTGCTCAGCACGGGTGCCATTCAGAAAATGTTTTGTGTTTTTTGATAGGACGAGATGGAGAGGCGGGGCAGTGACGTCACACTCTATACCTCGTCCTATGAGAGAATGCTTTTCTTTCATTGAGAAAATGCAAAACTTTACAGTATATGAATAACACTCATGCTGACCTCCTGTGTTCAGAATGCAGCAGGGCAGCTGCTTAGCACGGGTACTGGAACCAAGTGGAGATCACCAGAGTAGCGTTGTCCACCACAGTGACCTCCAGCTTCTAGAGGGATCCCACAAGTATGGTGTATAAACAGTTACACTGATTCAACCTAGACCAATGTGACTATGTATAAAACTTTCATACCTGAAATTCTTCTTTAAGCATATTAAAGTGTATGTAAACCCTTACACTGTACTTCTTCTATATTCTCCCTATTTTCCCAAAGGTTCACAACACAGGCACTGTGTTTTTTTTTGTTTTGTGTAAAGTCTGCCAGCCCTCTTAGGCCCCTTTCACATGGGCGCCTCCATGAAGCTGGATCCATTGGCTCAGCAGGGGATCTCTCTGCTAATCCCTGCTAAGCAGGTGGATGACAGGTCCGTGTCTGCTCCATTATGCAGAGCAGACACGGACACAGACGCTCTCATCTATGGGACAATCGGATGGAAACTAACCGTCTGTCCGTTTCCATCCGATCTGCCAGACGGATGGAAAATGGGACCACCATCTGTCTGTTTTTTGCGGACAGGATCGGATGTTGGCAGGTGTCATCGCAGATGTGTCCACTGACATGCGCCACTCCATAGAAAATACTGGAGGGTCCGATCAGGTCCGTCTGAAAAACCACCAGGCGGACCTAATAGGATCACCCATGTCAAAGGGGCCCAATGTGAATAACCAGCAGGTGTTTCTAAGCTTTTTGGAAACTGACTGAAGCCTGCTTATTTCTGTTCTTGTGAAAACCCAAAAATTGGCATTTATTTTCTATTTTCATTCGCAGTAATAATTATAAACAGGACAAGTAGAAAGGCTAAATCCCCCTAATGAGACACAGGCAGCAATAAAAACCTTATAGGTGTTCTAATTACTCTCAACTCTATCCAAAACTAGAAAAAGGTTTGTCTTTTGTTATACTTTAAAGTGAAAGTCTGGCCAAAACCTAACTAAGCTTAAACCTGCTCCCAACCCATTCTAAGCCCTATATTAACTCCTGTAAAGGAAAGATGTCTATACTTACCTAATCTAAAGGCGCTCCAGTCACGTGATCTCAACAGTGCCCAGCTTCAGGAGATAGCAGCAACAATGGATGGAATGCCTGGGCAGTAACATAGACTTACTATGGGGCACCCATTGTTGGCGGTTCCTCCTCTCCCCTGAAGCTGGAGCTGTGAGCCAATCCTGTGACTGGACCAGAGGGCCCTTAGATTAGGTAAGTATACACATCTTTCCATTACACGATAGATAGTATAGGGCTTAGAATGGGGGTGGGAGTAGATTTTATATTAGTTAGCTTTTGACTGGACTTCCATACTGCATACTCAAAGTGTAGCTGGTCCAGGAAAAAAAAAATCTATTCATAGAATGTCCCAATTTTCTTTAAAACAGATAGGTTCCTAGACTGCAAGTTTTACTACAACTTTACTTTTTAAGTTTGAGGCCTGAGCTCTTCGTGTGAATCAGAATACATATAAGAATTACTCAATGGTAATGGGACGAAGCTTGAATCACTGAGCAAATTCCTCCCACAAAAAACAAATCTCCAAGTATAGGCAAATCCAATAATTGTGGATAAATACATCCTAAAGCCTAGTACACATGGGCTGAAGGTCAGGCGGCATTGGCCGGTTCAATAGAAACCGTCTGACATTTGGCCCCTGTGTACTACAGCCGGTCCAACAGAAGCTGGCCGTTCTGCTGGCTTCTGTCGATGGGGCATATTCAAAAAAGGTCTGCTGACTGGCTCCCCATTAGCACTCTCTGCCAACCGTAGTGTTCTGGCGGGGGGGGCTGTACAGCGGCTCCTCCGGAGCTGTCAGTTTTTTTTCGTTCAGCGCTACTGGGTTGAATGAAAAAAAATACTACTAGAGTGTACAAGGCTTAATACTTTGGTTTACCACAAATAATGCAGTAATAAGCTTTAGATGAAAGTATTCTTCTAATAAGAATGTAAAAGATCCTTAAAAGAATCTACAACAGCACTACTTTGCGATTCTAATACTGTATCACTATTAAATCTACTTCTCTCTTTTGTACAGATCCCAATCAAACCATTCACTATAGTAAATTCAGAAGGAGATCCGATCCCATGGAAGACGGATATTGCAGACTGCGGTATTGAGCTGAAATGTTCCTTAGCACAAGACCGCGGAAGCACCTGGCTGTGGAGGGTCAGCAAGGGGAAGATAGAAGAAGGCCACCTAGAAGTGGCAGATACTGGTGGAGGAAGAGAAGGTTCAATCATCCTTATACCAGGCTGATCACTGCTTACAAGGACCTTCTAGTGTTCAACATCTGTATATGTGTCTTGCAGAAATGCCTTTCATATACCTTAGACGATGATTCACAGTGCCATCACTGAAAGTATCTTCCTTTCTCCAATATACATACATAGGCTCTTTAGCACATATTGTACCATTTTTAAACATGTTGTAAACATGGCAACATGCTCACATTTGCACACACAATCATTAACAACAACGGGGAATATGTCTAAAACTTCTGAAACGATAAACAAAATGAATGTTATCTGCTGTGATTATTTATGTCCCAACATTTCTGTTGATACCAAAGGAAGCACAGATTCCCCGGCTTCATAAAGGAAGGTGCTGCCTTGTCTACCCGATCAAATCTTAATGTCACTGAACATAAATATGTTGGTCTTACCCACAGCAACTGACCAGACTCTGACCAGAACAGCACAGCTTAGAACACTGATAGTAATATCTGGTTGGTTACAATGGGCTTCATATACCACACAGTCTCTTGCTCTACTTTTCCCAAATGATTTGAATCAGTTCTTAAATGTGAAGAAGTAGCTGTATTGTCTTAAAGTTTCCTTGCACAAGGCACTTTAATTCTATAGGTCAACTTATGTAACAATAATTAGAGTTGTCTATACAACTATGATACAGGGTGACCATCTACAGCAGGGGTCTCCAAACTGCGGCCCGTGGACCGAATGCGGCCCTTTGCTTGCCTTTAGCCCGGCCCGCATGGCACTATCCCTCCCACAGATACCAGCAATGGGGCACTATCACTCCCACAGATACCATCAATGGGGTACTATCCCTCCCACTGATACCAGCAATGGGGCACTATACCCCCCCCACACTGATACCAGCAATGGGCCAATATCCCCCCCCCACAAATACCAGCAATGGGGCACTATCACTCCCACAGATACCATCAATGGGGCGCTATCCCTCCCACTGATACCATCAATGGGGCACTATCCCTCCCACTGATACCATCAATGGGGCACTATCCCTCCCACTGATACCAGCAATGGGGCACTATACCCCCCCCCACTGATACCAGCAATGGGCCAATATCCCCCCCCCCACAAATACCAGCAATGGGGCACTATCCCTCCCACTGATACCAGCAATGGGGCACTATCACCCCCCCAACTGATAACAGCAATGGGGCAATATCCCCCCCCCCCACACACACTGATACCAGCAATGGGGCACTACTCGGGACCACAGTCTGGCCCCCCTAATGTCTGAAGGACAATAATCTGGCCCTTTATTTAGGAAGTTTTGGGACCCCTGCTCTACAGATAGCCAAGGGTGTCATTTTATACATTAAAGGGGAACTACAGTGTTTTAATACATTTTGACATATATATGTGAAATAGATGAACTTAATGTTAATGATCTTAATGCTTCTTTTAAAGTCTTAGAAACCTTTGTTTTATGTCTTTTGAAGTACAAAACTCTTTGCCATTTTGGGTGACATAAAACACCCACAATGCCAAGAATAATTTTTTTCCTACCTAGACACTGATTAATGTGAAATGTGAATTTTAACAACTGAAAGATTCTAAAACATGTATCCCATAAATACACTAAGGTGCTAGTTGCATCAACATGCTTAAGCTGGCCATACACCAATAGAATTTTGTTCAAACGTTCGTACGTAAATTGTGAAAAATCATTTGTCAGAGCATTCATCGTTGCCTTTATCGAGTCAACAAATCTAGTTTGCAAGCCCTTAAAAATCTGTTTAGATTTGCTACTTGAATGGAATCCCAGACGCATTAAAAACGTTCCTTTTGTGCCAAGAACGTGTGCATTACAATAAAGTAGCCCATTAATTAGTCACTTTTTTTTTTCTGTTCAACCAGTTGGTTGAATGAAAAACAAAGACTCGATTTCCCCTTCATCCTTACACTCATTGTGGATGGGGAATCCTCCCTACTGAGCTATTGTATTCTGACATCTGGCCGAATTTCAATCCATATGTGGCCGGCTTAAGTATGATACTCCCGAGATAAAACCACATTCAGAGTTGAAGTTTTGTTCGTTTGAGAAAAAATTTCCACCCTACTCCTTTATATCTTCTCGTCACTATGGTCCAAAATCATTGCCAGTTTGACCCTAGTAACCATCAGAAAATCAAATGTTTAGACTCTGCCCTTGGAGGTAGACTCGGGTAGCTCGAGAAGCCAGTGACGTCATCCAGGCAAGCCGGCGTGTCACGGCTTGGCTTCTCAAGCGGCCCCAATTTACCTCCAAGAGCATGGGTATAGACGCCCCTCCATCTACCTCTGAATGCCGGACCTGAGGATATTAGCTCATCAATGCCCACAGTTTCCAGCGTGGTATCGTTAGCTTTCTATTTTATTTTTTCTTCCAATAAATTAAAGTGATTGTATCCTTGGCTTACTTTTGTATACTTTGGGTCCCATTCCCCATGGCTCACTAATCTAATCATCACCATCCAGTCTATAGAGCGTCCATCTTGTATTTGGTCCATTGAATCCTAATTAGAATCCTAATGAGAAGCATTCATAGGGCCTGTTCACACTAAAATGCAGTGTGGGAAAGACGCGTTCCAGATCGGTCTCCTGCACTTAATGCCCTTGCGATCTGCTGTGGGGGTCAGTTTAAGTTAACCCCAGCCCAAACACAGGTCGGAAGTGCATTGCGTTTGCCCGCACCGGATCGCGTGGTACAAAAGTACCACGCGATGCGGTTGCTGCATGTTTCAAAAAGTAGTGCATGCACTACTGTTGCTGCGGTGCGATTTCAGCCCATTCAAAATGAATGAGGCTGAAATCGCACTGCATAGAACTGCGTGTGAAGCGCAACGGGAACCGCACAGCATTCCTGTGCGATTCACATTGCGGCTAATGAATGGGCCGTTAAAGATGAACTGTGGCCTTTTTAATGTTTTAGATATACTGTACATGTCTACAAACTCAACCTATTGTACTTAGTGTAATCAGTGTGTGTTATGCATTAAAAACCTTGTGTATTTGTATAGTTTGTTTTTATCTGTGTGCACGAATGTAACTTTTTTTTTTAATCTCTTCTATCACTGCTGATTGAAAACTTAATGAAAACCATGTGATCTGTGGTACTTTTTTTATTCAAATGAATAATGTATTTGGTAATCCTGCCATATGTTCTGATGATTTATGTGAAGTGTAATGATAGGTCCACTTTAAGCTATGTACTATCAGTGCTACTAATCTCCACCCCACGTTCACCACCCAACCCCTTTAGCTGTGGCTGGTATTGGTACTATGGACGCTTCCACTTGGTAAAGAGCATAAAAGATTTGGATCCCTGCACAGTTTTCCTGGTGTCTGTACTAGCGGAAGGAAGCTGAGCATCCTAAGGAATAGGGGGAAATTTCATTTCAAGCTGACCTTAAAGCAGGGGTCTCCAAACTGCGGCCCGAAGGCCAGATGTGGCCCTTTGCTAGCCTTTATGGGGCCCTTGGGGCACAACTCCTTGCACTGATATGAGGCACTATTCCTCTCACTGACACCAACAATGGGGCACTATATCTTCCACCGATACCAATGATGGAATACTATTCCTCCTATTAACAGGGGGCATACTCCTCCTATTGACCACCAACCTTGACGCCATATTTATTCTCACTGATGGTGGGCCCGTGACATTTTCTGCCCCTGCTGGCCACAATCTGGCCCTCCTAAAGTCCGAAGGACAATAAAGTAGCCCTTTGTTTCTAAAGTTTGGAGACCCCTGCCCTAAAGGGTGCTGTGGGAAGAAAGCTCACCTTGGTTCATGGTGGTATCTGTCATGGTTCCTATTTGTAGCAGTTTCATTTTTTATAAATCTGAACCCAGAGATGTTTCTTGTGACACGGCCACTGACCTTTGGCCGATTTCTCCTCTATCTGGGTTTTTGCATCAAAACACATTGGGGTTGATTTACTAAAGGGCAATAGACTGTGCGCTTTGCAAAATGCGAGCTTTGTAAATGAGGTAAGGCTTCACTTTGAAAAGCGTACACAATCACGTGCAAGGAAAATAAAATTAAAAAAAAAAACATCATTTTTGCTTGTACATGATTGGATGAAGTAAGTGAGCAGAGCTTCCCATCATTTACTAAGCTCTGGAGCAACTGCACTTTGCAAAGTGCACAGTCTGTTTCCCTTTAGTAAATCAACCCCAATGAATCTTGGACTGGTCATCAATAAAAGACCAAGAGGGGAACAAAGCTGATGGATACCCCTACAACCATATTTTGCATTTGGAACTCCAAAAAGGGTAGAATGTGTAAAAGAATCAAATCAAATACTGTATTAAAGTGTATTGTGTTTGTACTGTCTACACTTAAGTTGTAAAGCGCTGCGTAAATTGTTGGCGCTATATAAATCCTGTATAATAATAATAATAATAATAATAAATTATAAATGGAAGTTGATACTACAATCATACTAATTTGTGATGTAGCTTGACTGCCATTTATGCTAATAGCATCAAATGTAAAGTAATAGCATTCTAAAAGGTTACATGTAACCTAAATGTATTAGACTAATGCTGTAATGAAAGAATGGGTGCAATAATGGTTGTAATTGCAATTTCTTGTAATTTTCTTTCTCTAAAAATTATAATAAAACAATTTATGATTGTGCATTAAATGAACAAGTTGTTAGTGTGTATATTACAGATTTTTATGTGTTTGCTCGGGTCTAGATAATATTGTTCTGAGTCCTTTGTAAAGGTTAGGCCATATTCACAGAAATAACCAGCAACCTGCAAGATATGTGAATGCAAGATAAAAAGTCAAATAAAAATTCTTTAAAGTGTTACTAAACCCACAACAGTAAAATCAGTCTGTATATGCAGTAAAGCATGCTTCTTATACTCACTGTTTAACCTAAAGGGGTTAATCCTCTGCTGTGCAAAAAGGCTGTTTGATCCTGTGTCCTCTGATCCTCCCCTTCTTTCACTTTCCCCAATCCATCTGCTGATAGAACAGAGTCGTAGGGGCACTCTGCGCATGCTCAGTTTACTGTGTATTGCTAGAGAGTTTTTTCTTTTTCTTGGGAGGGTGCATGTGATCGGCACAGGGCCAATCAGCACTGTCCAGACAGAGGGTCAGGGGTCCTGCAGTCTCATAGGACAGTCAGAGAAGGATGAATATGCCTCCTACAAGCTTTAACTAGACAGTGATAGAAGTCACAAGACTGCTATATACTGCTGATGAGAAAAGGAATTTAACAGTTTATATTTACTAAAATAATTGCATTTCCATGTTCTGTGTACTGTAGTAGACCAGATATAGTGAATGCAGGGCACTGGGTTTAGTAGCACTTGAAGTAAGCCATAGATGATGAGATTTTCTTTGCTGCAACCATGGGTGAAAAGAAAGAAAATCATTTGATTCCCCAATCAACAGTCAGTGTTGATAGAGGAATCCCTACTGCAGCGCTATTGTATTACTGCTGGCGGGCAGCCTTTCCTGCCAGCAGAACATGATTACTGCTGGTAGCTATAGGTGCCAGCAGTAATCGCATACATAAAATCCGTCAGGCTGGTTGTCTTGAAGTTGATATATGGATCAACTTGGGTCCAACCAGCCTGCCCATAGATTAATCGAATTTCATCCGGTCCCTGCTGGCTGACATTCAATCCATCTATGGCCAGCTTAAGTCCATGATATATTTATTCAAGAATTCTAGACTTATTTATTTAACTTCTAAGTGTTATTACCTTAATAGTAGTTTCCCATCACCATGTTCACATCATCTGCAATTTCACTTCAGGTAAAGAAGGAAAGAATCTGCACTGGATGATAAAAAGAGAGGAAGATTTAATAGATTGCAAATAAGTAAAAATGGATGACACAAATATAAATCCGGAGTCTCTGGGCAGTTCAAAACCCACATGGTTTAGGTAAATCACAGCCAGTGTGCGGGGAGGGGGGGGGGGGGGCTGCGCCCGCAGGGGACCCGAAAAGAGGAGGATCCGGGCTGCTCTGTGCAAAATCATTATACCGAGCAGCTAAGTATAACATGTTTGCTATTTTTTTTTAAATATTTAGGTTTACAGTCACGTTAAAAGATATCTAAACCCAAATATTGCAGCTTACCAATCCTTAGATGTAATTACTTTTTACTTTTCAGGCCAAGAATATTTTCAGCAGTATAAAAAAAATGGCCACTGCCCCCACCTATAACAGGCCTTTGGTTTTTTGTTTTTTTTGTTTTTTTTTTTTAAAACACCCCCCATTATGCGATACATAATGGTATGTGTATGACATGTAGGTTGTAGAAATCATTATCGTTTTAATAAAACTCACCCACTGCTGTCCCCATTGAGCGCGCTCCTATTTTTAGTGTGGGCATCTAAAGCCCACTCGTTCCTCCTTCCAAGCTACGGTGCGCCTCCCGATCTCGTACATGTGCCTATTAGAGCTGCACGATTCTGGCTAAAATGAGAATCACGATTTTTTTGCTTAGAATAAAGCTGTAACATCTTTCACATTATACAAAAAAATTGGGCTAACTTTACGGTTTACTGTTTGAAAGACCGCTGCGCAAATATGGTGTGACATAAAATATTGCAACAACCACCATTTTAATCTATAGGGTCTCTGCTAAAAAAAATATATATATATCATGTTTGGGTGTTCCAAGTAATTTTCTAGCAGAAATTTCTTGTAAAAAAAAAAAAAAAAATTTCTAGCAAAAAATAATGATTTTTACTTGTAATCAACAAATGTAAGAAAAGGTTTGTTCTTTAAATGGTTAAACTTCCTTCATTTACACGCCAGAGTTCTTTCCTTTGATTAAAGAACGAAAAGATACTTTGTTTCTACTTATTCGGTGTTGTGATTAAACTTGGCAGGCTGTGAGAACTCTCTGCACTAGTTATGCCGCGTACACACAAGCAGACTTTCCAGCAGACTTGGTCCGGAGGACCGGACTCCGTCGGACAATTCGATCGTGTGTGGGCTCCAGCGGACTTTTTTCCCCCAAAAGTCCGACGGACCTAGCAATAAAACATGTTTCAAATCTTTCCGACGGACTCAAGTCCGGGTTGAAAAGTCCGCTCGTCTGTATGCTAGTCCGACGGACAAAAAGCCACGCTAGGGCAGCTATTGGCTACTGGCTATCAACTTCCTTATTTTAGTCCGGTCGTACGTCATCACGTACGAATCCGTCGGACTTTGGTGTGATCGTGTGTAGGCAAGTCCGTTCGTTTGAAAGTCCGGCGGACCTACGCTGCAAAGTCCATCGGAAAGACTGTCGGACCTAGTCCGTCGGAAAGTCCGCTCGTGTGTGCGCGGCATAGGAAAGAATCGTGACATGCTGTTTTGAAGATCGAGAAGAGAAAAAGATTGCGATTTTGATTCTTAACGATTGATCGTGCAGTTCTAGTGCCTATAGTACAAAGCACGGCGCATTCTGTGATGCTACAAGCGGCGGATGCCCATTGACTCCTGGGATTGATGAAACTCAGAACGTGGAGCCAATGGGCAGACGGGCATGATGTACCTCGCCGTGGCGAGGTACAGCGGAAGAGGCACAAGTGTTCAAATAGACATTACAAGGTATCACGAACGCAGGGGGGGGGGGGGAGTTTAAAAAATGCCTGGAACTCCGCTTTAACTTACTTAAGTATATTTTCAGCAAGTAAGAAAATATTGGCTCATCTTGCCAGAAAGATGTGTCCTTGTTACTTCCCGTGAGCCAAAGAAAAAAGCACAGACATTCCTATCTTTAGTGTGTAAACTACTAGGCCCATCAACCCACCATAGAATTAACAAAGGCAGATGTGTTTGAAGTCCAGCCTGGGTGACGACAGCTAAAACAGAGGTAACCTTGCTCTCATTAATTCCTGGGTGACAACCACGGATCCTTCCATAGATACAGTGGAGAAATGAGCAGGGACACAAAGGGACAGGAATTGTATTATTAGTAAAAGGAAAGTTTGTAGGGTGCATCTGCGTGAAAGGGACCTCCTGTATACTGTGACATCACACATGTATAGGCTTTATGGGCAGAGGTCAGGAAAGGAAAATGATGGTGAGCAATTGGTTTTGGTATTTCCTATCCATACACATCAGTTATCAAGAGAATAAAAGTGCTACAATGTATCTTCCTGAATATAACACTCAGAGTAAAGATGAGGAAAGCACATGAGTTATCATACTCGCTCCATTAGGATTTGATCGTTTCATCCTTCTTCCTATGAGTCCTCAGCTACACAAGTACCTGTATTCCGTTTTTTTTAACTCAGTCACCTATAAAGTAATACTGACCATTGTGAACATTATACCTAGTAATGAATTCTGCACATTCTCCAACACAGAACAAGAACATGAAGGGGGTTCTAAAAGTCATGACTTCTTTATCACCATTTCATAATACATATGCTGCACTGTCACCATCTAGTGGGAGAAAAGAAGAATTACAGCCAAAAAAAAAAAAACTTCAAATGTACCTGAGCACCCCAACATGTATATTACTTACTTACTTATACGTAGAATCAGGCCCTTTTTTTCAGAGATGGAGTTCCGCCACCTCCGGCACTAAGCCCCTTGCCCACCACTCACTGCTGTCACTTCCACACACAGAAGCCTAGCTTGTGTGAACAGGTGACAGGCTGCTCTGCACAGCCGCTCTTGTGTCCCGGCGGCAGCAGTTCTGAAGCCTGCGGATGCGGCTTGTACAAAGTATGCGTAGCACCAGAGGCGTATCTAGTGAAAATGGCGCCTATGGCAAGCACTGAAACTGCGCCCCTGTCAAAAAAAAAAAAACAGCTAACAAAACTACAAGTCAAGCTCTTTAATCTTTCTATTAACAAATTATGGATTAGTACTACATAAACTGCCCAATGGATCAGTTCGCCCCTGGTTATTAAACATTCTACATTCAGTGAAAGTTCATGTACTGCAAAGTTTGCACTGCATGAACTTTCGCTGGATGTGGACTGTTTAAGGAGCTTGTTGCACAAATCACTTTATTAAACTTTATGATATCTATTTATTTAATCCATATTGAGCACTATTTTATTGTGTGTATATGCCAAGCAGAAGCAGCCAATCAAATATGGTGCTCAATATGGATTAAATTAATATGCATAGCCATAAATATCAGAAATAAAAGTTTAATAAAGTGATTTGTGCAACAGCAGGTACTACTTTTAAATAGACTGCGAATGTGACTACAGCTGATGACCAGACTGCGAATACAGGAGATGACCAGACTGCAAATGCGACTATAAGAGATGACCAGACTGCGAATGTGACTACAGGAGATGACTAGACTGCGAATACAGGAGATGACTAGACTGCGAATTCGACTATAAGAGATGACCAGACTGTGAATGTGACTACAGGAGATGACTAGACTGTGAATGCGACTATAAGAGATGACCAGACTGCGAATGCGACTACAGCAGATGACCAGACTGCGAATGCGACTACAGCAGATGACCAGACTGCGAATGCGACTACAGCAGATGACCAGACTGCGAATGCGACTACAGCAGATGACCAGACTGCGAATGCGACATACTATAGCAGATGACCAGACTGCGAATGCGACATACTACAGGAGATGACCAGGCTGCGAATGTGACTATAGCAGATGACCAGACTGCGAATGCGACTACAGCAGATGACCAGACTGCGAATGCGACATACTACAGGAGATGACCAAGTAGCCAGTTTTAAAATTTAAGCTTTCAGCAATGAACAGCTATACAGGGGGATAAAGAACATTTTCAGGGAGGGTTTAGTAACAGTGAGTCTATAGGTAGAAAGACGTGCTCACCTCTCAGAGGTCCGGGGGCGGAGCTTTCCGTGGTAGGGGCGGGGCTTACATTGGAAGGGGGCAGGGCTTATGGCAGTAGGGGGCGGGAATATTCGTGGTCCAGGAGAAGCGATGTCAGTGCTCTGAGCACATACAGAGTACATGGGGCGGGACAGGGCAGGGTCAGAGCGTCAGTGGAGCTCCCTGCCCCGCCCCTCCCTGCTGACAGACCCTCCCTCAGCCTAAACCGAGCCCGACAGCCATCTGATAGAACACCAGCGCCGCGATCCTGCTGGCTGGCCGCGGTGCAGAGGGCTATATTAGTCTGGGAGAACAGGTGGGGGTTTTTTATTCATGCAGAGGGCGGCTTTTTGCCGCCCCTTCCCCCCCATGGCGCCCATGGCACTTGCCATAGCTGCCATACCTTAGATACGCCACTGTCAGCAATGCCAAGCTGCTGCTAACAAAGAAAATAGAATATTGGCATGCATTAAGAAGGGGATAAACTCCAGGGATAAAGCGATAATTCTCCCACTCTACAAGGGTATGCTATCCAGTTCTGGGCACCAGTCCTCGGGAAGGATGTACTGGGACTGGAGAATGTTCAGAGAAGGGCAACAAAACGAATATAGGGACTGGAGGATATTAGTTATGAGGAAAAGAGACAGTAAAGTGATTTCGCGCACAATGAAGATAGAAATCCAAGTGATATTAAATTGTCAAAAAAATCATTAAATATATGAAGTGAGCAATGATAAACATCAAAAATATTAATAAATATCCAAAAAAGGTTGTAGTGAATGGCCAGGTACTAAATAAGATCAATCAGTAACTTAGTCCAATAGCATAGGGCTGGATATTCATGAATCTTCTCAAAGAATACAGTAGGTGATGAAGACAGCAATAGGTGACGTCTGTGTGGTACTGTGCCCACAGTGCCCTTACCTCTATAGGCATAGGTAAATGTCTTGGTCAGACAGCTGGTCTATACGGTAGTGCCTTGCGAAGGTACTGAAGCTCAACCATGTTGCTGCCCTGCAGATCTGCTCCGGATTTGCCCCTGCTTTCTCTGCGACCGAGGTTGCCCAGGCTCTGGTTGTGTGTGCTCTGATCCCGCCTGGCAGAGTGAGGTTTTGTGCCTCATAGGTTGTCTGTATGGCCATTCTTATCCATCTGCTGATGGTATTCTTGGAAGCCTGTTTCCCTTTGTTGACTCCCGCATAAAGGGAAAAAAGGGAGGTCGTTCTTCACCAATCCTTCGTTCTTTCGAAGTGTGTTACGAGTGTGTTTTTTACATCCAGTTTGTTGTGTCTCTTTTTTTGCTATTCATAGTTTTTGGAAGCGAAGGTATGAGGATATTTTGGGTTCTATGGAACGTTGAAAGAGACCTTGGGTCTGGAGAGAGAATTATTTTGTCTAAATGTATTAGGCAGTATGGTTTCATTATAGACAGAGCTTGGATTTCGCTCACTCTTCTGGCTGATACTAGGGCCACAAGAAGTGCAGTCTTTAAAGTGAGGTTTTTGTTTGAGCTATCTTCCATCGGTTCAAATGGAGTGGAAAGAAATCCTCTAAGCACTGTGGCCATGTCCCAAGTTGAAGTTCTATTCATTTTGGCTGGTCTAGCTCTTTTAAGTGACATTAGGAATCGCTTTATGAGCGGGTCCTCTGCTAGTCTGGTGTCCATGAACGAGGAGAGTGCTACAACTTGTACCTTCAGCGTGCCTGGGGAGATATTTTTGTCTGCTCCATCTTGTAGGAAATCCAGAATTGATGGGATTATTCCTCTGTTGGATATCGGTTTGCTTCTGTTCCAGGAGACAAACTTTTTCCTCACTTTCTCGTAGATTGCCCTAGTCACGGGCCTCCTGCTGTTTAGGATGGTATTGATGACCTTGTATGACAGTTCTTTGTTCTGAAGTCTTGCCCTTTCAGTAACCAAGCCAAAAGCTTCAGGATTCTGTGGTTCGGGGGGTTAACTGGGCCCTGTGATAGGAGATCTGGCCAGTCTGTCAGTGTCAGCTGTGGTTGGATGCTGAGGTTTTTCAAGTGGCTGAACTATGCTCTTTGGGGCCAGTGCAGTGCTATTAGTATCACCGTTGCTCTGTCTGCCTTTATTTTTTGAATCACCCTTGGTATTATGGCAGTTGGGGGGAATGCATAGCACAGTTGCCATCCCCAGCTTTGGTTGAAGGCGTCTACTCTGCTGTTGCTATCTGTGGGGTCCAGAGAGAAGAATGTTTGTGATTTTGCATTCGCTTTGGAGGCGAATAGATCTACCTCGGGTACTCCCCACTTTTGAGTGATTTGTGCGAAGGTCGTTTGGTTCAGTGACCACTCCGTCTGTTTTATGGTCTTCCAGCTCAGGAAGTCTGCCAGCGTATTGTCTGTTCCTTTCAGATGGATACCTGATATTGACTTTATGTTTGATTCTGCTCATAGTAGGATTGTCTCCTCATCAAGCTTCGGGACTTTGTCCCACCTTGCCTGTTTAGGTATGCCACAGTCATGGCGTTGTCCGATTGCACCTTTATGTCTCTCCCCTGTATTGCTAGTTTGAACGCTTTTAATGCTTCCCCCACAGCTTGTAGCTCTCTCATGAGGCTTTCGATCATTTGGAGGTCCATTTTCCCTGTGAGCAGAGGCTCTCCATGTGTGCCCCCCAGCCTAGGACGCTGGCATCGGTGGTGATCCTGTTTGGCTGTGGTCGGAACAGAAATGGACTTGTCTAGGGATGAGTGGCTGCCATCCCACTGGGACAGAATGTAGTTCTGTAGAGGTCTCATGTGAATCTGTGCCCAGGTGATAGCTGGAATAGAAGACATCATCAGTCCTAGTACAGCCACTCCTTGTCTGAATGTTATGGCGTTGGTCCCTCTTAGGGAGGTTACTGCCTGTGTGATTTTTTCGTTCTTTTCTTCCATTAGGAAGGTTTTTATTAGTCTGGAGTCCAGTACATAGCCCAAATATACCACTCTCTGGCTTGGGGTCATCTGTGATTTTTCTGCATTCACTATCCATCCCAGGTTTTGCAGATAGGACACACTTGTGCGCAGGTTGTTCTCTAGGGCCTCTGCTGATTCCGCAAAGAACAGTAGATCGTCTAAGTATGGTATTATGCCAATACCTTGTTGTCTTAGACCTTTTAACGCTTCTGCCATTATCTTTGAGAAGGTTCTTGGTGCCGAAGAGATGCCGAAAGGGAGAGCTGTGTATTGTAGGTGCAGAGTAGTTACTGGTCCTTGTATTGCGAACCTCAGGAATTTTTGATGAGCCTCCTTTATGGGGACATATAGGTAGGCATCCTGTAGGTCTATTGTCGCCATGAATGTCTCCCGTGGTAGGATGTTTCTGATCGAGTAAATAGACTCCATTCTGAATTTTTTGTATTTTATTCCTCAGTTGAGTGGTTTGAGGTTCAGTATGAGTCTTAAGCTTGCCTGATGGCTTTTTCTTTGCAAAGATATGGGAATAAAACCTCCTTTGTTCCTCTTTTTGAGGTACATGGCGAATCACCTTCTGATCCAGTAGGTTCTGCAGAGATTCCAAAAAGGCCTTTGCTCGATCGTCGTCCCTTGGCAGAATGGTTACTAGGTACTTGGTTGGGGGGCGGGTGGAGAATTCTATCGCGTAGCCATCCGTTATGGTGCGTATGATGAATTTGTTTTTTGTTGCTTCCATCCATTGGTGGGAAAAGGCTGCGAGTCTGCCCCCCACCTGGACACAGTCATTGTTTTTTGTTCTTTAGGTTAGGAGGCTTGAGGATGAATTCACCCTTGCCTTTTTAGTTTTGATGTCCCCAGTGCTTTTTTGTTCCCGGCTTGTTGAATTTTTTGAATTGCTGAAAGTGTGACTTCCCTTGTTTCTTTTTGGGGAAAGCCCTTGTTCTTTGCTGCGGTCCTGCCTAGGACCATTTCTAGTTCAGGCCCAAAAAGTAGGTCTCCAGTGAATGGAATGCCGCATAGTCTGTTCTTGGAAGAGATATCACCTCCCCAAGACTTCAGCCACAGGGCTCTTCGGGCTGAGTTGAGTAGTGCTGTGGCCCTTGAAGATATCCTGACAGTTTCAGCTGAGGCATCTGCTAGAAAAGCTGCCGCTCTGGTTAGTGTAGGGATGGTTTTTATTAATTCTACCCTAGGTGTGTCACTCTCCAGTAGTTCTTGAAGCTGGGTTAACTAGATTAATAAAGTCCGGGCTGTGCAGGTGGAAGCTCTTGCCGGATTCAGGTTCGCAGCCCCTGCTTCCCAGGCCCTCTTTAAAAGGGCTTTTGTTGTCCATGGGGTCGCTTAAGGTACCCGCGTCGTCAAAGGCTAAGTCAGATTTATTTGTGACTTTTGCCAGAGAGGCATCCACTTTGGGACATTTAGCCCAGGTTTTGGTGTCTGTCTCTGCAAACATGTATCTGCGTTTGACTATGGCTGGTATAAAGAGTTTTTTCTCTGGGTCTTCCCAGTCTTTTTTGACGATATCTTTGAGAGTTTGCTGTACAGGGAATTTTCTAGGTTTCCTGGGTTGTAGCCCTTTATACATCTCGTCATGTATTGTGAGCTCTGCGTCTTTTTGTTCTTTAATACCTAGCGTGTCCGCTGTGGCTTTTCGAAGGCTATCTGTATCCTCTGAGAGAAATAAGTTGCCCTCTGAAACCGCATCTTCCTCATCAGAGTCTGGGCAAAGTCCATCCTCCGATTCAGATTGTTCGGAATCATCCGAATCCTCTTCTTGTTCTGTCTGTTCCCTGTTACCTGAAGAAATGCAAGTCCCGCTGGTAGACGGGGTACTGGTCTGACTGGCACTTGATGGCGCTTTCAACTTTTCAATAGCTGAGCATAGTAGCGCCATAGTGCTCTGTATTTCTTTCTTGAAAGAGCTGAGCAGATCTTTCAGATACCCTTGCGATTCTTTGGCCACCATTTTGTCTATACATTTTTGACATAGGGGTTTTTTTCTATTTGGGAGAAAACCGGTGGCTGCATGAAGCACGTGTTTTGTTGCTTTTCACTTTCCTTTCCTCAGGGGTCTTTGCCTGAAATCAAGCATAAAAAAGGTCCCGGTGAGGTAGGCGGTTAAAAGCTGCCTGTAAGTAGGCAGTTTTACAGTACGGATAAGACAGAGGTGACTCTGGAGTATTCTGGTTTACCTTGGAGCTGTCCTGGCTTGCAGGATCTGCAGGGCAGGGTGGAGAAGCATCAGACATGGTCAGCCACCAGGATCCTCTGCTTAGAGGGGCCTTTTAACTGCTTCCTGCTTAAGCTCCGGCCCCGCCCCCAGCTGACCCCGTGCAGGTTGGTGGATATACCTGCACATGCCGCTGCAGTTGGTGTCCTCCTTTCTGGGTGTCCAATAGGGAGGGGGACTCTGCTGCAATATACACATATATATATTTTTTTAAATTCCCGTCCCCGGAAGTGATGAAATCGCAAGTGTCCCGCTCTGTATCTCCTGGAAGCAGACTCTGGAAAAATGGCCGCTTAACTGTATAAATGATGATTTTCCGGCGCCTTCTTGGTACACCCCACAGAGCCTTCACGAGGAGAGGCTTGCTCTGCGGTGTGCGGAGGACGCCGATCGCGGCGAAAATAGCGGTAATCGGGCGGGCGGCGGGAGCGGACATCACCAGAGTAAGAGAGGAAAAAAATTTAAAGCAGTGAGACACCTACCCATCTGGCGTGGCGGTGGCCTGTGGTCAGGGGGTAATATACATCCATTCCCCTCCTCTGTACACCCTTGATATCTGGAAGAGATTCCAGATGAAAAACTGCAGTAGGTCCCTTGATGAGCGGCATGGGGTAAATTTCAGTGCATTATTGCAGCTTGGGGGGATGACTGCAGACCCCTCTGTAGGGGTGAAATCTCAAGCAGATCAATTCTGCTCAAATTTGCTGCTCCTGCTCGCCCTCCCAAGGCCCGCTGGGCTGGATGGGATGCTGGCACGGGGTCTCCTGCAACTATCACAGAGACAAAGGTAAAATAACAAACGTTTCTTTTGCAGCTCCTGTGGGTCCGGAGGAAACACAAACAAACTGAGGCACGCAGGTAAGACTGTGAAATTTATAATGGTGGACTAATGTGTTTCCTGTTTCAGGAGGAGGAGCCTATCTCTCGGATGCTGCCCTGGAAGACGATGTTTTGTTTGTTTGTGTTTCCTCCGGACCCACAGGAGCTGCAAATTTATGAAGAAAGATTATTTTTTACAAAATGTTATAACAGGAAAATGTTCAGTATTTTTCAATTTATATAGCAAAAAATTAAAAAACCCAGTGGTGATTAACTACTTGAGCTCTGAAAGGTTTTACCCCCTTCATGACCAGGCCATTTTTTGCTATTTAGTACTGCGCCACTTTAATCATTCTTGTCAAACCAATCTATTACCCTTCTATGAGGAGGTGAGCTGTCATCTAGATAACGGAAGGCCTGTAGATGTGGTATATCTGGATTTCGCAAAAGCATTTGATACAGTTCCCCATAAACGTTTATTGTACAAAGTAATGTCAGTTGGCATGGACCATAGGGTGAGTACATGGATTGAAAACTGACTACAAGGGAGAGTTCAGAGGGTGGTGATAAATGGGGAGTACTCGGAATGGTCAGGGGTGGGTAGTGGGGTTCCCCAGGGTTCTGTGCTGGGACAGATCCTATTTAATTTGTTCATAAATGACCTGGAGGATGGGATAAAGAGCTCAATCTCTGTATTTGCGGACAATACTAAGCTAAGCAGGGCAATAACTTCTCCGCAGGATGTGGAAACCTTGCAAGAAGATCTGAAGGATGGAAAAGGACCTGGGGGTTCTAGTAGATGACAGGCTCAGCAATGGCATGCAATGCCAAGCTGCTGCAAGCAAAGAAAACAAAATATTGGCATGCATTAAAACGGGGATCAACTCCAGAGATAAAACGATAATTCTCCAACTCTACAAGACTCTGGTCCGGCCTCACCTAGAGTATGCGCTGTCCAGTTCTGGGCACCAGTCCTCAGGAAGGATGTGTTGGAACTGGAGAGAGTCCAGAGAAGGGCAACAAAACGAATAAAGGGACTGGAGGATTTCAGTTATGAGGAAAGATTACGAGCACCGAACTTATTCTCTTTGGAGAAGAGACACTTGAGAGGGGATATGATTTCAATGTACAAATACCGGACTGGTGACCCCACAATGGGGATAAAACTTTTCCGCTGAAGGGAGTTTAATAAGACACGCGGCCATTCACTAAAATTAGAACAAAAGAGGTTTAACCTTAATCCCTTGCCGACCGGCTCACGCAGATATACGTTGACAGGAGGGCACGTACAGGCATATTAACATACCTGTATGTTGCCCTTTAAGACGTGGCATTGTGGGCGCCGCGAGCTCTGTGAGTGTGATCGCGGGTCCCGTGGACTCTATGTCCGCGGGGATACCTGTGATCGTCTCACGAAGAGGAAGAACGGGAAATGCTGATGTAAACAAGCATTTCCCCATTCTTCCTAGTGACAGGACACTGATCACAGCTCCCTGTGATCGGAGTGGTGATCAGTGTTGTGTCATACGTAGCCCATCCCCCCCACAGTTAGAATCACTCCCTAGGACACACTTAACCCCAGCAGCGCCCCCTAGTGGTTAACCCCTTCACTGCCAGTCACATTTACACAGTAATCAGTGCATTTTTAATCGCACTGATCGCTGTATAAATGTGAATGGTTACAAAATAGCGCCAAAAGTGTCCGATCTGTCCACCATAATGTCGCAGTCATGATAAAAATCGCAGATCACCGCCATTACTAGTAAAAAAAAAAAATATTAATAAAAATGCCATAAAACTATCCCCTATTTTGTAGATGCTATAACTTTTGCGCAAATCAATCAATAAACGCTTATTTCGATTTTTTACCAAAAATATGTAGAAGAATACGTATTGGCCTAAACTGAGGGATATTTATTATAGCAAAAAGTAAAATATATTGCGTTTTTTTCAAAATTGTCGCTTTTTTTTGTTTGTAGCACAATTGTCAGTTAAAGCGACGCAGTGCCGAATCGCAAAAAAACGCTCTGGTCTTTGGCCAGCCAAATGGTTCGGGGCTGAAGTGGTTAAACTACGTAGAGGGTTCTTTACTGTAAGAGCGGTAAGGATGTGGTATCAGCGGGGAGCATCGATAATTTCAAAAAACTATTAGATAAACACCTGAACGACCACAACATACAGGAATATACAATGTAATACTGTCATATAATCACACACATAGGTTGGACTTGATGGACTTGTGTCTTTTTCAACCTCACCTACTATGTAACTATGTAACTGCGTGGTCATGCAACACTGTACCCAAAGGAAATTTATGTTTTTTTTTTTCACATAAATAGAGCTTTCTTTTGGTGGTATTTGATCAGCACTGGGTTTTTTCTAAACAAAAAAAGACTGAATTTTTGGAACAAAAAAAAAAACAAAACAATATTTTCAACTTTCTGCCATAAAACATATCCAATAAAAATGTTCGTAAATTTAGGCCAAAATGTATTCTGCTACATGTTCTTGGTGAAAAAAATTCCAGAGGAGATGAGGCACACAATACGGATGAGAAAAACAAAACTCCCAGCTGAACAGCAACACAGCAGGAAATGTTGTCAGGGAGCAGTGCAGACTGGGGTACCTGGGGTCCACCAGAGGAAATAGTAGCAAGAACTCCCCTTGTTGAATTATTGTAAGATGTTCTCTCTCTTGGGAGTAGCCAAGGAATCCAGGGGTTGACGCACCCCATCAAGATTTACCTTTAAAGTGTACCCAAGGCCAAAACTTTCTTTTTAGTTTTAAATAGATTGTGAAAGGACTCCAACTGCTGTTTTTGTGTCGGTTTTCTTGCCCTAAAGAAGGTGGAGATCTTTGAGGCCACCAAAACACGTTGGATTTTTTGTGTTCTCTCAATATTAAGGTTTTGTTTCAGGTTTTTATTGCTGTCTGTGAACCTGCTGGGTAGATTCACCCTCACTATTTGTCCTGGTGACCAATGTCACTTGACTGAAATGGAAATCTAAAATTATTCATTGACACCAGAACAGGAACCAAGGAGAAATCCTCCAATGGGGACACCTTCTCTGCCGACAACTGCCAAGGAGGGGATTCTGCTCACCCTGGAGAGATTTCCTCTCACTATTGTGTCTACAGGACAGGAAGTGAAAGGAATCTGACGGATGGGGCAAAGTTTAGGCTTTTTGCGATGCGGCACTGCGTTATTTTAACTGACAATTGCGTGGTCATGCAAGGATGTACCCAAATAAAATTTATGTCCCTTTTCCCCACAAATAGAGCTTTCTTTTGGTGGTATTTCATTACCTCTGCGGTTTTTATTTTTTGTGCCATAAACAAAAAAGACCGACAACTTTCAAAAAGAAACAAACATTTTTTACTTTCCTCTAAAACATATGCAATACATTTAAAAAAAAAATCTAATTTCGTTATACAATTTAGGCCAATATGTATTCTGCAATATATTTTTGGTAAAAAAAATCCCAATAAGCTTATATTGATTGGTTTGCGCAAAAGTTATAGTGTCTACAAACTATAGAAAATTTTTATTAATTTTTTTACTAGTAATGGCGTCGATCAGTGACTTATAGCGGGACTGCGATATTGCGGTGGACATTCTGACACTGACAGACACTTTTTGGGGACCAGTGACACTAATACAGTGATCAGTGCTAAAAATATGCACTGTCACTGTACTAATGTCTGGAAATGGGTTAACATCATAGGTGATCAAACGGTTAACTGTGTGCCTAGCTTGTGTTTCTGTGTACGGTCTCTTTTCTCTTAGGACATTGCACACCACACCTGGATTATGTTGCTAACATGTGGGATCACCAGATTTCGCCATTGGGGGGGTTTGCACATATGTACCTTGGTTTTCCACGGGTCACAGCTCCCGGGACAGACACATCCCTGGCAGCCCTCAATTTGCAACACTGCATGCTGAATCTGAAGAGGACTTATATACACCTTGCATCCGCTCCTGAAGTAGTGGAGTGAATTCCACAAAACGCACGTGTCAAGCTTTTTTAGATGCATTATAATCATACATTTACAGCTGAGATTAGTAGGAACTTTTTGCAATCATTAATGATTTTAATAATATTTTATGATATGGATTACAAGCCAGCCCTCAACAATTATACTTTATACTGCAATGTGTTATACATGACATCTGTGTATATATATGAATTATAATGATAAGAAACCATCATGATATCTGTATGTATATGAAAGAATAAATGTGCTATCTTGCATTTGACCACTTTACCATCTATGTGTCACGTGCTTCATTTAAAGTCCCAAAACCCCCCTCCTGCCCAGACCAATTCTCAGCTTTTAGCGCTGTCACTCTTTGAATGACAATTGAGCGGTCATACAACACTGTACCCATATGAAATGTTTCTAATTTTTTTCCCACAAATAGAGCTTTCTTTTGGTGGTATTTGGTCACCTCTGCATTTTTTATTGTTTGTTAAAAAAAATTAAAAAAGACAGGATTTTTTAAAAAACAATAAAAAAAAACGTTTTATATTTAGTTAGAAATTTTGCAAACAGGTATTTTTTCTCCTTCATTGATGTACGCTGATGAGGCTGCACTGATGGGCACCGATAGGCTGCACTGATGGGCACTAATAGGCGGCACTGGTGGGCACTAATAGGCGGCACTGATGGGTGGCACTGATAGCTGGCAGTGATGGGCACTGGCAGGTGACACTGATAGGCAGCACTGCTAGGTGGCACTGATTGGTGGCATTTGTGGGCACTGATAGGTGGCACTGATTGCTGGCACTCACTGTGGGCACTGACTGCTGGCACTGGCAGGCGGTACTGGTGGGCACAGAGGCTCTTCCTCTTTGGGACCAATGTCCCTTCAAACAGAAGCCGGTGATCGGCTTTTTTTCTCCTCGCGCTCTTAGCATGAGAAGAGAAAAAAAAAACTATTACCGATCCTCTGTTTACATCACGTGATCAGCTGTCATTGGCTGACAGCTGATCATGTGGTAAGGGGCCGGGAGCAGCCCCTTACTCGGATCTGTGATCACCCGAGTCTCATTGACTCGGCCGATCACAGAGCGCGCCACGCGCCCTTCAGGGGGGCGTGGCGAGCCTGCAAAGGGGAGGACGTCAATAGACATACTCCCGGCAAAACAGATCCACACTGTAGCCGTCATTCGCTATAGCGCGGATGTGAAGCAGTTAAAGTCCCAAGATCCCCCTAATACCCACTTTGGGGGAGGTGCTTTTACTAGGTTAAGGCATGGGATCCATGTCACTGCTTTGCAGGAACACATGATCCATGCCTTCCCTACTGACAGAACGGTGATCTGCCTTGTTTACATAGACAGATCACCAGTCTGTCTCTGTACCGAATGATCGGCGGGTGCCGGCAAACATCAAGTTACAGCGGGAGCAAGCCGCTAGCAAGTAGCAACGCGCATTCAGGCCCACTAATCGGAAGGGCCGAATCACATATATTGTAAAGAGTCTGCCTGGGTTAGGTTAAGAGAGGGTTAATGGAAGAGGTACTTCCCTTTCAGGCCTGCTTATTAGGCAGCTGGTCAGAGAGGCTGGGGGGGGGGGAATGGCTGTTTTGCTATCAGTTCTGAGAAGACTTAAAGTGGTTGTATAGTGTTTTTTTTAACTTTTACCTACAGGTAAGCCTATAATAAGGCTTACCTGTAGGTAAAAAAAATATCTCCTAAACCTTTACGGTTTAATCGATATGCTCCTTGCTATGCGCCGCTGACTGCAGCGGCGCATGCGCACAGGGGATTCTTGGCTGAAGGCCCGGCAACTGCCGGACCTTGCCGGGTAAGAAATCTTACGTGCGCATGCAAAAAAAAAAAAAATATCAGCGGGTATACATCCGCTTTAAATGCTGGATGGAAGTCTTGAACCTGCTGGGAGAGCTGGCCTGTAACTGGGACTTTGCAATGTTTGTTTGGCTGGGATGCCAACATGATATAAAAGATTGTTATACTGATGAGCAGAGCACCTTGTGTTGTGTTGAGCTGCCCATGAAGACAAAGTCTGTCATTATTTTGTCTGTTTTTGCTCAATAAAGCTGTATTTTACTGAACTGTCTCCCAGCTGCCTGTTAACCCCTCAGATTCTGACAATATATACATGTGATCCGGTTAGGGTTGCCACCTCATCCCTTTAACCACTTCAATACCAGGCACTTAGACACCTTCCCGCCCAGGCCAATTTTCAGCTTTCAGCGCTGTCGCAAATGACAATTGCGCGGTCATACAACACTGTACCCAAACAATTTTTTAATAATTTTGTTCCCACATATAGAGCTTTCTTTTGGTGGTATTTGATCACCTCTGCGGTTTTTATTTTTTGCGCAACAAATAAAAAAAGACCGAAAATTTTGAAAAAAAACAAGTTTTCTTTGTTTCTGTTAAAAATTTTTGAAAATAAGTACGTTTTCTTCTTCAATGACGGGCACTGATATGGCTGCACTGACGGGCACTGATACGGCAGCACTGATGGACACCGATGAGGTGGCACCAATGAGGTGGCACTGACAGGCACTGAGGATGAGCACTGATAGGCGGCACTGATGAGCACTGATAGGTGGCACTGATGGGCACTGATAGGTGGCACTGGTATGCGGCACCAATGTGCACTCACAGGCGGCACTGATGGGCATTTGTAGGTGGCATTGATGGGTACTTATGGGTGGCACTGATGGGTAATTATTGGTGGCACTGATAGGTGGCACGGATGGGCACTGATGGCCACTGATAGGTGGGCACTGATGGGCACTGACAGGTGGCACCAATGGGCACTGATGGGTGGCACTGATGCCCCTAAGGGTGGCATTGCTGGGCATTAGTGCTATATAATGGTGCCAATCAGTGCCCATTTGTGGGCACTGATTAGCACAGATTGGGCACTGACTGGGCACATTGGGTACATGTGGATGGCCATGGGGTACATACCTGGCCATCCACATGTTGCCCCCTTCCCTGGTGGTCCTAGTGGCGATCCCTGGTGGTCCAGTGTGGTGATCTGAGGGGGGGCTGCGCTGATAAAAAATCAGCGTAGACCCCCCCCTGTCAGGAGGGCCGCCGATCGGCTCTCCTCGACTTGCGTCTGTCAGACGCGAGTGAGGAAAAGCCGATCAACGGCTCTTCCTATTGACATCACGGCTGATCACGTGGTAAAGAGCCTCCGCCAGAGGCTCTTTACCAAGATCAGTGTAGCGGTGTGTCAGACTGACACACCGATCCACCGATCGTCGCGATGCGTGCCCCCGTGGGCGCGCGGTGGCATGTTATCCTGCTGGACATCATATGACGCCCAGTCAGGATAACTGAACCACCGCCCGGCCGTCATCTGCTATGGGCCGGGCGGGATGTGGTTAAACCCGAACACATATGAATTACACAGGACGTTACAAGATGCCCCCACTACCCTCATAGAAAACAAACACTGTCATTTCTTCACATTCCACATGAAAAAACTGAACCTCTGATTGGTTGCTATTGGCAACATGTATGTATACTTGTTCTAGAGAACATAGGGAACTATACATGAGATATCTGCCAAAAAGGTAAACAACCTTGTTGCCATAGCAACCATTTTGTTTCCTTGTTTACAAACCTGAGCTGTACAAAAAGAGCCCCCCGCTGTCTATATTACAGCTCAGGATTGTAAACAAACTGGTCGCTATGGCAAACAGGTTGTTTACCTCTTTAGCAGATATTTCATATATAGGGCTATGGTTACTATGGGCAACAAGCAATTTTTACCAATCTTTTTCCTTTACCAATAACACGATTCATGTAACAAGCCTATAAAGTCGAATAATTCAAAGCTCTCCAAACACCACCATTTTTTTCACGTTTTATTTTAGTAAAATGACCCTCTGATTGGTTGCTATTGGCGACATGTTGGTAAACTTGGAAGGAAACATAGGGGTTTATTTACTAAAAGCAAATCCACTTTGCACTACAAGTGCACTGCAAGTGAAAGTGGAACTGCAGTCACTGTAGATCTGAGGGGGACATGTAAGGAAAATAAAAAAACAGCATTTTTGCTTGCACATGATTGGATGATAAAATCAGCAGAGCTTCCCCTCATTTCAGATCTTCCCCTCAGATCTACAGCGACTGCACTTCCAAGTACACTTGTAGTGCAAAGTGGATTTGCCTTTAGTAAATCATCTCCATAGGGTCTAATAATATGAAATGTCTGATAATGATACAACAGCCCTGATGACTATGGAAACCAATCAGCTTCCTTATGTCTTTTCAATCCTGGCTATAAAATAGACAACTGGAGGCTCAGTGGTTGCTATGGGCAACAGAAAATTGTGCCATTAACACAAATTAGGTGACAAGCCCATTAAGTACTGAACTGACATCAGATTAATTATAGAGCAGAACAGAGCTTTATGGAGGGAAGAGGTTGAAGTAATTCCATGTAACCAGCAAGACAAGCAGTTCCCCAGACACCATACTGCCCCTCCCCCACCAGCACCAAATATATAAAGCAGAACTCCAAAGAAATAAAGAGCCCATTGAAATATATGTGTCAGAAATATCTTGCCTGCCAAAAGATGGGGAATTCGGTTCAGCCAGTTTTCTGATCCAGACACTACCATAGATGGCACAATCAGCTCCCCGATTGTCCATGGCAGTTACAGGACACAGCCAGGAGAGGGCACACCTCCAGCCTGCTGATTGGTCAGTCCTGTGTTTTCCCTCCTGTAAGAATATTCAGTGTTAAGAGGAAAGTTCTGTGCAAGTCAACAGAGCCAACTCTTCCAGCCTGTGCCGTGATTACAGAAAGATTACATAATGTTACAAGGCTCAAATCACAAAAGGTTCTTATTTTATTTATTTTTTTCAAATTAAAAAAAAAGTCAACTCTAAAAAACAAAACAAACAAAAAAATGTTATTTTAGTCATATGACTTTAAACATTTTTTAAAGTAGCGCAGTGCTGAATATAAAAGAAAAATCTCCCCGTCATGGAGGGGCTAAAAAAACTGACATTTTTGTAATGTTATTGCAAGGTTTCAAGGCTCAAATCATAAGGTCTTAAGGTTTTTTGTTTTCTTTTTTAAGTGTTCTTGCATAGCAACACTACTTACTGTTATCTCATATATACCGTATATACTCGAGTATAAGTCGTTCCGAATATAAGTGGAGGCCCTAATTTACCACAAAAAAATGGGAAAAACTTATTGACCCGAGTATAAGACGAGGTGAGAAATGCAGCAGCTACTGTAAGTGGAAAAAGAGGGTCAACAATGTCCATCTGCAGCTGTATACCTCCCTGTGTCCTGTGCATGTGTCATGTGTCCTGTGCATGTGTCCTGTGTCCTGTGCATGTGTCCTGTGCATGTGTCATGTGTCCTGTGTATGTGTCATGTGTCCTGTGTATATGTGTCATGTGTCCTGTGCATGTGTCATGTGTCCTGTGTATGTGTCATGTGTCCTGTGTATGTGTCATGTGTCCTGTGTATATGTGTCATGTGTCCTGTGCATGTGTCCTGTGTATATGTACCTGTGTGCGTGTGTCTGTGTGCATGTGTGTGTGCATCCTACCTGTGTCCTGTGCATGCCTCCGTGCGGCGCTCTGCACCGATCAGCGTGTAATATTCGGCGGCCATTCACTGTTCAAAAGCCGCGTCCATGATAGGCAGAAAACTCCATTTCCTAGCAGTCAACGGTCAGCCTATCATGGACATTCTCTCATCCTCATACCAAGGACAAGGATGAGAGAATGTCCGTGATAGGCTGTACACTGACTGCCTATCACAGACGAGGAGGCGCGGCTTTTGAACAGTGAGAGCCGCTGCCAAATGCTATGTAGCACACGCTGGGGGCCGTCTGCCTGCATGACACGCTGATCATGTAGGCAGACGGCGGTGACTCGTGTATAAGTCGAGGGGGGCACTTTCAGCCCCCAAAAATTCGACTTATACACGAGTATATACGGTATATTATCATTATTATTGCCAAATTTACCACCCTATCTCCTCCCACAGCTTTTACACTATATAGACAGTAATATACCGAAACGTGCGGATTGTTCCTGATTGGTGTGCTATTACTTTGTGGAAAGTTTCGTCGTTTTTGCGGCGAAATTGGTCCCATAGGAATGAATGGCGAAATGTTCAAAACTAGAGTGGGAGGTGACAAAAGCTGCCAAAATATTATGACCACCCCATGATCAGCCAAAACATTATGACCACCCCATGAAAAAAAATATATATATATATTTTTTTTTAAATCATTTTTGAAAAAAAAAAAAAAATTAATTATTTTTGAAAAAATAAAATTATTTTTGAAAAAAAAAATCATTTTTGAAAAAAAAAATCATTTTTGAAAAAAATGTTCAGCTCTTTCAGCTAATGATGGGACTTCAACTGTTTTACTACTATTTATACTTTTTAAAATATTAAGCTTTTTAACACTTGAAAATAAAAATTTTTTTGAAAAAAAAAATCTATTTTGAAAAAAATAAATAAATAATTTTTGAAAAAAAAATCATTTTTGAAAAAATAAAAAAGAAATTATTTTTGAAAAAAAAAAATATTTTTGAAAAAAAAAAATATTTTTGAAAAAAAAAATAATTTTGAAAAAAAAAGAAATCATTTTTGAAAAAAAAAAAATTATTTTTGAAAAAAAAAAAAATTATTTTTGAAAAAAAAAATAATTTTTGAAAAAAAAAGAAATCATTTTTGGAAAAAAAATCTACTATTTATACTTTTTAAAATATTAAGCTTTTTAACACTTGAAAAAAAAAATTTTTTGAAAAAAAAAATCATTTTTGAAAAAAAAAAAGAAATCATTTTTGAAAAAAAAATCTTTTTTGAAAAAAAAAAAATCTTTTTTGAAAAAAAAAATCATTTTTGAAAAAAAAACAAGAAATCATTTTTGAAAAAAAAATCTTTTTTGAAAAAAAAACAAGAAATCATTTTTGAAAAAAAAAATAAATAATTTTTGGGAAAAAAATCATTTTTGAAAAAGAAATCATTTTTGGAAAAGTTTAGCTCTTTCAGCTAATGATGGGACTTCACCTGTTTTACTACTATTTATACTTTTTAAAATATTAAGCTTTTTAACAATTTTCAGTTACTCCAGCCACTCCAACCACACAACAGTTACTCAAGCCACACTCCAGTTGTAGAGGCAAGAACACTTTTCACATTTTCCCCAGAAATTGTAGCTTTTCTATTTTTTTTTGTCGTGTGACTTCAAATGTTTTTGAAACTAGTCACATGTTTTGCCATGTGACTTCAGATGTTTTTGAAAAAAAAATAACTGTCACTTTGATCATGTGACTTCAATCCTCAAATCTCATTGGACACTGGAACAGTGACCCTATGACATCAGAGCTCAGAGGCTAAAAATAACGGCTGCTCAGTGTGTGGAGCTCACTCAAGCTGTGAGAGTTGTAGAGGAAGCATCGCTTTTTTCTGCTCCTTGTTTTGCTTGAGTTTCTGAGATTTTCCACAATGGGAAATTGCTTCACGCATTACCTGCGCGAAAATAATGATGATGACTTTTACCATCAGTCATCTCCAAAATCATCAGGGTGTCATAGCCCTGCCAGTCCCTCCTTGGCTAAGGCTGGGACTAATAACAGCAGCACCTCCAACCTGATGGAGGTTTCTGCAATATCTTCAGGGCATTCAAGCCCTGCACATCCAGCTGAGACTGGAACCAATGACACCGATATGAACATCAGTGTCATTTCAGGGTCTGGTAGCCCTTCCTGCCTCACCTCGGCTGAGGTGACTGCAGCCACCAATTCTATGTCTGGAGATGAGGATCACTACCAGTCATCTCTAGAACCCTCAGGGTGTCATAGCCCTGCCAGTCCCACCTTGGCTAAGGCTGGGACTAATAACATCAGCACCTCCAACCTGATGGAGGTTTCTGCAATACCTTCAGGGCATTCAAGCCCTGCACATCCAGCTGAGACTGGAACCAATGACACCAATATGAACATCAGTGTCGTTTCAGGGTCTGGTAGCCCTTCCTGCCTCACCTCGGCTGAGGTGACTGCAGCCACCAATTCCATGTCTGGAGATGAGGACCACTACCAGTCATCTCCAGAACCCTCAGGGTGTCATAGCCCTGCCAGTCCCACCTTGGCTAAGGTTGGGA
The DNA here is from genome assembly GCF_042186555.1 of Aquarana catesbeiana. Taxonomy (NCBI): domain Eukaryota; kingdom Metazoa; phylum Chordata; class Amphibia; order Anura; family Ranidae; genus Aquarana; species Aquarana catesbeiana. The sequence goes on from NC_133335.1 coordinate 46,817,792, forward strand.
CCCAGATCAGCACCTCCAGCATCATGGAGGTCCATTCGCAACATTCAGCACATTGCAGCACTGCATGTCCAGATGAAGATGGAACTCCCAACAACCTGGGCACAGAGTGTGTCATTTCAGGGCCTTGCAGCCCTTCCCATCCTGCCTCGGCTGAGGCTGGAACACATGACACTGCCCTAAGCATGGTGAGTGTCTTTCCAGGACCTTCAGGATGTTTCAACTCAGAGACTGAAACCACCGGATATGACTCCATCGCACCAATCGAAGACATGACAATAACTCTGTCAAGCTTCACATTGCACCATGTGCTCGGAGAAGGAGCCTTTGGAAGGGTAAGTGCTCATTTACACCCCATTACTTAAATTACTAGCCCCACCCACAAAACACCCTTTCAACACCGAGGACCCCACTAATTGTTATCTTCTCTCTCATTCAGGTTGTTCTGGCTACCCACCGAAAGAGCCAGCAGAAGGTGGCCATCAAGTCAGTCATTAAGACTAGAAATACCTACGACCTCGATATAGAACGCTACGCCATGGAGAAGTCAGAAGGGTGCCCCTTTCTAATTCAGCTATATGCCGCCTTCCAAACACCCTTCACCGCCTGTTTTGTGATGGAATATGTCTGCGGAGGAAATTTAAGTGACTTCATCAGGGACTTTGCCCCAGGCGACAGTGAGGACATCCAGTACGTTTCATTACTAAGTTTAAAATAGAAAAGAAAGCAAGCCTTATAAGATATTTAAGTCCAATTAAATCCTTTGTATTTATTACTGTAATGCAGTCAGGTTGTATATAGAGTAATATATATATATATATGCTCTTCTTTCTATTTTATTTTTACATTCTCAGTGCTGCAGCAATGGTTTAAATACCTTATGCTGGCAGCACCCTGGAAAGCCTGACCACTGCTCTCACACACAGCTTTTCCCATAGCGGGCAATGATTGCACATGTGAAAGGAGATGGAGACAGAACATAGTTGCCTAGTAATAAGTCGCATTGTACATGTTCATTGAGACACAAGCATAGGGGCAGTGTTGGAGGTGCCTATTCTTTAAAATGGGGCAGATTGGATCCTATAGGCGGGATCGCCCTGTAGGCTTTTTTGGGATCTTGGTAAAAACTGCACCAGGACTTGCACCTGTCTCAGGTGGCACTGTTAATCACACTGGACCAGCCCCTTCCTGCCCCTGCCTCCCTCTGCCCATGGGTTCTGCTTCTATCTGAATTGAATTTCTTTTAAATGTCATTTTATTTCAATCTAACTTTGTTTTTCTCTTTTACAGATTCATTGTGGCGGAAATAGCTTGTGGACTGGAGTTCCTTCACAGTAATGGCATCCTCCATAGGTAACTAATTCTATTCTATTCAATTGTAAACTATATACCTGTGTTAAATGTGTGCAGAGGTGAGATTGAGGAGAGGCACATATATACATGGGTACCTAATGTCTTCCCACTTTTCCAACCAACTGATATAAGAAGCTAATGGAAAACTTCTGCCACTAGCAGCCACCTATAATTGAAATATCAGTTGGCGGTAAAGGGATCCTCCAAATCTGTTTTAGATGACCCGTGCCAGAAAATGACACTTACAGTCTTTCTCTTTGCAGGGACCTCAAGCCTGATAATATTCTAATGGATGAAGAAGGACATGTCCGCGTTGCCGATTACGGACTGGCAGTGGGCGGTCTATGGGACGATAAAAGAACCACCGGTGTGGCTGGAACCAGAGGATTCATGGCTCCAGAGGTTTGTATATTTCTCCATACTCATAACTTATCTATTCAGTATATCAGAATTCATCAAATACCATTCTGATATTTCTTTACACCCATTTCTTTTATTATTGTTCAAAGTCCTGAGAAGCCAGCGGAGTGCCATATACCTTTGTAACACACTCCACTCTGCTTTATAAAGATTTATGTTTGTAAAGCAGCAGTATGGCCATTTAAACACAACAGCTTTATAAATACGTCTCGTAGAATAGGTGTTTGATGAATATACATTATAAAAGATATTATATATAAAAGACTAAGTTGGGGGGAAGGGGGCTTGTGCTTCCTATAAGATAATGGGGTCAGCCTATTCGGCCCCTTTAAAAATTAACTCAGCTTTGTGGGCTTCTTTGATATATTCTGGTTTTCTGTACTGTCCAATGTACTTATTGATGTTCTTTCTTTGGATTGGCAGGTTGTCAACAATGACTTTTACCAGTTTGAACCTGACTGGTTTTCACTAGGAGTCATTACCTACATCTTGGCCACAAACAATATGCCATTTAGGAGAACGACCTTTGATGAATACAGGAGGGAGGTGAACTTCAGCTATCCCTATTACCCCCCTGACATGGACCCGGACCTGGCGGACTTCATAGAAGGAGTAAGTAGGAGAAGACCTTTTTTAACTCTAAATAGCAACAGAAACGGATTCTGGCTACTACTGATACTGCTCTAGGAGTATAGTGTAGGTTTGCTGACAAGTCTGGTCATTGACTGTTGGGTAGTTTGGCTTCTTTGTCCCCCAGTAAAGGTTCAGTTATACAATCATGGAAACACTTTATCATGGGACTGAGGGGGCAGAAGATGCCACATTCGGTAAATCACTGATATGCACATTTCATAATTCTATCCAATCAGAAACACATTTATTTTTGCATCCAGCACCTGCACTAGCCTATATGTGTGTGTCTTCACACGTTAAGATGCTCTATTGGGTTGAAAATAACCACCCAGCAGGAGACGCACAGTAGTCAGAGTTCTAATCTATACAGAGCCAAGTGATGTAACTTTTATTACTCATGTATACAAGTCCTCATTGATAACTGTTCATTATTTTATAGCTGCTCTGCAAATATCCGGAGGAGAGACTGGGGATCAGTGAAGACATCCGATCCCACATCTTCATGGAATCCATCGACTGGGAAGAACTAGAGGAAGGGAAAGCATCGCCCCCTTTCAATGTGGAATGGGTAAGTACCCAAATCCTAATGGGACGATATTACTATATATCTGATAGATTGGAGCAATGCTGTGTCCTTACAGATAATGTAGGGAACACAAACGTAATCCAGCCTGCAGGAAAACCTTACAGACTAACCAGTCAATTGTTCCCTTTTCCATGAGAGGAGAAGATAAGAACATAACTTTCTATGCACCAGACAGAATGGTGCACAGTTGGGAGTGAGTGGAAGTGAGATGGTACAATGGTACATGATACAATCTCTATGAGGTCTATGAGATGTGACGTCGCCCATCACCATGTGGAGGAAGTGATGGCCATAGACACATAGGGTTTAATTTACTAAAACTGGAGGAGTGCAAAATCTGGTGCAGCTCTGCATAAAAAAACGAATCATCTTCCAGGTTTTATTGTCAAAGCTTAATTGAACAAGTTAAAGTTAGTAGCTGATTGGCTACCATGCACAACTGCACCAGATTTTGCACTCTCAATTTTAGTAAATCAACCCCCTAGTCTGCTTCTAGATTTATGTCCTATCTGTTCTCTCACTACATGGAACTGAGGAAGAAGAGATCTGCTCTAGTCTGTATTGGGAGAGCTGATAATTATTAAACAATAAGTCCAGAGATCATTAAACATTGAATATGACGCATTGTGTTTTCTTTTTACAGCCCATGAACATGAAAACGGACGACCGACTTTCTCCATCGGCTATAATGCCAAAACCATCAAAGAATCCAGAAGAAGAGATATACTTACCCGAGTTCACATACATCAACAGCATGTGGGCACGCATGCAAATCTGCATTAGATAATGACATCGTCCTGCGAAGATTTAGAAAAAACAATTCTACGCATTTTGGACAAGTTCTAGCCTGCTGCTTCCTTCTCCTGCAGTCTACCATGAGCATGAGCTGTGAGACTCTAGGGGCCGCGACCTGGAGCCAGACTGCAGCGCAGTCCATCCTCACTACTAGAGGCTCTGGTGAACACCTGCTGGCTCTTAGACTCCGCGCCCTGGGGAATCTATGCTCTAGCTCCAACTGGGATCTATGTTAGTGATCCAGTAAACCTGCTCCCTGAACCTCCCTGGGTACTATCCGCAGCACTCAGTCCTAGGGTCCACTATCTTAGCGGTGCACTTCCGACTCCTATGAAGTGCATCTGTCACCTGGTCTCAGGTGACCTGACACACAGACCTTTTACCACCATTGTTTACACTAAAGATGTTTGATCCAGGGAGCAATCCGATCGCCTTCAGGGGGTCAGGAAGGAATTTTTTCCCTGTTGGAGCAAATTATATCATGCTTCATAAGGGTTTTTCGCCTTCCTCTGGATCAACAGGTGAGTTCCATACTGTACCATCAGCTGTACTCACCTCCCAGGGTGATGAACTGTTAGTGCCCACGAAGCCTGTGTAGTGGTCCGGGGATTTGAAATCCTTGCTCTTCTCAGTCTTCTATCTGCAGCACTCGATGTTCTGTGCTGGCGATGACCGGTCAGAATGTCATTGATCTATCCTGCAAGTGCCGTAGAGAGTAGAAGAGTGGGGATTTCAAAGCTGCTACACAGGCCATGTGCCCACTGACAGCTCACCACAGAATAAACCGATTTGGGGGTCAGGAAGGATTTTGTTTGCCCCATTGGAACAAATTACACCATGCTGCACAAGAGTTTTTTTTGGAAGAGGCGGCTCTCTAGGTAAACTAGCCAGCTGTGAGAGGCCCCTGTGACTGCGAGGCCTGAGGCTACCGCCTATTTCGCCTAATTAGAGAGCCGCCTCTGCCGCTAAGCTTTGCTCTGTGTGTATAGGAAGCAAAAAAAAAAAAAAACTGGCCAGAGAGGGATTACTTTGACGCAGTTGGCCAGCTTAAGCATGTATTGCGATATATGTGAACCAAAAATCCCTTTTTATGCAACATTTATTTGAAATGGAAAGGGTGTATAGCAACGTGCAGAGTACTGATTTATAGATTTTCTCCCAACACAGCGCACCACAACGCAAAGTCGCTTGTTTTGGTGCACTGCACATTCTGTTGTGCAGATTTGGAAAAATTTCTGGAACAAGATGGATCAAGCAGAAGAGGGAAGAAGGTGATCTTTATTTATATTGGTCACATTGTTTACTAGGAGCAATGCCATTTTTTTCAGATTTAATGTGAGCCTCTCATTAAAGATATATCCTTTAGCCCCCGTTCACACTGAGGGCGGGTTAGATATTGTGCGAGTTCAGCTGAACTTGCACGATTTCAAACCCGCATTTCAGTTCAAGTTCGGGGGCAATTTGAAAGACATCTTTGGGGGTTCACGCATGGATGTCTATTGAAACTGCCCCCCGAAGTTGACAAAAGTAGTGCAGGAACTACTGTTAGGAATCGGTGTGGCGCTGCAAAGTCAGCGTCGCAATAGGCTCCGATTTGGCATGTGATTTGATATATCAAATCAGCCCAGTGTGAACAGGGGCTTAGTACAGTCTCAAGCAATTGAAGATAATTAACAACTTCAATACAGGGCACTTCCCCCCATTCCTGCCCAGGCCAATTTTCAGCTTTCAGCCCTGTCACATTTTAGATGACAATTGCGTGGTCATGCAACACTGTACCCAAAAAAAAAAAGAAAATTAGTATCATTTTTTTCCCCATAAATAGAGCTTTCTTTTGGTGGTATTTGATCACCACTGGGGTGTTTATTTTTTGCTAAACAAATAAAAAAAAAGACCGAAAAAAAAATGTTTTCTTTGTTTTTTTTTATTACAGTTACATACCCTGTTTCCCTGAAAATAAGACCTAGCGTGATTGTCGGTGATGGCTGCAATATAAGCCCTACCCCACAAATAAGCCCTACCCTGTTTCCTCGAAAATAAGCCCTACCCTGAAAATAAGACCTAAAGGACTTTAACTAGGGCTTATTTGGGGGGTAGGGCTTATATTGCAGCCATCACCGACAATCACGCTAGGTCTTATTTTTGGGGAAACAGGGTAGTAGGTGAGGTTGAAAAAAGACACAAGTCAAACCTATGTGTGTGATTATATGACAGTATTACATTGTATATCCCTGTATGTTGTGGTCGTTCAGGTGCTTATCTAATACTTTTCTAAACTATCGATGCCCCGCACTGAAACCACCGCCTGTGGAAGGGAATTCAACATCCTGGCCACTCTTACAGTAAAGAACCCTCTACGCAGTTTAAGGTTAAACCTCTTTTCTTCTAATGTTAGTGAATGGCCGCACGTCTTTTTAAGTTCCGTTGCGCTGAAAAGTTTTATTCCTATTGTGGGGTCACCAGTGCGGTATTTGTACATTAAAATCATATCCCCTTCTCAAGCATCTCTTCTCCAGAGAGAATAAGTTCAGTGTTCATAATCATTCCTCATAACTAAAACAAAATATGTGAACCTCTGCGCTACTAAAAAAATGTGTGCTGTGTGTAGTGCTGCAAAATCTAGTGGTATACACAAATCAACCAATGAAAAAGAGACAGTAAAGTGATTTCGCGCACAATGAAGATAAAAATCCAAGTGATATTAAATTGTCAAAAAGATCATTAAATATATGAAGTGAGCAATGATAAACATCAAAAATATTAATAAATATAAAAAGGTTGTAGTGAATCGCCAGGTACTAAATAAGGTCAATCAGTAACTTAGTCCAATAGCATAGGGCTGGATATTCATGAATCTTCTCAAAGAATACAGTAGGTGATGAAGACAGCAATAGGTGACGTCTGTGTGGTAATGTGCTCACAGTGCCCTTACCTCTATAGGCATAGGTAAATGCCTTATTGCTCCATCTGGTGGACGGTGATGGAGACCGATGAGTCCTCAGGTGAGTAGATGTCAATCATAAGGCTGGGTCAGGCTCATCCCTGGATCCAGATGAATATATGCAAAGAAAAGAAAAAGGCAGCCTCCAATGGTGTAGTAAAATAAATCCCGTTTTTAATAGTAAAACCGCTGTACAGGGCATGGGATGCAGACAGTACAGCACAAAGCGGCATTCGCTACCTATTACAAAACTTCCGGTCTGCAACAACAACAACCGGGTCAGAGTAAGAACTTCCGGTTGCGTAAGCTAGCATGGGTCCTACGCGTTACGTCACGACCCCTCGTGACTTCCTCAGGGAATTCCTCAGGGAGACTCTCTCCAGTCCCAGTACATCTTTCCCGAGGACTGGTGCCCAGAACTGTACAGCATACTCTTGTAGAGTGGGAGAATTATCGCTTTATCCCTGGAGTTTATCCCCTTCTTAATGCATGCCAATATTCTATTTGCTTTGTTAGCAGCAGCTTGGCATTGCTGAGCCTATCATCTACTAGGACCCCTGGGTACTTTTCCACCCTCGTGGGCGCACCCTAGTGGCTTATCCTGCTGGACATCATATGACGTCCAGTCAGGATAATGAAAAAACTTTGCAGCCGTCATATTGCTATATGGCGGGCAGGAAGTGGTTAAGAAGGACACCTCAAAGGGCTTGAGAAAAAAAATGAGGTGTGCGAAGTGTGCTGTCAAGAGCGCATGGGGGTACATCATTGGTGTCAGTGAGAATAAAATAAACCCCATTATTCGTGTCCGTGGGATAAGCTAACTCCTGTCACTGGTGTTAGTATAAGAAAATAAGTCCTATCATTGGTATCAATGAGAATAAAATAGGTGACATTGGTGTCAGTGATATTAAAATATATTCAATAATTGATGTTAGTGGGATAAAGTACATTCCATCATTGCAGAATTATAAATACCACCATTAGGGTCAGTTGAAAATAATGAGTCCCACCATTGGTGTCAGTGGAATAAGTCCCATTGTTGTGTCACTGGGAATAAAACAAGTCCCATCATTGGAGAGAGAGCAGAGGGGGGACAAGAGTGGAAAGTGATAAACAGAGGGGGAAGAGAACTGAAGAGATTGGGGGGAGGGGAGAGGAGGCCCCCAGAAGAAGACAAACTATGACTGGGGTAGGAATGGAAAGATGAGCCCACACCTAACCTCTAATGCCATGACTTCTGAGGTGGGGCCCGCTGATCCAACTGGTCAAAGACAAAATCCCTGTGCACTATAACAAAAAGTAGAAAATATCATTTTTTTCAAAATTTTCGGTCTTTTTCCGTTTATAGCACAAAAAATAAAAACTGCAGAGGTGATCAAATACCATCAAAAGAAAGCTCTATTTGTGGGAAGAAAAGGACGCAAATTTCGTTTGGGTACAGCATTGCATGACCGCGCAATTAGCAGTTAAAGCGACGCAGTGGTTAAAAGATAACTTTATTACTTATAGAGGCGATAAATATTATAGTCACAAAATGGCAAATTCGTTAAAAGCTCATCATATCGAAAAACAGCAAAATCCAGTCCCCGATTAATCATATAACATGGCAGGACAGTTTGACATCCAACAGGCTAATGCGTTTCGAGGACATGCCTCTTCCACAGAGCCAACAAAACAGTTTCCTCTGTCTCCACTTAAATAGTGCGGTGACATGGCTGCTTGTCAGATATGGGAGTCCATTATCCGCCCCGAGGGTAGAGACTGGCCGCCAAACATGTATCTATACCCAACTATCTTCAGAACCCATATGCATTGCGGATGTTCTTAGACCCCTTTTACACTGGGTCGTTTTTTATTGCGCTAAACATAGCGCCTGCAAACCGTCCTGAAACAGCCGCTGCTGTGTCTCCAGTGTGAAAGCCCGGAGCGGTGCGCTAGCAGGACGGTAAAAAAAGTCCTGCTAGCAGCATCTTGGGAGCGGTGTGTATACCGCTCCTCCACCGCTGCTGCCCATTGAAATCAATGGGGTACCACGGCTTTACCGCTGGTAAAGCGCCTCTGTAGAGGCACTTTGCGGTGGTTTTTAACCCTTTCTCGTCCACAAGCGGGGGTAAAACCGCATCCGCTAGCAGCCAAATACCACCGCAAAAGCGACGGTAAAGTGCTTTTTAGCTGCGCTTTACCGCCGACGCACCTCCCGCCCCAGTGTGAAACCGGCCTTAGTCATTTGAAACTCATTTTAACCACTTGCCTCCCGCCCACCGTCAAATGACGGTGGGGCGGTGCGTCTCTCGTTCTGGGTGGACATCATATGACGGCACCCAGAACGGCCGCTCTCACACAGCGATCGATGGTGCGGTGTGTCAGTCTGACACACCGCTACACCGATCTCGGTAAAGAGCCTCTGGTGGAGGCTCTTTACCACGTGATCAGCTGTGTCCAATCACAGCTGATCATGATGTAAACAGTAACAGCCGTTGATCGGCTTTTCCTCACTCTTGTCTGACAGACGCGAGTAGAGGAGAGCCGATCAGCTGTTCTCCTGACAGGGGGGTCTGTGGTGATTGTTTATCAGCACAGCCCCCCCTCGGATGCCCACCCCGGACCACCAGGGTCAACAGGGATTGCCACCACACTGGACCACCGGTATGCCACCCTAGACCACCAGGGAAATGCCAATCAGTGCCCAGGCAGCTGCCAATCATTGCCCATCCCCAATGCCTGCCAGTGCCATCAGTGATGCCTATCAATGCCATCTATCAGTGCCACGTATCAGTGCCCATCAGTGCTGCATATCAGTGCCCAACGGTGCCACCTAATAGTGCCACCCATAAGTGCCCATCAGTGTCACCTGTCAGTGCCACCCATGAGTGCCCAGTGCCGTCTATAAATGCCCATCAGTGCTGCATATCAGTGCCAACCATCACTGCCGCCTACCAGTGACCATCGTCAGTGCCACCTTATCAGTGCCCATCAGTGAAGGAGAAAACTTACTTATTTACAAAATTTTATAACAGAAACAAAAGAAAAACTTTTTATGTCCTTTTCTCCCACAAATAGAGCTTTCTTTTGGTGGTATTTCATTAACTCTGCGGCTTTCTATTTTTTGTGCCATAAACAAAAAAGACTGACAATTTTGAAAAAGAAACAAAACTTTTTACTTTGTGCTATAAAACATATTCAATAACATTCTTTTTTTTTTAAATCTAATTTTGTTATACAATTTAGGCCAATATGTATCCTGCTATATATTTTTGGTAAAAAAATCCCAATAAGCGTATATTGATTGGTTTGCGCAAAAGTTATAGCGTCTACAAACTATGGAAAATGTTTATTTTTTTTTTACTAGTAATGGCGGCGATCAGTGACTTATAGCGGGACTGCGATATTGCGGTGGACATTCTGACACTTTGGACACTTTTTGGGGACCAGTGCTAAAAATATGCACTGTCACTGTACTAATGGCTGGAAATGGGTTAACATCATAGGTGATCAAACGGTTAACTGTGTGCCTAGCCTGTGTTTCTTAGGACATTGCACACCACACCTGGATTATGTTGCTAACATGTGGGATCACCAGGAATTGCCATTGGGGGTTTGCACGTATGTACCTTGGTTTTCCACGGCCCACTGCCACAGCTCCCGGGACAGACACATCCCTGGCAGCCCTCAATTTGCAAAACTGCATGCTGAATCTGAAGAGGACTTATACGCACCTTGCATCCGCTCCTGAAGAAGTGGAGTGAATTCCACAAACGCACACGCCAAGCTTTTTTAGATGCATTTTAACCACTTCCATACCGGACCTATTCTGGCACTCCTCTTCTACATGTAAAAATCATTTTTTTGCTAGAAAATTACTCAGAACCCCCAAACATTATACATTTTTTTAGCAGACACCCTAGGGAATAAAATGGTGGTCATTGCAACTTTTTATCTTGCACGGTATTTGCGCAACAATTTTTCAAGCGAGTTTTTTTTGGGGAAAAAATAAAAAAAACAGTAAGGTTAGCCAAATTTTTTTGTATAATGTGAAAGATGATGTTACGCCGAGTAAATAGATACCAAACATGTCACACTTTAAAATTGCGCACGCTCATGGAATGACGCCAAACTTCGGTACTTAGGCGACGCTTTAAATTTATTTTTTCACAGGTTACATGTTTAGAGTTACAGAGGAGGTCTAGTGCTAGAAGTGTTGCTTGCGCTCTAACGCACGCGGCGATACCTCACATGTGTGGTTTGAACCACGTTTACATATGTGGGCGGGACTTACGTGTGTGCGCTTCTGAGCGCGAGCTACCAGGGACAGGGGCGTTTTAGATTTTTTTTTTTTTTTTTACACTTTCTTTTACATTTTTTTTTTTTATCACTTTTATTCCTATTACAAGGAAGGTAAAGATCCCTTATAACAGGAATCGTTCGTGACAGGTCCCCTTTATGTATCTCTCCTCCAGGGTGGAAAGCATGGGATTGTAAAAAAAAAACCCACAATCTCATGCTTACCAGCCACGATCGCGACTTTGTTTACATCCGCGGCCCGGACATAATGTCGCGCCCGGGCCTCTGACGGTCATAGAGATGACTAGTGACCATTCGGTCACCAAAAATCTGTATGGTCGTCATCCGGCGGCAGCCGATTCTTTCTCCGGGTCCCTGATGGCACGGGAGAGCCCAGAGAAGCACCAGATGGTGGTTAATCATGCATTTACAGCTTAGATTATTATTATATATAATATATTATTATTTTATGATATGGATTACAAGCCAGTAGGGATGCACCGAAATTTCGGCCGCCGAAAATGGCCCTTTCGCCAAAAAGCCGAAAGAGAATTTTTGGCGATACCGCCTGTTTGATTACAGAGCCGGGAACATCACAGCTTTCATTGCAATAGCGGGGAACACACGGCTATTGAAATGAAAGCTGTGATGTTCCCGGCGCTGTAACCAAACAGGCGGCGGTGGCTCTCCTCTCCCTTCACTGGCTGCAATGGGGACACAGGCTGCACTATTGGTGACACAGGCTGCACTAGTGGGGACCATCTCTGCAGTCTCTGACCATCTCCTGTACCATGTCTGCAGTCTCTGACCATCTCCTGTACCATGTCTGCAGTCTCTGACCATCTCCTGTACCATGGCTGCAGTCTCTGACCATCTCCTGTACCAAGTCTGCAGTCTCTGACCAACTCCTGTACCATGTCTGCAGTCTCTGACCATCTCCTGTACCATGTCTGCAGTCTCTGACTATCTCCTATACCAAGTCCTCAGTCTCTGAACATCTCCTGTACCATGTCCTCAGTCTCTGAACATCTCCTGTACTATGTTCTCAGTCTCTGACCATCTCTTGTACCATGTCTGCAGTCTCTGATCATCTCCTGTACCATGTCCCCAGTCTCTGACCATCTCCTGTACCATGGCTGCAGTCTCTGACCATCTCCTGTACCATGGCTGCAATCTCTGACCATCTCCTGTACCATGTCCTCAGTCTCTGAACATCTCCTGTACCATGTCCTCAGTCTCTGGCCATCTCCTGTACCATGTCTGCAGTCTCTGATCATCTCCTGTACCATGTCCCCAGTCTCTGATCATCTCCTGTACCAAGTCCTCTGTCTCTGATCATCTCCTGTACCATGTCCTCAGTCTCTGAACATCTCCTGTACCATGTCCTCAGTCTCTGAACATCTCCTGTACCATGTCCTCAGTCTCTGAACATCTCCTGTACCATGTCCTCAGTCTCTGAACATCTCCTGTACTATGTCCTCAGTCTCTGACCATCTCCTGTACCATGGCTGCAGTCTCTAAACATCTCCTGTACCATGTCCTCAGTCTCTGAACATCTCCTGTACCATGTCCTCAGTCTCTGAACATCTCCTGTACCATGTCCTCAGTCTCTGAACATCTCCTGTACTATGTCCTCAGTCTCTGACCATCTCCTGTACCATGTCTGCAGTCTCTGATCATCTCCTGTACCATGTCCCCAGTCTCTGACCATCTCCTGTACCATGGCTGCAGTCTCTGACCATCTCCTGTACCATGGCTGCAGTCTCTAAACATCTCCTGTACCATGTCCTCAGTCTCTGAACATCTCCTGTACCATGTCCTCAGTCTCTGAACATCTCCTGTACCATGTCCTCAGTCTCTGACCATCTCCTGTACCATGTCTGCAGTCTCTGATCATCTCCTGTACCATGTCCCCAGTCTCTGATCATCTCCTGTACCAAGTCCTCTGTCTCTGATCATCTCCTGTACCATGTCCTCAGTCTCTGAACATCTCCTGTACCATGTCCTCAGTCTCTGAACATCTCCTGTACCATCTCTGCAGTCTCTGACCATCTCCTGTACCATGTCTGCAGTCTCTGATCATCTCCTGTACCATGTCCCCAGTCTCTGATCATCTCCTGTACCAAGTCCTCTGTCTCTGATCATCTCCTGTACCATGTCCTCAGTCTCTGAACATCTCCTGTACCATGTCCTCAGTCTCTGAACATCTCCTGTACCATGTCCTCAGTCTCTGAACATCTCCTGTACCATCTCTGCAGTCTCTGACCATCTCCTGTACAATGTCCCCAGTGTCTGACCATCTCCTGTATAAAAATATTTTTAAAAACAGTCACTTTCGGTATCGGTGTTGTTTCGGTATCGGTTTCGGTTTTTGGGATCAAGGAAGATTTATTTTCGGTATCGGTTTCGGCACCAAAAAACCCATTCGGTGCATCCCTACAAGCCAGCCCTCAACAATTATACAATGTGTTATACATGACATCTGTGTATATATATGAATTATAATGATAATATGCCATCATGATATCTGTATGTATATGAAAGAATAAATGTGCTATCTTGCATTTGACCACTTTACCAGCTATGTGTCACGTGCTTCATTTAAAGTCCCAAACCTTTTCTATTTTAAATTTCAGATTCAGGGATGGAGACGTACAGTGCCTTGCAAAAGTATTCACCCCCCTTGGCTTTTTACCTATTTTGTTACATTACAGCCTTTAGTTCAATTTTTTTTTAACATAAAGTTTATTTATATTGATTAAACAAACAGAAAATATACCAAATTATAACAACTTAAGACAGAAATTAGTCATGAATCGGTTGTAAAATATACATCCAGATAATTTACAGCGACAGTGATAAACAATAATGTAGCATTAAAAAGACTGGGAGTTCATTGAGTGAAGATCCACAGTGAGTGACTGTGGAGTAAGCGGAGAACTGTTCCGGTTGCCAATAGTTGAATACAACTACTGTTAGTAACTGCTACAAGATTGTTGCCATAGGAGACAGCGGTCCTACCTATACAGAAGTGGTATCCGGCTGGAGGCCTTCACCTGTATAACTGTTTACCTATAGAAGTCTCAGAGTCTGCCAATTATCATTGCATCTACTTAAGGGTGTCCTGGTCCTAACCCTCCCTCCCAAAGTTCTGTTCAAGAGACAATAAATCTCCTTGCATGCCTGGTAACCCACTCTATACAGAAGGATGTCAGCTGTCCCTAACTCTGGAGTTCAGCATTAGGCCTCAAGGGACGTGGAACTTTGCTACATATGAAATTAGGTTGAAGCTGACACTTTCTCTTCTCTATGGTACCCTCTATATAGGAGAGAGGATTTGGGTGAGAAGTGAGCTTTGTACTGGAAAGGTGTGTTTAAGGGGCGAGCTCTGTACTTGGGATGGGGGGGTTGTTGAGAATTTGGGGTAAACTGGCCTGTGAAATATGCACTAGTTGACTATGCACCCCTGTACATAACACACTCCTAAGCCTTGTATCTTGTACAAAGCGCATTCTGAACTCTGCACCCTGTACGTAACACACTCCTGAACCCTGCACTCTGTACACAGCGCACTCCAGAGTCCTGCTCCCTGTACACAGCACACTCCTTAACCCTGCACATAGCACACTCCTTAACCCTGCACCCTGTACGCAGCACACTCCTTAACCCTGCACCCTGTACGTAGCACGCTCCTTAACCCTGCACGTAGAACACTCCTTAACCCTGCACCCTGTACGTAGAACACTCCTTAACCCTGTATGTAGCACACTCTTTAACCCTGCACCCTGTACGTAGAACACTCCCTAACCCTGTATGTAGCACACTCCTTAACCCTGCACCCTGTACATAGAACACTCCTTAACCCTGTATGTAGCACACTCCTTAACCCTGCACCCTGTACGTAGCACACTTCTTAACCCTGCACCCTGTACGTAGCACACTCCTTAACCCTGCACCCTGTACGTAGCACACTCTCTAACCCTGCACCCTGTACGTAGCACACTACTTAACCCTGCACCCTGTACGTAGCACACTCCTTAACCCTCCACCCTGTACGTAGCACACTCCTTAAACCTGCACGTAGCACACACCTTAAACCTGCACCCTGTACATAGCACACTCCTTAACCCTGCACGTAGAACACTCCTTAACCCTGTATGTAGCACACTCCTTAACCCTGCACGTAGAACTCGCCTTAACCCTGTATGTAGCACACTCCTTAACCCTGCACGTAGCACACTCCTTAACCCTGCATGTAGCACACTCCTTAACCCTGCACGTAGCACACTTCTTAACCCTGCATGTAGCACACTTCTTAACCCTGCACGTAGCACACTCCTTAACCCTGCATCCTGTTCATAGCACACTTCTTAACCCCGCCCCCCATACATAGCACACTCCTTAACACTGCACGTAGCACACTCCTTAACCCTGCATCCTGTACATAGCACACTTCTTAACCCTGCACCCTGTACATAGCACACTCCTTAACCCTGCATCCTGTTCATAGCACACTTCTTAACCCTGCACCATGTACGTAGTACACTCCTTAAGCCTGTACCCTGTGCGTAGCACACTCCTTAACCCTGTACATAGCACACTCCTTAACCTTGCACGTAGCACACTTCTTAATCCTGCACGTAGCACACTTCTTAACCCTGCACCCTGTGTGTAGCACACTTCTCTTACATGTACAGCATAACATTTACAAAGGATAATAGTAGTGAATAAAAATAATGCAATAAAAAATAAACAGTGTTTAATTTTATTCAGTTTAGTTAAGAAGAGATGAGAGAAGCGGGTATCCAACTTCCAGCATGCCCTTCTTCTGCCTCTAGAAGGATTACAACCACAAATGTGCCCTACATAAAGCTCTGGAGGGACAGTAGTTCCCAGCATGCCTTTGATGTCCTATAACACCCAGCAAACCCTACCCAAGACTCTGCAGAGACTATAACTACATCACTTAGCATTATCTACCTCTCTGTAGAGACTACTGCACCCAGAATGCCCCAGCTAAGTCTCTGAAGGGACTACTATTCTCAGCATGTCTTAAGGCACTGGAGAGCTACAACTCTCAGCATGCTCTACCTAATTCTCTGGAGGGACTATAACTCCCAGCATGTTCTTTCTAATCCTCAGAAGGAAGGCACCCATCATGCTCAAGATAAGACTGGATGAACTACAACTCCCAGTACACCCTACCTAAAGCTTTAAAGGAACTATAACTTCCAGCATGCTGTAAGGCTCCAGAAGGATTACTACCCCCAGCATGCCCTTCCTAAGACACAGGAGGCACTACAAGTCCAAGCTTGTTATTCCTACTTTGGAGGAACCACCTCTCCTACCATGTCCTAGCTAACATTTTGGAGAGAGACAGCTCCAAGAATACGCTTCCTAAGACCCTAGAAGTACAACTTCCAACATGAACTTTCTATAACTATGGAGGGACTACAACTCCCAGCATGCCCATATGAGTTGTAATCCTTCTAGCTGGCTCTCTCCAAAATGTTAGCTAGGACATGAAAGGAGAGGAGGTTCCTCCAGAGTAGGAATAACAAGCTTGGACTTGTAGTGCTTCCTGAGTCTTAGGAAGGGCATGCTGGGAGTTGTAGTCTCTCCAGAGTCTTGAACACTCAGCATGCCCTACCCAAGACATTGTAGGACTACAACTCCCAGCATGCCCTGCCTAAGACTCTGGAGGGACTGCAACTCTATGTGCCGTTCTCTAGACCTGGGAGGGACTACAATTCACAGCATGCCTTTCTAAAGTTCTGGAGAAGCTACAACTCTCAGCATGTCCTTTCTACGCCTCTGGATGGATTACATATCCCCAACATGCCCTTTTAGAAGGATTACACATGGCGTCAGTTCGTACAGCCCCCTCCTCTCCTGGTATGGATAGATCTATCTCTCCCACACATTGTATTCCTCTCATCACAGACATTTGAGCGCTATTGCGCATGCTCCGTACTCGTTCCCGGGTCTCCGCTCACTGCCCTGAGCCACGTGACCCGCTTTGACGTCCCCGCCCACCTATGACAGGAAGTAGAGAGGACTTCCGGGTGGTGGGCGGAGCGCTGCACAGTTCTGCTTTCCCCCATTGTTTACATGAGGAGATCTGTATTTATGGGGACACTGAGGGGGCTCTCCTGAGCTTATCACCCTCCCCCAGCACAGAACCCCCGACCTTCCCCCCATAGACTGTCAGGGGGGGCTGGTGATGTCCTGACACCCTCCCCCAGGCCAGCACAGGACCCCCACACACAGCACAGGATGAGACACTGACTGATCGATCCCTCTGTATTGAATAGCAACACAGAGCTCTGGGATGTGAATGTACAGAGGGATCAGCAGGTCCCAGTCGTGAATCATTGGCCGGGACTTTATGACAGTGTACACAGCGGGACCTGGCTGGGGGGCGCACATGCGTACGCCCTAAACCTGGAAGTAGGCTCCGACGTACCACTACATTACTTTGTCTACAGCAGCCGCCCATTCACAGTACAATACGATAAGGTGGTTAAGTGGGTATTGTCAGTTACCGATCATTTTCCCACAGTTTTCAACCCTTATTTTTTTATTTGATACTTTTAAGGCTCATTTACACTTGCTTCAAATCATGGCTTTAGACACGCTCTGAATGCCAGTCAAAGCTCCTGTCACTAAATAAAATGGTTAGCTTACAGTCCTGTTTACACCTTGCTTTTGCTTGGTGTTTCGATGTGGCTTCAAGCGAGCTTTGCCATAGACTTCTATGGAGGCTTTGAAGCACCACTAAAGCGACACGGGGTATAATTTTCAAAGCAAAAGCAAGGTGTAAACAGGACTGTAAGCTAACCATTTTATTTAGTGACAGGAGCTTTGACTGGCGTTCAGAGAGCTTTAACAAAGCCTGTCCACAAAAATGTTTTGAAGCAAGTGTCAACTAGCCGTTAATGTGTGTTGAAGCCGAAGCAAGTGTAAATGAGCCCTTGCAGTCCTGTTTACACCTTGCTTTTGCTTTGCTTTGGCTTCACTTCAAAAATTATACCCCATGTAGCTTTAGTGAAGCTTCAAAGCCTCCATAGAAGTCTATGGCAAAGCTCGCTTGAAGCTCCACCAAAGGCTCATCAAAGCTCCACCGAAGCCTTATCAAAGCACCAAGCAAAAGCAAGGTGTAAACAGGACTGTAAGCTAACCATTTTATTTAGTGACAGGGGCTTTGACTGGCGTTCAGAGAGCTTTAACAAAGCCTGTCCGAAGCCATGATTTGAAGGAAGTGTTACCCATTTTGAGCCTGGTTTATCAGACCACTCCTGAGCGCTGTAGTTTGTCTGGGTTTGATAAGCTCATTCATTCACATATTCATTTCTTCCTCCATCTTAACATATTCTGAGGTTAAGGTTAATGTTGTCTGTAAAAATTGTCCTGGAGTGTCAGATGCCTGTGTCCCCTGCCTGCTGAGAAGTAGTTGTTGGATAATGAACCCACAGCTTGCAGATGGGGGCACAAGCATCTAATACCCCAGAAGTATTGAATGTTTAAAATTCTGATGGTAGTTCTAGTGCTTTATCTGAACAACGATAGGTGACTGGGACCATTGAAAATGTAAGTATAATTACTTTTGCATGCAGTTGCTTGTGGGATTTTTTTTACAACAGCATTCTTTAGGTGAGGTTTCAGGGCTACAACAAAGGCGAATTAAAAAGTCATCCACATGTGCATTCTGCTTTCTACGGATGGCTTCATGGAATCACACGGGAGAAGGAATATAGGTAGGGTTGCCACCTGTCCGGGATTCACCTGGACAGTTCGGGTTTTGAATCATGTGTCCAGGTTTCAGGTGGACTGAAACCCGGACACATTACTCAGACTGGGCTGTGGCTCCCCAAGTAACCGAGATAGTAACACACAAATCTGTTGCCGCCTGGGAGCTGCGGGTGGCTGTCTGGGGGCAGGTTCGGCATCACTGGGATGCAGGGTGATGATGTCAGCAATAGCAATTTGGCCACAGCCACTGTTTGCTAGGGCATGCTATGCGCCAGGGGCGGACTGACAACTCATGAGGCCCCCGGGCAATAGAAGATCATGGAGCCCCCTGTGTCCCCACCCACATGCAAGCCACACCTACACAAAGCCCCACCTACATAAATTATGGCGGCCACAGCACCGGTCCCTGCATAGACCAGACGGCACAACCCTGTTTGTTTTCTCTCATCTACCTGAGGCATTACAACGATAAAGCTTTTGCTTTTCCTTTTATGGATACCTGATGTTACACTTTTCTGAGAGATTCCAGGTTGTGGCCGATTGCTGTTCCCAACTTAATTCAGATATCTTATATTTATCATCAAATTGTGACCATTTGCATACAATCACTATTGATTGATTTATGCAATTCTACCATACCTAATTGAATCTCTAGCTCCTGAGGAAGCGTTCAGTGTAACGCGAAACATGTAGAGCAACTAGAGAACACCTCACCGTGGATTACCAAACCTGCTGCATCTTGTCTGCCATAATTATGCGCTTGCCTACTGTTCAATTTTCAGGGGAAGTATTTCTCCTATATATGGACTAAGCTATATATGTATACCTTTATAGCCTTCTTTTTGCTACACAAATTTGCAGGATAAGATCCATACGGTGTACTACTACTAGGATTTGTATCTAGACTGAAGTGTTTTTAAACAATCTATGTGTGTTGAATGTCTTTTATATTTTTCTAATAAAATACCCCTATTAAATATATTTTTTGTAGTTTAATACTATTGTGCCTTTAAAGTCCCATACCTAGAGTTTTCCTATTTACAATTTGATTCCTGGGGACGTTGGCACAAATCGTTACTGAGTACCTGCAGAGTCACCCTGCTTATTGAGGTACTTCGGCACTAGATTCTTCAATTTATACATAAATTATGGGGCACACAGTAAGGCACACAGCAGGGCACAGGCACATCACAAGGCATGGGGCGCACAGCAGGGCACATCAAGGGGTACACAGCAGGGAACAACACAGGGCATGGGGCACAGTAGGGCACATCACAGGGCACACAGGAAGGCACATCATGGGGCAAAAGGCACATCAGGGGGTACACAGCAGGGCACTGAGAACATCACAGGGCATAGGGCACATCAGGTGGTACACAGCAGGGCATGGGGCACATCACGGGGCACACAGCAGGGTTTATTATGCTGTATACAGCAGGGCACATTATTAAGCACAGCATGGCGCATCACAGGGGGCACAGGGAACATCAGGGGGTACACAGCAGGGCATGGGGCACACAGTAGGCACATCATGGGGTACACAATGGGGCTCATCAGGAGGTACACAGCAGGGCATGTGGCACATAGTAGGGCACATCATTGGAAACAGGGCACATTTGGCGGTACACAGCAGGACACATCACAGGGCATGGGGCACACAGTAGGGTACATCAGGGGGTACAGAGCAAAGCACAGGGCACATCAGGCAGTACACAGCAGGGCACAGAGCACATCACAGGGTATGGGGCACACAGTAGGGAACATCATGGGTCACAGCGCACATTAGGCGGTACACAGCAGGGCACATCACAGGGCATGGGACACACAGTAGGGTACATCAGGGAGTACACAGCACATCACAGGGCATGGGACACACAGTAGGGTACATCAGGGAGTACACAGCACATCACAGGGCATGGGGCACACAGTAGGGCACATCAGGGAGTACACAGCACATCACAGGGCATGGGGCACACAGTAAGCCACATCAGGCGGTACACAGCAGGGCATGGGGCACATAGCAGGGCAAAGGACACATCACAGGGCATGGGGCACAAAGTAGGGTACATCAGGGGGTACACAGCAAAGCACAGGGCACATCACAGGACACATCAGGGTGTACACAGCAGGGCACAGAGCACATCACAGGGCATGAGGCACACAGTAGGTCAGATCACAGGGCACACAGTAAGTCACATCAGGCGGTACACAGCAGGGCATGGGGCACATAGTAGGGCAAAGCACACATCACAGGGCACGGGGCAAACAGTAGGGTACATCAGGAGGTACACAGCAAAGCACAGGGCACATTACAGGACACATCAGGGAGTACACAGCAGGGCACAAAGCACATCACAGGGCATGGGGCACACAGTAGGTCACATCACAGGGCAAACAGTAGGGAACATCATGGGTCACAGGGCACATTAGGCGGTACACAGCATGGCACATCACAGGGCATGAGGCACACAGTAGGGCACATCAGGGAGTACACAGCACATCACAGGGCATGGGGTACACAGTAGAGCACATCACAGGGCACACAGTAGGTCACATCAGGTGGTACACAGCAGGGCATGGGGCACATAGCAGGGCAAAGGACACATCACACGGCATGTGGCACATAGTATGGCACATCCGGGGGGGTACACAGCAGGGTACATCACAGGCCACGGGGCGCGCAGTAGGGGAAATAGCAGGGTACAAACCAAAACACGGGGCACAAAGCAGAGCACTGGGATCCTCTAGACACAGCATAGTGTCTCTCAGGGCAGCCGTGGGGGGGGGGGGGAGAAGGCACAGGGGGACATTGTGGGGGGGGTGGAAGGCACAGGGGGACACTGTGGGGGAGGGGTGAAGGACACAGGGGGACACGGTGGGGGGGGGTGGAGGACACAGGGGGACACGGTGGGTAGGTGGACACAGGGGGACACGATGGGGGGGTGTAAGGCACAGGGGGACACTGTGGGTGGAGGACACAGGGGGACACTGTGGGGGGGTGTAAGGCACAGGAGGACATGGTGGGGGGGTGTAAGGCACAGGGGGACACGGTGGGTTGAGGAGGACAAAGGGGGACACTGTGGGGGGGGTGTAAGGCATAGGGGGACACGGTGGGGGGAGGAGGACAAAGGGGGTGTGTGTAAGGCACATGGAGGACACTGTGGGGGGTGTGTAAGGCACAGGGGGACACTGTGGGGGGTGTGTAAGGCACAGGGGGACACTGTAGGGTGGGGTGTAAGGCACAGGAGGACACTGTGGGGGGTGTGAGGCACAGGGGGGCACTGTGGGGGGGGGTGTATGGCACAGGGGGACACTGTGGGAGGGGGTGTACGGCACAGGGGGACACTGTGGGAGGGGGTGTAAGGCACAGGGGGACACTGTGGGGGGGGTGTAAGGCACAGGGGGACACTGTGGGGGGGTGTAAGGCACAGGGGGACACTGTGGGGGGGGTATGGCACAGGGGGACACTGTGGGGGGGTATGGCACAGGGGGACACTGTGGGGGGGGTGTAAGGCACAGGGGGACACCGTGGGTGGGTGGAGGACAGAGGGGACCGGGAGACTATCACGGGGGTCTCCTGCGGTCCTATTGGGACCTGGGACCTGTACTGTCTGCCGTGCCGCCCGCCCCCGCGATGATCATGCATAGTACCGCCAGCAGAAACAGCGCCTCACCGATGCCTGAATACATGATGCAGTGACAGTCTAACATGAATTCAGCAGGATGCGGCTGTGATAATACCTCTCACAGCGGGCTGCTCCTTGCCGACTCCTCAGGCTCCTCCTCTCTTCTCATCCATCCCAGGTGATGTTATGTACAAGCATCTGGGTGGACGGGAGGGAAGGAGGAGCCAGCAAGGAGCAGCGCGCTGTGAGGGGTATTATCACAGCCGCGTCCTGCTGAATCCATGTTAGACTGCATCATGTATTGCAGGTGCAGAGGCTCTCACGGGCCCCCTAGAGGCACGGGCCCTTGGTCCATGCCCGAATGACTGATGGGTCAGTCCGCCCCTGCTATGCGCACCACATTACTACTCTTCTTGGTGCACCCAAAGGCTTGAAGAAAAGGTGGCAACGCTAAATATAGGTAGTGTGACATGAGGGATTGTTCAGCATAGTCATAGATGCATTGTTCTGTAGTGAGTCCACATCAGACAGGCATTTATAGTTAAGGGCCTGGTAGCCCACGTTTATTAAATAAAAAAACAAAAGTCCACTCAGGAATCCCACGCAGGGGTTTAAACGTCATTCAGACATAACTAAAAATACTAGCCCACCTGGCTACTCTTCAGCAGCACTGCTGCTATAGATACTGGTCCCTCAAACCACCAGCTTCTCCAGGCCCACAGTCTTGGATGCACACAGCTTTGGGCTCCTTAAACGCAGACAGTTTCAGGCCCCTCAATGCACACAGCTTCTGACTCCTTGGACACACACAGTTTTGAGCTTACGGCACACAGCGTCTATCTTCACACTGAGACTCTCTCACTAGCAGCCACTGCTCCAACTCCACCTTCTGCTCTCACCAGCCCCTCGTTATATGGGCTGTTTGCAGCTGGGCACACACACTGTTGTCTGTCCACAAGACCCGGAAACAGGGTTGGAGATCCCATCCCACCCAAAACTCTTAGGGATCTCCAAACTACAGAGTCCCATCCGGGAACCAGCAAAACTCTACACTCTGTAGTCTTGCAGTCCGCAGATATGCAAACTCTGTGTACCTTTTACATCCAATTTCATAGGGACAGAGCCGCGCTCTGCCACAGTAGTGCTTAGTTAAACCTCTGTTCTAGCAGGTTATGGTCTGTTTCTTTTGTGACTACACAGATGCAGTGCAGTATAGAGATAATCATTTATGGTTCGCATCAAGAACATGAAATAAAACTGGTTAAAAGAGGAAATGCCTTCCTTGTTGTTCTGGTCCGCAGTGTAAATTTCAAACAGGCTGAATGCAAAATAAAAAAGCAATATTTACTATTGACTGGACTTGTGATAACAGCTCTCAAAGCATATAGAATGTAAAGGCAGATGTAGGATCTTAAATTTGTGTAGTGCCCTCCTAGTTTAGAGTAGGCTGCTAGGTACATTTAGTTTAGCTGCTCTATAAACAGTGGAGCAGAGGTTGATTGCTTAGGGCTGCTCAATGTTTCATAGGCTGCTGCTCTGCTACTGAACCCTGTCTTCTAGAGGTTTCTAGAATCATAGTAGGAGGGGAGCTGAACAGGCATCCTGAATATTTATAGAGCTCCAGACAGTCCCTGCGGAGGTGTGCCCAGAAGGTGGAGGGAGAGCCCATAAGTAATCTGAGGCCTGAGTAACAGCTTCAGTGTTCCTGGGTTCAGTCCTGCAGGTGTAGACCCCCGTTCAGGGGCTCTGCCCCTGGGGCAGAAATCTGTGAGGAAGCCGGTCTGAAGATACCAATGTCCCAGCATGGCTTAGTTGGGGGGGCCTATTTATAAGTCCTAGTTCAAGGATCCAGTTGGGTCAGGAAAAAGCCAGGTGGAAAGCTGTGGGAGAGAGCCCAAGTTGTCCAAAAGTGGTGTGAGCCCACATTTCCCTCACTAGGAAGAGCCTGTGGATATCTGTAGGAGGCAATTGACGATCCTGTGGCTAAGCGAGTACAAGACCCCAGTGCTGCAGAGTGACAGCATTGTGCTTTCAGACTCTGGAAGGAGTGTCAGGTCACAGTCAGCCTAGAGATCCAGTGGGACATTTCTTTTGCAAGTGCAGTACTGCCAGAAGTTTGTGCATAGCAGCCAGAAGTTAAGTAGTCCTCGAGTTCCGGGGTATCCCATGATCCCCATCCCTATCCAAGTTCATTGCTCTCCAATAAAAACACAAAAAGAAACCTAGACTAATCTTTTAAGCCATCGGAAGAATGCAGAAAATACTGTGTGCTCCAAGGAGGGAAATAAGACCAAATTCACCAACAGCTCCTGCGGGGGTAGCGCTAAATTTGTAAAGTTATTTTCCCTCTAAATGTATTTTAAAAAGCTAAGCCGACCATGCCAACCATACAACCTTGTCCCTTTACCGCAGCATTGTCTACTGGGCTCAGGGCGTGCACGCGCCCCCTTGGTCGACTCCCGCTGTGATTGTACACACCAGGATTTTATCAACAGGTTTCAGCCATTGATTCATGGCTGAGACCTGCTGATCAACTGTGTCCAATCACATCCCAGAGCCCTGTGTTGACAAACACACAGGGCTGTGTACAGAGGAAACGATCTGTTTGTTTCTTCTCCCTGCAAAGCAGGGAGAAGGAACAGGTAGATGTTTAGTAAAAAGTAGCACATATTACGCACATTAAAGTGGTTATAAACTCACAAAAAAAAACAAAACAACAACCTGCAAGACAAAGGCATAAGCTAGTATGCATCACATACTAGCTTATTATGAAATACTTACCTTAGATCGAAGCTGTTGCAGTGGTCCCCGTACACCGCTGTGATCGGCAACATGTCCAGGTATCGCAGGCTCTGGCGCTGCGATTGGCTGGAGCCGCAAAGACGTCACTCAAGGACGGGAGCTGCCTGTCACGGCACAGCTACTAAAGAAATGGCACGAGCGAGCGGTTTCTTTAGTGTGCATGTGCCGATAACGTCGGCACATGCGGATACAGTGAATATCTCCTAAATGGTGCAAGTTTAGGAGATATTCATGGTACCTACAGGTAAGCCTTATTATAGGCTTACCTGTAGGTACAAGTGGTAGTACAGGGTTTGCAACCACTTTAAAACTCATTAGGCACACACTTAACCCCTTGATTACCCCAAGATGTTAACCTCTTCCCAGCCAGTGTCATTAGTACAGTGACTGTATAATATTACCAATGATCATTGTATTAGTGTCACTGGTGATGTCAGCAGTGTCAGCTAGTGTACCTCCCAGCCAGCATCAGTGAGACTGGTTTCACACATATGTGAATTGGATGCGGGTTTCCCCGCATCTAATTTGCATGACATGCGAGTGTGACTGGCTCTCAATAGAGCCGGTTCACACATGTCTGGAATAGCCGTGGTTCAGATTGAAAAGGGGTCCTGTGCGTGTTTGGGACCAATTCAGGTGTGAGTTAATGCAAAAATTCAGACCTGATTCCCACCTGAACCGGTGAACAGACACACAGCGGACCCCAAGCACAAACCCGCGGCCACACAGAATTTTTACATTTTTTTATTGGATATGTTTTATAGCAGAAAGTAAAAAAAAATTGGTCTTTTTTCATTTTAAAAAACCCAGTAGTAATCAGGTACCCCCCCAATCCCCGAAAAAAGTGCCAAATGTGGCAGTGGAGCGGGGCTGCAAATAAATGGAGCTTCCCCTTTCGGGTGGAGCTTCATTTTAAAGTGTTACTAAAAGCATGTTTGTTATACTCACTGTGGAATCGAAGGGGCTAATCCTGCACATTGTGTAAAAAGGCTATTTGATTCTATCTTCTCTGCCTTCTTCCACTGTTCCCAATACATCTGCTGATAGTACAAAGCCTTGGAGGCACTCTACACATGCTCAGTTTGGTGTGTATTGCTAGAGAGTTTTTTATTTTATTTATTTTTTTGGGAGGGTGCATGTGATCGGCACAGGGCCAATCAGCACTGTCCAGACCAGGGCTGGTGCAAGGATTTTTGACACCCCAGGCGAAACCTCATTTTGCCACCCCCCCTGCTCCACAGCACTGATCGTAGAGGCGTGCAGGGGATGTTTGCTTCAGTTCCATCAGGACATGTCCTCCAGTGCTGCACCTCTATAATGACACTACAGAGCGGCTGCCTGAGTAACATGCAGCAGAGGCATCCCCTGTAAAACATACATAGCGCAGAGACAGAGAGTAGGGAAACCAGCGGCTGGGCGCCCTAGGCAGCAGTGCACCCTAGGCGGCCGCCTAGTTTGCCTAGTGGTAGCACCAGCCCTGGTCCAGACAGAGGGTCAGGGGCCATGAAGCCTCATAGGACAGTCAGAGAAGAATGAAAACTCCTCCTACAATCTTTAACCATTGCTCGGGCTGACACTGATAGACTGCTATATACTGCTGATGAGAAAGGGTATTTAGCAGTTTGTATTTACTAAAATAATTGCATTTCCCTGTTCTGTATACTGTGGGAGACCAGATATAGTGAGGGCAGGGTCCTGGGTTTAGTAACACTAAGGCAGCACAGTGGCTTAGTGGTTAGCATTTTTGGCTTGCAGAAGTTTGAAGCCCATCATGGTAACACCTGGATGACCTTTGCTTTTTCGCCCTGTGTTTGTGCGAGTTTCCTCTATGTACTCCTCCTGCACCTGAAAGACATGCTGGTAGGTTAACTGGCTCCTATCTGAATTGGCCATAATATGTGTGTGCATGAAAGTATGCACGTGAGATAGGTACCTTAGATTGTAAGCTCCTTGAGGGCGGGAACTTCTGTGAATGTACAGAACTGCATAAATTGTTGAGGCTCTATAGAAATACCTGTAATAGAAAAAAAAAAAAAACTATAAAAACCTTGGGGGTTAAGAACATGCTTCAGTAGTTGTGTGAAAAATAGGTAAAAACCTATAGTCGCGCACTCTAGATCAATAATTAACTAATTAACAACAAATAAAATAATAACAGACATAATATATAGGGATAAATTAGAAAAATTAGAGCAGCTCGTAGTGAGACCAAAGGTCTCATATGTGACAAATAAACTTATTATAATATATTATTCCATACCGCGTTTATAAATTTTGTGAAAACGAAATAAACTATAAGTCCATAAATCACCACCAAATCTTCCATCCAAGTGAAATATGAAGCAAACAAAAAATTGTGTTGCTGTGAATAATATGTGTCGTCTTCCATTGAGAGCTCAAGCAGACATCCTACTCACCAGACCAAATTGACACCCATTACAGGTAGTCAAAAAAAGGTGATGTAGCAATGAAGATGTATCCTCAATGGTGTTACGGTCCCCAGTAATTTGTAGATCCGCCAAACGATGTTGTAATCATGAACCCAAAGAAGAATGGAGACTCCTCATAGTGCAGTATGTATAAAAAATGTATTAATAAAAAACAAGTATCACTTACAGTTCGACAAGTAAAAATCAGCCCAAACAGGAATACACGAGCAGGTACGCCATTTGTGTTACACCTGCGTTCCAGACAGAATGCGGAATTGATGTGTCACGCACTAACCGGACAGACGCGCTTCGTCAGCAACGTCTGACGTCATCAGGGGTCACTTGGATGGAAGATTTGGTGGTGGTTTATGGACTTATTGTTTATTTCTTTTTCACGAGATTTATGAGCGCGGTATGGAATAATATACAGTATCTCACAAAAGCGAGTACACCCCTCACATTTTTGTAAATACTTTATTATATCTTTTCACGTGACAACACTGAAGAAATGACACTTGTCTACAATGTAAAGTAGTGAGTGTACAGCTTGTATAACAGTATAAATTTGCTGTCCCCTCAAAATGACTCAACACACAGCCAATAATGTTTAAAGCGCTGGCAACAAAAGTGAGTACACCCCTAAGTGAAAATGTCCAAATTGGGCCCAAAGTGTCAATACTGTGGGTGGCCACCATTATTTTCCAGCACTGCCTTAACCCTCTTGGGCATGGAGTTCACCAGAGCTTCACAGGTTGCCACTGGAGACCTCTTCCACTCCTCTATGTCGATATCACGGAGCTGGTGTAAGTTAGAGACCTTGCGCTCCTCCACCTTCCATTTGAGGATGCCCCACAGATGCTCAATTGGGTTTAGGTCTGGAGACATGCTTGACCAGTCCATCACCTTTACCCTCAGCTTCTTTAGCAAGGCAGTGGTCATCTTGGAGGTGTGTTTTGGGCCGTTATAGTGTTGGAATACTGCCCTGCGGCCCAGTCTCCGAGGGAAGGGGATCATGCTCTGCTTCAGTATGTCACAGTACATGTTGGCATTCATGGTTCCCTCAATGAACTGTAGCTCCCCAGTGCCGGCAGCACTTGTCTTTGTACACCTCACCTGGTTGCCGCAACACATGCTTGACACCATCTGAACCAAATAAGTTTATCTTGGTCTCATCAGACCACTTGACATGGTTCCAGTAATCTATATGCTTAGTCTGCTTATCTTCAGCAGACTGAAGACTTCTTTTGCTTTCTTGTGCATCATCTTTAGAAGGGGCTCCCTTCTGGGACGACAGCCATGCTGACCCATTTAATGCAGTGTGCTGCGTATGGTCTGAGCACTGACAGGCTGACCCCCTGCCTCTTCAACCTCTGCAGCAATGCTGGCAGCACTCACACGTCTATTTCCCTAAGACAACCTCTGGATATGACGCTGAGCACGTGCACTCAACTTCTTTGGTCGACCATGGTGAGACCTGTTCTGAGTGGAATCTGTCCTGTTAAACCGCTGTATGGTCTTGGCCACTGTGCTGCAGCTCAGTTTCAGGGTCTTGGCAATCCTCTTATAGCCTAGGCCAGTGATGGCAAACCTTGGCACCCCAGATGTTTTGGAACTACATTTCCCATGATGCTCAAGTACACTGCAGAGTGCAAGAGCATCATGGGAAATGTAGTTCCAAAACATCTGGGGTGCCAAGGTTCGCCATCACTGGCCTAGGCCATCTTTATGTAGAGCAAAAATTATTTTTTTTTAGATCCTCAGAGAGTTCTCTGCCATGAGGTGCCATGTTGAACTTTCAGTGATCAGTATGAGATAGTGAGAGCAAGAACTCCAAATTTAACACACCTGCTCCCCATTCACACCTGAGACCTTGTAATACTGATGAGTCACATGACACCAGGGAGGGGGAAATGACTAATTGGGCCCAATTTGGACATTTTCACTTAGGGATGTTCTCTCTTTTGTTGCCAACAGTTTAGACATTAATGGCTGTGTGTTGCGTTATTATGAGGGGACAGCAAATTTACACGGTTATACAAGCTGTACACTCACTACTTTACATTGTAGCAAAGTGTCATTTCTTCAGTGTTGTCACATGAAAAGATATAATAAAATATTTACAAAAATGTGAGGGGTGTACTCACTTTTCTGAGATAGTGTATAAGTTTCTTTGTCACATGCTTCAGTAGTTGATTGTTTAGACTGTTCAACTGTTCAATCCAAAAACCATACATATCCTGCCAGGCATTTTATGATGAATTCTTTATGGTTGCTTAGAAAATAGTCTGGTCTGTTTTTACAGTACTTTTTACATGAAGTGTTCCCTAAAGGCCTTTTCATGTTCATGAGCTTCCAGCAAAAACCCTTCTATGCTTCAATACGACCTCTATATTGACTTTGAAATTGATCTACATTGGGATCCAGTGCTTCTTATCTCCATCTCTAACCTAATAACCATATTCGGCAAGGCAATGATGTGCCGGGTAGCCCATTTAGCTGATGCGCCTGCAGTAAACTGGAATTTGATTTCTAGAATTTACCCATCATAATTATTTTGTACTGCTAGACCTAATCAGAATAGTACAGAGTAAATTCTTTTAAGTTGCTACTGGTTACTGCCCTTGGCATGCTTTGCATCTTACAAAATAACCCTGTATTCCTGGATTCTGCTTACTGCAGCTGTCTGGCCCTGTGTATATTTTGTCCACTTGTAGAAAACAGTTGTCCTTTTCTTCCTCGTACATCTGTTCCTCTGTCTGACCTGACTTTCCCTTTAGATAGCATTCCACTCTCCCCAGCTGCTCAAGTTTCCTATTTGGGTGTCTTCAATTTTCTTTATCTGTCCTCCATGCATATAGAATGTGTGTGACAATTCTGACACTTGGGATCACCTATAGCAGGGGTCTCCAAACTTTCTAAGCAAAGGGCCAGTTTACTGTCCTTTAGGCTTTACAGTAGGTGGGGCCAGACTGTGGCCAGTGGGAGTAGAAAATGCCCCCGCATCAGTGCCCCATCATTGGTTGTAATGGGAAGAATAGTGCCCTATTGATGATATCAGTGGAAAACAGTGTCCAATTGATGGTGTCAGTAGATGGAATGGTGCTCCATCATTGGTGTCAATTGCTGGAATTGTGCCCCAAGGGCCAGATAAAGGCAAGCAAAGGGCCGCATCCAGCCCCCTGGCCACAGTTTGGAGACCACTGACTTATAGTATACATACTACATCTCACAGTACATTAGTGTGAACAGTAAGTTGTAGATCTTTTATCATTAACGTTTTTATTAAAAGGATTGTAAAGTCAGAAGGTTTTTTATCTTAATGCATTCTGTGCATTAAGATAAAAAGCCTTCTGTGTGCAGCAGCCCCCTTCAGCCCCCCTAATACTTACCTGAGGTCCCTCTCTGTCTCATTGGCTTCCGCTGCTGTCAATCAAGGTCAGCTAGTCAATCAGGGGAGAGAGGAGGTTAGGGCCGGGTCAGGGCTCCGTGTCTGAATAGACACAGGGAGCTGTGACCTGGCTCGGGAGCCCCCCATAACAAGGTGCTTGCTGTGGGGGCACTGAACATAAGGGAGGGGCCATGATCACAGAAGAGGGACCCGAGAAGAGGGGGATTTGGGCTGCTCTGTGCAAATCCACTTCAACAGGGCAGGTAAGTGTAGCGCTGTTAGATTTATGATCTACCATCTGATAGGTAAATTTAGTGAATTGCTCGTTAGGGAAGTTAGATTTGCCTCTGTTCCAGCTTGGCTGATGTTGCGTGTGGTTCCACACTGAGCCGGTGGGTGTCGCTGTTACCATTGGCTGGTGTTGGAACGGCAACGTGTCGAAGGGTATGGATGCTCCTCTGTCCCGGAGACAACTCAGTGGAGGTGGTCCTCCGAGTTGCATTCTGGGAGAGGGTATTTATGGGACAGACGCCATGTTTTGGGGTTCGTTTTCAGCCACCTGCTGGCCCTCCTGGCCGACAGGTATGCGTTAGAGTGCTACCTCGTGGTCCTCCGCTCCGGAGGCCCGCACCGCTGTGGCGCGGGGGTGGGCCCAGAAGCCTGTCTGGGGCCTACCACAGCAGCCGAGGAATGGTCCTGAGCTGTCTATCCAGAGTGAAGAAGCTGGACAACCGAGAAGATCCCAGGGGAGGACCCATCATGGAAGGATCACGCAGAGTGCTGGTCTGGAGAGGGGCCTGGTGACTCGGTTGGAGGACATATCCTAAAGTAGTTCTACAGCATAGTACTGCCGGGTTGGCTTAGAGGTCCAAGTACTGTGTCTGACATTCACTGCAAAAATTAATACATCCTGTGGCAGAGGATCGTACGGGTTTATTTCAAGCAAGTCTGTGGCAGAGACTTTTGTTCGTGCTACGTACTGGCTGCTAGGCTAGTGAGAGAGGCCTATCCAGGCAAAGATTGTGTCCCACAAGGGGATTGCATCCGATTACAATATTCAACTTTAAAGGACGTTCTCAAGAATCCTAAAGAAAGGTATTTGAGCTTCCCTGCAGCTTCCCTCCTGCCTCTTTCCTGCTACTTCCTTTGTTACTTGGTTCAATAAAGCATTGAAAACGTACTCAAGTGTTGGTGCTTAAATCGTCCAGAGGTAAACTCAACGGAACCCTAGACCCGGTGCCGGTGAAACAGGGGTGTCGAGAGTGAAGGTAACAAGCCCGCTTAAACCAGCAGCTCCACCGAGAGTTAGTGCTACATAAGTATAACATGTTTGTTATTTTTATAGGGAAAAAAATAGAGTTTACAGTCACTTTAAAGTTTTACTAAACCCAGGACCCTGTATTCAATATATCCGGTCTCCCACAGTACACAGAACATGGAAATT
Organism: Aquarana catesbeiana; assembly: GCF_042186555.1. NCBI lineage: Eukaryota > Metazoa > Chordata > Amphibia > Anura > Ranidae > Aquarana > Aquarana catesbeiana. The sequence goes on from NC_133335.1 coordinate 46,850,239, forward strand.
CAATAATTTTAGTAAATATAAACTTCCAAATACCTTTTCCCATCAGCAGTATATAGCAGTCTTGTGCGTTCTATCAGTGTCTGGTTAAAGCTTGTGGGAGGAGTTTTCATTCTCCTCTGTCTCTCCTATGAGGCTGCAGGACCCCTGACCCTCTGTCTGGACAGTGCTGATTGACCCTGTGCTGATTACATGCACTCTTCCAAGGAAAAAAAAACTCTCTAGCATTGCATACTAAACTGAGCAGGTGCAGCTTGCCCCCAAGGCTCTGTACTATCAGGAGATGGATTGGGGACTGTGGAAGAAGGTGAGGATCAGAGAAGACAGGACCACACAGCCTTTTTACACAATGTGCAGGATTAACCCTTTAGGTTCCACAGTGAGCATGCTTTACTGCATATACAGACTGATTTTACTGTTGTGGGTTTAGTAACACTGTAAATATTTTAGAAAAAAGGATACAAAAAAGGTATACATAGCTCACATTTTGCAATCCAAGCACACATAAGTGTAGAATCTAAAGCAATAACAAGATTAAGTAAGTCACATGAACATCCACAAAGATACACCGACATAGGCCTCCAGTAACGTCAGTTCAGAGTAGGTGGTCACATCTCGACAACTGAAGTGTGCTGACATATAATCAATACAACTTCAGAATATAGTGCTCATTCCCATAGGTACCATAAACTACAATAAAAAGTGCTACTGTGCAATTACAACACATAATTGGATCACAAAGTGCATACACCATACTGTGATACCACTATCCACTCTAATAAATCACATCAATTAAAATCCCATCAACTAAATTAAAGTTCTATAGTGCATAAATTGCAAAAAATGTAAATAAAAATAATTTACAAAGTGCATTCACATGATTACAATAACACTATCCAATCATGCGCTACAAAACAGTACTTCAAAAAGTGTCCATTCAAAAAGTTATATTGCAAAAAAGTCCTTATCAATATGCTGTGTGGTTTCCACTCTATAAAGTGCTTTATGTGCAAAAAAAGTCCTTTAATAAAATAACTCCTTCTGTGCTTCAATCCACCACCGTGAATCACCACCACACTGGAAAACTCACCAGATAACCATGACCTCTCATTTAAGAGTAGGGCTCAATGCACTTTTTAGGCATGTGCAATTCGTTTCGTTCCGAATTAGTTTATTAACGAATTTCGACAAATTCGTTAATTCGGGAATATCCCAATTAACGAAAATCCGTTTCACAAATTTTTTCCGAATATTCGTAAATTCGATAAAATTGGACATTCGTAAATTCGGGCATTCGTACATTCGTACATTAGTAAATTAGTGAATTCGTAAATTTGTAAATTCGAAAATTCGGAAATCTGAAATAATAGTTAACTAATAATAACTTAACTATTAGTAATTACTAGTAACTTTTAAATTATAAGTATTGTAATTTCCTTTCAAATATAGGCTGTTAGTGAACGTTACACATACAAATGTATCCGAAGTTATGAATGATCCGAAAAAACGTAATGGAACGTAATGAATTAATAATAAATAACAATAATAATAATAACAACGTTTTATTATTATTATTATTTATTATTAATTTGTTCCGTTCCATTTGTTTAGATGCAGCATTTGTTTTGGATAATTCGTAACTTCGGATAAACTCGTATTTGTTACGTTCACTGACAGTCAAATTTGAAAGGAAATTACAATACCTATAATTTAATAGTTAGTTACTATTTCAGATTTTTGAATTTTCGGGTTTTTGGATTTTCAAACTTTCAAATGAATTTACAAATTTCCGAATTTTCTAATTTACAAATGTACGATTTTACGAATTTACGAATGTACAAATGTAAAAATGTACGAATGAACGAATGTACGAATGAACGAATGTTCGAATTTACGAATGTACGAATGTACGAATGTACGAATGAACGCATTTACGAATTTACGAATGAACGAATTTACGAATCATGATCATAACGAATGACCCGAAAAACGAAAAAAATAATAAACTAATGAAACGAAAATGAACGAATTTTTTGGCTGTGCACATGTCTAGCGCTTTTTACCCCAAGAGGTTAGGACATCTTAATCACTTTCACTTTCTTACAGCATGGTCACCAGTACGGAAAAATCAGAGGGGAGAAAAGCTCTGAGGGTGTAAAACCTTTTATTGTTTCAATAGGTTACATAAAACATGAATAATTGTGCTCACATTGTACTGTGCATTTCGCCCTGCACCTGGGCTAAATTACTGTTTGATTTTTCTGGCCGGCTTCACTATGCACAGTGCAAGCACGGTCCATGCCTAATACCTCACCACTTCCGGGTGTCTCCGCACAAACAAAATGACTCTGATACATGCAGCTCTGCCCTGATGTATGTTTCGTCATAATGACGTCTTCAGGAGGGATTACCTGACATATAAGGATCAAAATAAACTCAATTTACCTCTGTAAGTACACTCACCGGCCACTTTATTAGGTAGACCTTGCTAGTACCGGGTTGGATCCCCTTTTGCCTTCAGAACTGCCTTAATTCTTCATGGCATAGATTCAACAAGGTGTTGGAAACATTCCTCAGAGATTTTGGTCCATATTGACATGATAGCATCCCGCATTTGCTGCAGATTTGTCGGCTGCACATCCATGATGCAAATCTCCCATTCCATCACATCCCAAAGGTGTTCTATTGGATTGAGATCTGGTGACTGTGGAGGCCATTGGAGTACAGCGACCTCATTGTCATGTTCAAGAAACCAGTGGTGAGATGATTTGAGCTTTGTGACATTATCCTGTTAGAAGGAGCCATCAGAAGATGGGTAGTCATAAAGGGATGGACATGGTCAACAACAATACTCGAGTAGGCCGTGGGGTTTGACCACATGCCAACCAGCGCACAACGATATACATCGGCACAATGGCATGGCTGGGCAAATGGGCGTACAGGTACATCCCCTTTAAATCGTGGCATTGTGGGCGTGTGTGCGCGCCCGCCGCATACTCTGTGACCGTGCCTGCGGGTCCCGCGGACTCAATGTCCGCCAGGGGCCCACGATCGTGTCACTGAGCGGCAGAATGGGGAGATGCCTTTGTAAACAAGGCATTTCCCTGTTCTGCCTAGTAACATGACAGAGATCTACTGCTCCCTGTCATCGGGAGCAGTGATCTTTGTCATGTTCTAGTTAGGCAATCCCCCCCACAGTTAGAATCACTCCATAGGACACACTTAACCCCTTGATCGCCCCCTAGTGTTTAACCCCTTCCCTCCCAGTGTCATTTACACAGTAATCAGTGCATTTTTATAGTACTGATCGCTGTATAAATGACAATGGTACCAAAATAGTGTCAAAAGTGTCCGATGTGTCCGCCATAATGTCGCAGTTGTAATAAAAATTGCAGATTACGGCCATTACTACTAAAAAAAAAATTATAATAAGAATGCCATAAATCTATCCCCTATTTTGTAGACGCTATAACTTTTGCACAAACCAATCAATATATGCTTATTGCGATTTTTTTTACCAAAAATATGTAGAGGAATACATACTGAGAAAGAAATTTGTTTTTTTATAAATTTTTGGAGGATATTTATTGTAGCAAAAAGTAAAAAATATTGTTTTCTTTTCAAAAATGTCGCTCTTTTTTGTTTATAGCGCAAAAAATAAAAACCGCAGAGGTGATCAAATACCACCAAAAGAAAGCTCTATTTGTGGGGAAAAAAGGACATCAATTTTGTTTGGGTGCAACGTGGCACGGCCGTGTAATTGTCAGTTAAAGTGACGCAGTGCCGTATCACAAAAAGTGCTCTGGTCAGGAAGAGGGTAAATCCTTCTGGGGTTGAAGTGGTTAAACAATGCTCAGTTGGTACTAAGGGGCCCAAAGTGTGGCAAGAAAATATCCCCCACACCATTACACCACCAGCCTGAACCGATGATACAAGGCAGGATGGATCCATACTTTCATGTTGCTTACGCCAAATTCGGTCACTACCATCTGAATGTCGCAGCTAAAATCGAGGCTCATCAGACCAGGCAACATTTTTCCAATCTTTTTGAGCCTGTGCGAATTGTAGACTCAGTTTCCTGTTCTTAGAGGACAGGAGTGGCACCCAGGTGGGCTTCTGCTGCTGTAGCCCAGCTGCTTCAAGGTTCGATGTGTTGTGCGTTCAGAGATGGTATTCTGCATACCTTGGTTGTAATGAGTGGTTATTTAAATTACTGTTGCCTTTCTATCATTAAAACCAGTCTGCCCATTCTACTCTCTGACATCAACCAGACATTTTCCTCCACACAACTGCCGCTCACTGGAAATGTTCTCGTTTTCAAACCATTATCTGTAAACCCGAGAGATGGTTGTGCATGAAAATCCCAGCAGATCAGCAGTTTTCAAAAACTCAGACCAGCCCGTCTGGCACCAACTACCATGCCACATTCAAAGTCACTTAAATCCCCTTTTTACCCCATTCTGATGCTCGGTTTGAACTTTAGCAACCGTCTTCACCACCTAAATGCATTGAGTTTCTACCATGTGATTGGCTGATTAGCAATTAGTGTTACCAAGCAATTGAACAGGTGGCCCTAATAATGTGGCCAGTGAGTGTAAATCCTATGAGCTTGAGAGCAAGGTATCCCATGACATAAAGAAAAAAGAAGACCAAAACATAAAGAGCAAAAGAAAGGAAAGAAGGGGGGAAGGAGTGCCGCAACATACCACAACTCTAGCAGTGACCCAAAGACTGAGGTGTAAACAGAGCCAGTGTGAGTCTAATCAGGTTGGGTCTTCTCTAAGATGCCACAGTTCCCATATTTGGTTATGGGCCTCTAATTTGTCATAAAGTCTAGCCGTCAAGTTCTACATCTTTAATTCTAGCATACAGGACGATTGAGGATGGCAGGGTAGTTTTTTTTATAGTTGAGTGCTATGAGGCACCTCGCTGCTGTAAGAACATAACGTAACAACTTTTTATAGGGTTTAGTGAGACTCGAAGAGGACAAGCCCAAAAAGTAAAATATTGGGGTAAACGGGATGGATACATGAAAAAGACGTTGTAGCAAGTAGATGTAGTAGTAGTTGTAGATCTAAAGTTGGCCAAGCACCAGTAAATGTTCATACGAAAACGTAGATAAATTGTTTCTCAGAGTATTTGATAGTACCATTATGGACTCAACCACATTCGTAAGAAAACTCTTGATTGTCATGTCAATGTTATGAAACTTTATGTTGGAATATGGGATGCACATGCACGGTACAATAAGTGTGGTTTCCCAGAACGAAAACAGCATTCACAGTTAGAATTGTATTCATTCGAATAAAAATGTCCATCCTTCTTTGATATTTCATGTCACTATGGTAAAAAAATTTTGATTACTGTAGTTTGATCCCATTATTATTGGAAAATTAAACAAAGGCTCTGAAAAAACATTTTTTTTTTCAAATGTAGCCAGGTGATTGATTAGAGAAAGCAAGTTAGGAAACTGTGCTACAGCTGCTCTCTATGCCCTCACTGAACTGTCATGCTGGATCTAGCAACATTGTCTGCCAAAGGAGCTCCATAGACTTGTATTCTGGTCGCATTGGACTGTGGGAGTTGAAGTTCTGAATGAGAGTAATGCTGTGGAAACCTATGGACCATACCACAGTACCCATTAGGAGACAGTGATAGGGAGGGGAGAAGGCTGTATTTCCTGGGCTGAAGACCAAGGAGATTTTTTCTTTGCCACTAGAGGACTGGAGTAAGCACACCTGCCCACTTGACACAATCCAGTGACCCAAGCCAGAGATCAGTGTCTTGTGTGCTGGGGACCAGAGAGAGCAGATCCGAGTGTGCAGAGGTTAAGTACTAAGCTACTGATGGGACAAGTTGCTTGCTGCAGAGATACCAGAGCACTGTAGACCTACTCCAGGCAGATCCAGAGGACATTTTAATGGTGGGACAGTTGCACCTGTATCATTGGGTCTTGTGAGAGGGCACTGCTGCCATTGACCTTGTTGCTGCCAGTATAGACTGAGCACATAGGGACTGGACATCTGACTAACAGCCTTTAACACTGCATGCAGTTTTTACTGGGACCATACTTATGCTCACCACCGTAAAGACTGGGCCCCAATGCTAGCCAGCTTAAGAACTAGTGCTGTCTTTTTAGATGTTCTACAAGGACTTCATCTGCTGCCTATAGAAAGGGGTGCCTTTGCAGTAGACCTGAGTGTACTCTAGCAGTATAGCACACTAGTTGCAGGAGAGTTATCGGAATGCTGTGTACCACTGCAGTTATTGCTATCTATGCCATTGCTTTATGATGATGTGTAGGTTATCAGGTATAGGTCAATTACAGTATTGCAGTTTCTATTTGCTTAACCTGGTGTGTAAAAGGGGCTGAGGCTGTTCACAGAGTCAAGGCAAAAAACAGAGAACTCAAACTACCAAGCGGCTCACCTGGGGGGGGGGGGGGTAGCGCTGCACGAACACAATTCTACTGCTGTATGGTCAGCTTAAGAATAAATAAAACAATAAGAAATGTAAAATATATAGTGTATTTACTGCTGCTGTATGAAAATAATCAAATGACACAAAAAATATTTGCAAGTAGATAATTGCAGACAGTGGAAATTATAGTGTTGTTTAACATTGGTGTTCAACAGAAAAGTGAACCTTAAGGCCTTGTTTACACATGCAGTACCCTATTAAGAGTGATCCACATTGGATTACTCCTCAGAGGGCACTTGACAAGTGGTGTGAATGCATTATATTGCCTCCTCCATGCCTGTTTTTACCCCTTAAACCTTACACCAGCACACCACAGCTGCATGTGGGGTGGCTGCGGATGATCCAATTCAGTTAAATGGGCAGTGTTTGGTGGGCGGTACTGGGCGCTGATTGCGACAGCGAGGATCATGTTTTCCATGCCGTGATGAAAAGCATTGCAGCTACAGCATATTTACACCCTTGTCTTCTGCCCGGGGAAGTGGTTGAGCTGTGTTTTTAAAGGCCCCCCATCAGTGTAAACTAGGCCTTACCCTAGTGGTCGGTTGGAAGAATGATAACCTTACAGATAGATGAAAAGACCATTGGTGTCAGTGGTTGCTTAATTAAGAGGCAGAAATTGCTCAAGAGATGTGTAGAAATCTCGGAAGAAACCCAAGTAACATGGTTGGTAAGGTTGAATAAAGACACCAACCCATCCAGTTCAACCTGTGTGGGTGTGTATGTGTTTATGTCAATACCAATTCCATATCCCTGTACATTGGTTATACTAAGATGCTCATCTAAGAGTTTTTTTTTAATTAACACTTCCCGCTGACACCACCAATTGTGGAAGGGAGTTATAAAGAACCCCCTACTCAGTTTATGGTGAAATCACTTAAAGTGGAAGTAAACTCCCATGGATGACACAGATTTACAGATTTACTTGTGAAGCGTTGATGAGGTCACCGGTGCATGCGCTCTGAATGAAAGGCATACCATGTCGTTCCTTCAGAACCCTGTGCTGTGAACAGCAGCCCCGCATGCGTGCGCGGGAGTGATGTCATCGCGGCTCGGACCGAAGCCCGCCAACCCGGAAGGAAGCCCGGGTGAAGATGGAAGCCCTGTCAGCGGTGACAGCGCACCACTAGAGGGCTTAGTTTTAAGGTACGTTTCACATAATGTGCTAGTATGTGCTGCATACTAGCTCATTGTAACTTTGCCTTGCAGATTAAAAAAAAAAAAAAACGTAGCTCACTACCGCTTTTATGGTCCTAGGTTGAGAAATACTTTGTTTCCTAATTTTACTATACTTTTTTTTTAGTTTCCTATCACATACAGGAAAGTATTGGCTTAAATAAAAGTGATACATAGTTTAACAGTTACAAAAAAAAAGCAGTTTATAAACTGCCCACCAAAGAAAAACATTTGTTCAAAATTGGTTCTGGCTATGTCAAAAACTGAAGACAAATTCACAAATAACACTATTTTTCTGCAGGCAGCAGAGGGCAAAGATTATAGTAGAGATTACAGAGCATTCGAATGGAAATCAGAAATTTATAATGAGGAAAGTTATATTTAATTATACAGCACTTATCAGTGAAAATTTGAGACAATACACAAAAATAACTGAACAACTGTTATTAGCTTATTGCCATAAATAATTCAGTGTGGTTTATAAAGTCATAACAAGTTCCATGTTTGAGCAATTCTACTTAGCCACAAATAGGGCTGTTTGACATCATTCATGAAACTTCACAAATAACTTCAAAGAATCTTCCGCCAGGCTCTCTCTTGTTTTGACCACACATGACAACCCGCGTTTAGTATAATGGGGGAATTTTTCTAGGCTCTCACATGCTTCTCTCCTGTCTTTCATCTCGCCCCCCCAGGCTGAGACGGTGGTTCAGTGGGTGACTCCGGACCGCCAGAAAGACATTCCTGTGTGGTGGATAATCCTGGGAGTCTTCGGGGGGCTGCTAATCTTGGCTTTGTTTGTATATGAGATGTGAAAGGTGAGTTGCAAAATGGCCGCCGTCACATCAATTGGGTTCCCATAGCAACCACTTAAGAAAATAATGATTTATTCTCTTAAACCTAACATATAATTTTCTGATTTTGCGGATTCTTCAGGAGAAGGCGACCACCGACAGACGAGGGGAAAGAGCTGACTGCGGACAAAAATGGATGACTGCTCTTCTAATTAACGTGTTTTTTTTACCACTTGCCATTAAAAAAATAAATACATAGAACGATAAAGAGCATTTCTCATGTTTATTCTTTCAAAAGTTAGTTGAGAGCTTTGCACTCTTTAAACAAGGCCTCGCATTTCAGTTGCCCAAAGGAAACTAACATTCCAGCTGTCATTTTCTGCAGAGGATTAAGAAGTGAGGCATCTGATCGGTTCCTGTGGGGTTTTTTTGCCTACAGGGAATTGAGCAAATGCTTGAAATGAACATGTGACCAGGCTATGGGTATTCAAGTATTTACATATTAATAATACCCATTGTATGAGCTTTAAAACAATCCCTCAATGACCTCTGTGGCTGACAACACTCTGGAGCAATTCATTCTCAAATTCCAAAATCTTCCCTTTTTTCTATCAGGAGGGGCACCCCCCAGGGCTGCCCTCTCTCACCACTTATATTTGGTTTGGCTTGGAGCCTTTGACAGAGGCAATCCGCTCCCGTCAAGAGGTGTGGACGTTGCAGGGTCTGCTCATAAGGTTTCTTTATTCATGGACGATATCTTGATGTCCCTAACATCCCCTAGAGTTTCTTTGCCCAATTTATTATCTCTCCTTGATGCCTTTGCGTCCCATTTTAGGTTTATATGTCAACCCTACCAAGTCCAAAGCTATGTTGGTTAACCTCTCATCCTCTGAATTGGCCGCCCTGAGAGATACTGTCCCATTCCAATGGCTTCCTTCTTTTCCCCATTTGGGCATCTGGCTCACCCCCCATTATGATGGATTATATCAGGCTAACTTTCCATTCCTTTTAAAAAAATGAACCGACATGCTTTCCTCTTGGTCCCACTTTTTTTTTTTCAAACTTATTTGGGGTTCCATCCATTCCCAAGTCAAAAAACAAGTTTCATATGCCCGCAGGATCAATAGTGGCTTCTCGGTCCTTAATTTACAAACTTACTATACGGCAGCTAATATAGCTCTATTATCCTATCTTCATGAAACTTTGGGCTACCATTGACCTTGTGGATTCTCATCCTATTCCAATTTCTTCCTTACCGTGGCTTCCTCCTATCCACCGCCCGAATACGATAGGACCTTGTATATCTCACTCTCTTCACCTTTGGGCCTTTGACTCAGTCAAATCAGAGTTTGAGCTCCCCCCACCTGCCCTTACTCCGCCAAGCCGCCACTGTGATGAAGGGTCAGTCGGGTAGACTGGTTAAGAGAGTCAGTTGGGTAGACTGGTGAAGAGAGGTAGTCAGGGAGACTGGTGAAGTGTCAGTCAGGTAGACTGGTGAAGAGAGTCAGTCGGGTAGACTGGTGAAGGGTCAGTCAGGTAGACTGGTGAAGAGAGTCAGTCGGGTAGGCTGGTGAAGTGTCAGTGGGGTAGACTGGTGAAGGGTCAGTCAGGTAGACTGGTGAAGAGAATCAGTCAGGTAGACTGATGAAGGGTCAGTCGGATAGACTGGTGAAGGGTCAATCAGGTAGACTGGTGAAGAGAGTCAGTCGGGCAGACTGGTGAAGAAGCAGCCAGGTGGGCTGGTGAAGAGGCAGCCAGGTGGGGTAGCATTTCCTGCAGTAGTAGAGCTGGAACCAGTATCTACAAGGGAGTGGAGATACCTCAGGATGCAGTTCACTCCACATTATGCTACTTTCTAAAGGGGCTGAGAGTTCCTAGCCTGTAAGGGGCTGTTGCTGATCTAACAGAGACTGTTAGAGCTAATGAATCAGAGCCGTACAATCCAAAGAGGAGGAATCCATTGGAGTTGTACAAGAACAGTGGAAAGAACAAAGTGGAGCTGTGTACATAGGGAGGAAGTTGCCCCTGATTTATGTTGCTATCAAGTTGGGCATTCCATAATTCCTATCCCCATTCAAGTTTTTACCCACTAAAAAAACACAAAAACAAAGCTCAAGGACTGATCAAGCTGAAGTTGTGTGCCTGGCTGTGCAGCAGTGGGGAACCCTGTCACTGGCAACCCCTACAGGGGTAATGCTACAGAATTGTAAGAGCAAACCCATGCAGGCAAAGAAAGAGCATGCAAACTCCATGCAGATAGTGTCCTGGCCAGAATTGGAACCCCTGTGCTACCCGTATAAGGTATAACAGAGTAATAACATAAGGATTTGTCTCATCACTAATACCCCCAATAAGGATCAGCCCTGGAGGGGGGTGGGCTGTGGTTTCTTCACCTTGGGTGTTAGAGGACCTCATCCTAGCACTGCTTAAAGCATGCTTGTTTTGAAGTGCCTAGGTTATTTATCCCCTTCCCGCCGAGCGTACACAGATGTGCGGCCTCGGCTTTTGGGGGTTATACCGGGATGATGCCCGCAGCTGCAGGCATCATCCCGGTACCATTTTTTAGAGCGGGTGATCGGATTTCCAGGTATAACAACCGATGCGGCTAAAAGCCGCTCAGCTGGTATACCGGAGGAGCAGGAGGGGACATCCCCCCTCCCACCGCCTCCCACCGCTCTTAGCGGGCCTCCCATCCCACCGGGAGTCCCGATCCGTGATGCACCACTTCCGGCCCCTAGAGACAGACTGGCTTCATTCCAGTCTCCTGAATGTAAACACGGAAGTGACGTCACAACGACACTTCCGGTTTACTCGGCTGCCAATGGCGCCGGATTTAAAAAAAAATACAGTATTCAGATTCGCCGTTTTCGGTGATCTGAATACTTTGAAGTGCAAAGGAGGGATTTGGGATCCCTCCATAAAGAGTACCTGTCACCACCTATTACTGTCACAAGGGATGTTTACATCCCTTGCGACAGCAATAAAAAATGATCATTTTTTCATTTGAAAACACAATTGAATTATATAAAAATAAATTAAATAAATAATAAAAACATTTTTTTTTCAAGCGCCCCTGTCCCCGCAAACTCACACAGCAAAGAAAACGCATACGGAAGTCGCGCCCACATATGTAAACGGTGTTCAAATCACACATGTGAGGTATTGCCGCGATCGTCAGAGCAAGAGACCTCCTCTGTAACTCTAACCTGGTAATCGTAAAACATTTTTAAAGCGTTGCCTATGGAGATTTTTAGGTACCGTAGTTTGTCTCCAGTCAACAAGTGCGTGCAATTTTAAAGTGTGACATGTTTGGTATCTATTTACTCGGCGTAACATCATCTTTCACATTATACAAAAAAATTGGGCTAACTTTACTGTTTCATTTTTTTAAAATTCATGAAAGCGTCTTTTTCCCAAAAAGTTAAGTTTAAAACACCGCTTCACAAATACCGTGTGACATAAAATATTGCAACAATTGCCATTTTATTATGTAGATTCTCTGCCAAAATATATATATATATAATGTTTGGGGGGGTCTAAGTAATTTTCTAGCAAAAAATATGGATTTTAACTTGTAAACACCAAATGTCAGAAATAGGCTTAGTCATGAAAGAGTTAAATATTGCATTTTTACAGCTATAGGCACAGCTCAACCGATAACCACTTCAGTGGTGTTAAAGTGACACTTTTAACACCCTCTAAAGTCAGTACTAAAAGCAGCAAAACAAGAATGAGCTAGATTTCCTGGCAGGCAATAAATCAAGCCAGCGGTACTGCAATCATAGAGCACTCATTCCTTGGGCTAAATCCCGGGTCATAGGTAATATTGGGCACAGTAGGGTCATTGTTTTTTTTTTAATGTGCCAAGAATGCCAAAGGCCCAGTCTCTCCGGACAGTATGGTCACCTGCTGACCTTGCACCATCCGCAAGCAGCTTAAAGTGGAGGTCCACCCTGAAAAAAAAAATTGCACCAAAAATACCTAAAAAAATGGAGGAAAAGAAAAAAAAAATGTTTTACTCACGTGAAATGGCTGTTGCTAGGCAGTCTTCCTAATCTGCCTCTTCCTACACCGCTGTGATCTTCAGTCTTCTGCTCCCCGTGTTGTCTTCTGGGGAATGGGGCACAGTGTGTTATGGGAACTGTGTGTGCCCCACAACACATCGCGTCCCATTCACAAAGCACCGCACCGCTCGCGCGTGCGCAGTAGGAAACTGGCAGTGAAGCCGCAAGGCTCCACTGCCTGTTTCCCTTACTTAGGATGGCGGTGCCGGGACCTGAGAGCCGAGGGACGGGTCGACATTGGGCGGCTGACATCGCGGGCACCCAGGACAGGTAAGTACTTATTTAAACCGAGGTAACATGGGAGGGAGGGTCTATCTAGTCTATCTAAGACTGAACCAACTAGCACTAAACAGCAAAGGAAGTGTCACTGCCAGAATGTCAGCTGGTTCCTGTGAATTGGTCAAAATTCTTACCATGGTGGTCCTGCTGTCACCCCCCCCCCCCCCCCCCTTCACCTGGCTCATTAAACTTTGATTGAGAAATTGAAAAAACCTAGCAGGATTAAAGTTGTATTTTTTGTTACCAGGTTTCAGACTCTTGCAATCCCTTGTACAGCAGAGCTCAGATTGGGGTGGAAGAAGCAGCACAAGAAGCTAGGTTGGACTTGATGGACTTGTGTCTTTTTTCAACCTCACCTTCTACCGTATGTAAATATGTAAGAAGCTAATCAGTTGTGCTACACTTGTCCCTGCAAGGATAAGCCGATAGAAAGGGGAGAGCATGGTGACAAAGAGAAGAACTTCTGCTTCTCCTTTTACTGTCCAGTCACATGCTGGGGGAGGGACAAGACCTGTATATGTTACTGAACTGCAGCAGAGGAAGATCAGGTCTCCTGCACTGCCAGACAGGACTGGGCTGTGTGGCAGAGATCTGTAAATCTCAGGACTGAATGCACAGAAATACAAATCCTTTGGGAGGGAAAGCATCTCTCTTCTCGTTATTTCATCGATGTATTTAGCTGGTTGTTTGAAGTCCGACTATAAAGCAGAACTCTTACACAGCAAGGTCAAAATAAATGGCCCAATAAAAGACAACATAACAAAACCAGCTTTAGGCTACAATATGCAGCTTCAATCAATTCCCCCTTAGTTTTTTTTTTCGGTCACAAGATGTCCTCAGTCTGATGGCCAGCATCAATCATTCAACCCGTTTCCTCTGAGCCCAGGTTGTCACTGAGCCTTCTCCCCCACTCTTGTGACTGGACAGTAAAAGGAGAAGTTGCACTGTGATGAGTTTACCTTTCTGTCACTCAGCTTTCCTCTCCTTTCAGCATTCTTCATGTCAGCACATTAAATGATTGTTTTCTTGTGCTGGCTGATACCAGATCAGAGTCAGATACTTAAAGTAGTTGTAAAGGCAGAAGGTGCATTCTGTGTGCAGCAGCCCCCCAATACGTACCTGAGCCCATCTCTATCCAGCGATGTCCACTAGTGCCTTGTCAGTCCGGGACTCTCCCTCCTGAGCCTGCATTGGCTCCCGCTGTTGTCAATCAAACTCAGTTAGCCAATCAGGAGAGTGGGGAGAGGCCGAAACACAGCTCCGTGTCCAAATAGATACACAGAGCTGCAGCTTGGTTCGGGGGCACCCATAGCAAGCCGCTTACTGTGGGGGCACTCAACAGGAGGGAGGGGCCGGGAGCTCCAGCCAGGGACCCGAGAAGAGGAGGATTCGGGCTGCCCCACTAGTGCCTGAAAAGCGCCGCTAAAGCGATGGTAAAGCTCAGCTAAAAATAGCGGCGCTTTTCCACCGACGCCCCCAACGCCTCAGTGTGAAAGTGCCCTAAGCCCTGGTTCACACCAGTGTGGCGCTACTTCAGCATGACTTCAAAGCTAACTATCAGTGTGATTTCATCTGCTGACATCTGTGCAACTTTATTTAACAGATGTCAATGCAAGTCGCACTGAAATTGCACAAAAAAATAAAAATAGTGTGGGAACCATTTTTTGAGTCGCAGCAATTTAAGGTGTTCCATTGCCAGAAATAGGGTGCGACTTGTCATGCGCCTTTGAACTGTCACGTTGCATGACAAGTCGCACTGGTATGAACCAGGGTTTAAAGCAGAACTAAAGTAAAAAAAATACCTCTGTTCCAACCGTCCAACGCCTGCAACGTGCCTTGCCAGCACAGGCAACTTCTCCCCAGCTTCTTCCTGGATGCCGTCCTGATTGGCTGGCGTGGGGCGACGTCACTTCAGCGCATATGTGGGAGTCATTCATCCTAGAATACTGGCACCCTGCTGGAAATTGCAAACAGGTAGGTAAGTTTATTTTACAGGCGGGTACATGTCCCTCTTGCAATAAAAAACGCGGCGGTTCGGTCACAGGTTTTTCATTCTGATATCACTTTAAGTCGATGCGGTTAGAAATGAAAGTCATCTTGTTATTCACTGCAAGCAGGCAGGCTCTTACTTACAGAAGAGACATGCAATGTTTCTTCTGCAATAAAGTACACTTACCTGCCTGCTCTCAGCAATCAGCGTGTAAACTGATCTCTGCATGCGCAATCTAGCTTACAGCGGCCGGCCCGATCCCTGTGTGCCAGGATGACTAACTCCTCCCCATGCACAGGATTGACGTCATCCCGTGCTGGCCAATAAAGATGGCCGAAAACTGGAACACAGAAGAAGATGCCAGCGTCTTACAGCTGCCTTAGCCCAGCCCATGAATCGCACAGGAATGCGTTGCATGTTTTTGTGCATTTTATGAGTGATCCGGGTGCAGTGTGATTTCAGCCCATTCATTAGAATAGGCCGAAAACGCACCAGACTGCACCAGTCTCTGCAGGCGCAGCAACCGGGTCGCATGGTACAGATCCGGTGCAGGCAAGCGCGCTGCATTTGCGAGCTGCGTTTGCAGGGTCATTAAGTTAACATTGACACCCGCTACAGATTGCAACTGCAGTGTGTTTTGAACGCGGTTGGGGAAACGCGCATTGAACGCATGTTTCCTGATCCATGTTCTGGTGTGAATGGGCTCTTAGTTCCACCTCAAGCAGAACTAAAGCCTGCAGGTACTCACCTCTATTCCATCAGTGTGATGTCCGCTGAATCCCTAGCCTGGCGTGGACATCTTCTACCTGGCTTCTTCTATATCCTCTCTTCAGCCATCTTGATTGGCTGGCAGGGGATGCCATTACTTCCTGTTCATTTTTATGGGAGTCATTCATTCGGGCACCACCATGCTAAAAATTATTGGCGGCTCTCATCTTTGCGGTGCATTGCATTTTTTATGCGTTTTAGGCATGCTACCATTACATTCTATAGAATGCATATTTTTATGGAAGCAAATTAAAGTGTTTTTTTTTTTTTAGTTTTGGATAAAGTGGAAATGGATTAGAACACCTGTCAGTTTTTATTGCTGTCTGTGCCCCTATTAGGGAGATTCCCCTCTCTATTTGTCCTGTTTACCATTATCTTTGAAAGTGAAATTAAAAGAAAATCCCAAATTTTGAATTGTCCCCAGAAAAGTAATAGAGGGGAAATCTTCCAATGGGGACACTAGTTCTGGTGACCTGGGGGGGGCCCAAGGAATTCCCTTAATTTGCAGGGATACCCTGTCACTTCCTGTTTGGCCGTAGGACAGGAAATGAAGGGAAATCTCTGCAATGAGACACAGATGGCGAGAAAAAAATATGACGGGTTATAACCCTTCTTTACTCTATCCAAAATGGAAAAAAGGTTTTGCCTATAGTTCTACTTTAAGGTGGACCTTCAGTCATTTGTTCAACTTTCCATCTAGTAAACATCCCTTGTAATAGGAATATGACATAACAGGACCTCTTTACAGTGAGATATGGGGTCAATAAGACCCCATATCTCACCTCTAGGCTGGGAAGCCTAGAATAATAAAAAAAAAAAAAAAAACGATCCTGGCTTCCCAGCCGAGGCGGAGCCGTTTTTTTGAATGCAGAGGCCGGGCGTGGCGTCATAACATCGCGCCCAGCCTCTGACGATCATAGAGACTCCGGCGACCATCTGGTCCGCCGGAAATCTCTATGGTTAACATCTGGGGCTGGCGGATCCTGTCTCTGACTCACCGATCGCTACGGTGAGTCGGTAGGAGCACCGGAGGGCAGCGGGAGGGGGGGGACATCCCCTTTCGCCGCCTGTAAGAACGAACAGCGGCTATGATCATTCTTATGGTGTAGGGAATCGCCGGCTGAAAATGACGATATCTGAATGATGCCTGTAGCCTGAGGCATCATTCAAATATACCATCACAAAGTCCAGGCCGTCATATGACGGCCTGCTGATGGCAAGTGGTTAAACAGCAACTGCGGTCTGCTCAAATAATTTGTAATAAAAATATCTTTGCCATTCTGAAGCTTCCCACCAGCCACTTTGCATATTATTTTATATATACTGTGATTCTGTACTTGCCAAATATTCTACAGAAATCTCCCTCCACTGAGTCTGGCTGCAGCCATTTTAACTGTGGGCAGCTGCAGCTGATGCCTGTTTACTTCCTGGATTTAGAGAGCTGTGTATGATGTCATAAGCCTCGGCTTTTTACCAGACAAGAAACAGGAAGTGAGCTGTATAAGGTATTTACTGGCAGAAAAAAATGTTTTACTATCCAAAGTTAAAACAACAAGGGCAGAGGATTTAATAGATGGAAAGTTAAAAAAAAAAAGACTGAGGGTCTGCTTTAAGTCTAGGTTCACACTTGTGCGGATTGCGAATGCTCACAAAATCAAATGCGCTCCTGGATCACTGGCAAAATGTGTTGCTCTTTAGCAGGCAGCTGGGGTTGCAATTAAATCTTAATGGCACCCCTGGCGGTACAATTTTGCCCGCTATCAATGTCTGGGAAGTTGGATGCCACTGGCTAGTGAGGGTGCAGGCTGAGGAAAGGTCCTCACCTGGCCTGAGTGGTTAGCAGATGAAAGCAGATAAAAGCAGTCTCAGTTTGATTCATTCATCCAGACCACAACTCCAACATGTTTCGTCCCACCCTTGGGGCTTAATCATGAAGATCCAAGGGCGGGGTGAAGCATGTTGGAGTTGTGGTCTGGATGAATGAATCAAACTGAGGCTGCTTTTATCTGCTTTCATCTGCTAACCATTCAGACCGGGTGAGGTGTGCGGTGGCCGAACTATCTCTTCTCGTTTTAAAGATGCAAGATGCAGCATGCAGGACTATTTTTTATTATAAACTGCACCTAAAACGCAAACGCAAAATATGCATATTTTCTGAAACATAACGCAGGTTCACCTCCCCCGCCAATTGGTGTGCCGGCTCAGTATGCAAGATACATGGGAGCAAAAATAATCTGGGTGGGCACACTCCAAGAAAATACCCTTATTGAAGACATAGTCCATACAATCAGAATAAAACGTACAGCAGCTGACGCGTTTCACACCACGCTTAATCATAACCACCATAGTGCGTAAAATCTGCAGATCTGTGCGGCCCTGAACGCAGCTGTGTCCTACCCTTCACATTTTTACATGTATGGCTTATTAACATGGGTATATGTGTATTTTCTGCATTAAACAAAGTTTCTTACTGGCAGAGCTAGAAGATCCAATGCAAAATATGCGCCAAAAGCATTTGCGTTTCTGTGCGTAAAATCTGTAGATCTATGCGTGTAAAAACTTGCAGCTGTGTCCTACTCTTTTTGCGTGCGACTAAACGCAGCACTCATTTTCGTATGTAGACGCAGAGCATGCATGGGCTCATTGATGACTATAGTGCTGCATTTAGATGCGTACCAATCTATCTGCTGTGCGTATCTAAACGCAGCTTTTTTTCTGCCGTGTGAATGCGCCCATAGACGTAGTGGTGTGTATGGGTTCATTGATTACTATAGTGCTGCATTTAGATGCGTACCAATCTATCTGCTGTGCGTATCTAAACGCAGCTCTTTTTCTGCCGTGTGAATGCGCCCATAGACGTAGTGGTGTGTATGGGTTCATTGATTACTATAGCGCTGCATTTAGATGCGTACCAAACTATCTGCTGTGCGTATCTAAACGCAGCTTTTTTCTGCCACGTGAATGCGCCCATAGACGTAGTGGTGTGTATGGGTTCATTGATTACTATGGTGCTGCATTTAGATGTGTACAAAACTACCATCTAAATTAAACATTCGAATGAGCCCCAACGCATTTACGGATTTAAACCCTGTTAAGCCTGTTGCGTTTAAATGCGGTTACACAATGCTTAGATGCGTTTGCACACATACATGCATTAAAAAAACTGAATCTGTGTCTTTTTCTTTTTTTTCTTTTTACACTGTTAAAACGCCAAGACATAACGGCCCCTAAAAACGCCTGTCTGAATGACCCGATTCATTTTAATTATGCTGCATACAGATGCGTGCAGAACTAGACCCAGCATGCATCCGTACGCAGCGTCTTTTACGCCCCGTGTGTCTAAATTTGTTTGATTGCAGAACTGGCATAGCGTGTCTCTTGCACAATGAAGAGCTCGCCTTTTTTTTTCTTTTTTTTTTTAGTTCCACTTTAGCCGCCGTAGTTGCTCTTCCATGACCTGCCAGGGGTCCTGCAGCTTATAGGACAAGAGCCAGTGCCATGAGGGAGGGGGCAGTGCCATCATTGGCAGAGCCAGACATCCCCTTGTATCTAGGAGCTTGCAATTGCATGCTTGCTGCTGCTCACCTGAGTCTCTCCTGCACTACCCGGCTGCGTCCAGCAGGTGTCGCTGGCTGGCTATGGGATTGAATAGGGGGGAGGTGTGGCAGGCCAGAGACAGAAAGACATAGGGAGGGAGGGAGAGAGAGGAGAGAGGAAAGGAGAGGAGAGCCAGGAGCCTGAGCTTGTCTGTGGCTGGAGAAGAGCAGGAAGAATGGAGGGGTGACCATTAGGGGAGCATGGGGCGAGCTATGCGGGCAGGGATGCCTGGTGGGGGGCTGCGCTGGCCCGGCCTGGTCCTGATGGTGATGTTCTGCATCTGTTGCCATGGCAAATCTCTAGGAGAGCCCCCGATGCCTCAGGGTAAGTCTATGGGATGTGAAGACAATAGGAAGGGTGGCACTGTGGGGGGGGGGGGGGTGAGAGGATGAGCGAGGAGACATCACCCATGCCTGCCATCCTTGGGGGGACATATCACAGGGGGGGCTCTATTGTTTTCATTTTTTTGGGGGGGGGGTCCTTTAAGTCATTCATGGATTGGTGGGCTGATAGCAGACGGGGGGGAGGGGGGATCACCTGATCTGTGATTGGTAGAGATTTATCGGGGGGGGGGCTGCGTTCCCCCCCCCATTCTATTTTTTGGGAAGGGGGGTAGCCTGTGCGTCAGTTTTGGCGGATGACCGTAGTGGATGGGAGGGGGGAGTCGGTCTCTGGGGGTAAATCCCGCCTGTGATGTAATGGGTGGGGATGGATTTGGGGGGGGAGGGTGTACGGCTCCATCTGCCGTTGTCCATTTTTTAAAAAAATTATTATTATTTTTATTTTTTTTTCACCTGGCGACAGTAAAGTGAGATCTGATTGGTCCCCGTGGGGGTTACGGCGCTGCCCTGGCGTCTGCTATTTGTTGACAATTACGGCTGCTTAGCGTTTTTTTTTTTTTTTAAGTGACTTAATTGGGTTAGGGGTGGCGGCAGGCGAAGGGTTAAGTGTTTGGATGTTATGTGACCTCCTCGTGGGGGGGGCTTAAAAAAAAGGATGGCGGGGGGGGGGGGTTTAGGGGAATGTTGGCGTGTGTGTGTGAGGTCACTCCGGGGAATACGGATAACGAGTGTCCCCCGTCAGCTGTCCTCAGTCCCAGCTGTCCCCCCCACAGATGTCTGTCTCCGGGCTGAGACGGAGGAATCGCCAAAGACGCCGAGCTGTTGCCCGTAGCAACAAAGCAGGTTCCTAGTTGGCTTCCAAAGACGAAATTCGATTGGCTGTTTTGCATGAGGCGTCAGTGTGCTTTCTGTTCAGCAGTCTTGAGAAGTAGCGTGTTGCCATGCACTATACAATCTGATTGTACCATCTTTTTACAGCTGGCCATGCACTATACAATCTGATTGTACTGTCCCTTTACAGCTGGCCATGCACTATACAATCTGATTGTATTGTCCCTTTACAGCTGGCCATGCACTATACAATCTGATTGTACTGTCACTGTACAGCTGGCCATACACTATACAATCTGATTGTACTGTCCCTTTACAGCTGGCCATGCACTATACAATCTGATTGTACTGTCACTGTACAGCTGGCCATACACTATACAATCTGATTGTACTGTCCCTTTACAGCTGGCCATGCACTATACAATCTGATTGTACTGTCCCTTTACAGCTGGCCATGCACTATACAATCTGATTGTACTGTCACTGTACAGCTGGCCATACACTATACAATCTGATTGTACTGTCCCTTTACAGCTGGCCATGCACTATACAATCTGATTGTACTGTCCCTTTACAGCTGGCCATGCACTATACAATCTGATTGTACTGTCTCTTTACAGCTGGCCATACACTAGAGCAGTGATGGTGATCCTTGGCACCCCAGATGTTTTGGAACTACATTTCCTATGATGTTCATCCACTCTGCAGTGTAGCTGAGCATCATGGGAAATGTAGTTCCAAAACATCTGGGGTGCCAAGGATCACCATCACTGAACTATACAATCTGATTGCACAGTTTCCTTAAAGCCGACCATACACTATACAATCTGATTGTACGCTGTCTGTACGGTTTCCTTCAGAGTTATGTGATATGAAGGCAAACCTAAACAATCTTTTCGATTACAAAACCAGACAGGCTCTGTTACTATGTAGTTGATCTAAAGGATGTTGTACACATACATTATACAATTCTCATATTCAATTTCCTTCAGATTTACCTTCAACTATGTAGTGCCAGGACCTGCCTGATTGCATACAAATTGAAAGTGTTGTTATATGATTTTGGTAAAACTAAAGGAAAATTGTATAATGTATGGCCAGCCTTACAAGCGGAAGCGGAACTTCAGTCATTTTTTCATCTTTCCATCTATTAAATCTTCTGCCCGTGTTGTTGTTTTATCTTTGGATAGTAACACATTTTTTTTTTCTGCCAGTAAATCCCGTCTACAGCCCACTTCCTGTTTCTTGTCTGGTCATTGGCCTAGGCTTATGACATCATACACAGCTCTCTCTCTTACTCTTGTGAGATTTTGCCAGGAAGGAGGGGGGGGGAGTGAGTCATAAGAGGGCCAATGAGAGCTGCAGGACTGGAGGTGTGTGTCTGTGTAAATCCAGGAAGTGAACAGGCAGCAGCTTCAGCTGCCCACAGTTAAAATGGCTGCAGCCAGACTCAGTGGAGGGAGATTGCTGCAGCATATTTGGAAAGTACAGAATCACAGTATATATAAAGTAATATGCGATGTGGTTGGAGGGAAGCTTCAGAATGGCAAAGATGTTTTTATTACAAATTATGTGAGCAGACTGCAGTTCCTCTTTTAAGGTAACTATACATTCTGATTGTACAATCTCCTTTAGATCGATCACGTAGTACAAGGGCATGCTTGATTTGATACAAATTGAATGAATTGTTAAGTTTGTTCTCATGTTACATAATTTTGGGAAATCTAAAGGAGATTGCACAGAGATTGTACAATCAGATTGTGTAGTGTATGATCAGCCTCAGATCTACCACCAGCTATGTAATGCCAGCACCTGCCTGGTTGGAAACAAATGCAACGGACTGTTTAGGTTTGTCCTTCTGTCTATTGCATAGTTTTGGTAAGTTTAATGTTTATCTGATTGATGTTCCATTAGATCAAATCGGCATACAATCGAACAGGCATAATTCAATCTAGCCGAGTCGGGTTGGTCCGGGCAGAATTGTGCTGCATCATTCAGCAGAACTGGGGCGCTTAGTTCGTGACTACGATTGTATTTCGATCTTTCAGATTATGCGATCGCACGGGGGAAACAGACATGTGATTGATACAGTCATATCTCCCAACCAAAATCCTCTTCCCTGTGCGTATCCAACGTTTGGGATTGTCGAGTATGAATCGATTATTCCTATCGGGAGAGATTGTTCAGAAAAAAAAAAATGGATTGTTTACCACCATAGAGCTGCCCATACACTGTACAACCTGAAAATCTCTTTTACCAAAACAATGTAATATGAGGACAAACCTTAACATTCCATACAATCTGTATCCAATCAGATGGGCCCTTGCACTACATAATTGATGGCAGATCTTGGGCCCCCCGTTTACATGATTCGGAATTGCAGGCAAAATTGCTGCAATTCTGACAGAGATTCCAAACAGCAGCAAAACGCGTAACGCGAGTCTTTATTGTTAATAGCGCCCTAGACGTGGTGCCATTCTGCTGTGATTGTCACCTGCTCAATCGTGGCAAAACGTGCGTAGAAATCACGCTAAGCTTGTTGACCAAAAAAAAAAAGGAGATTCTTCTGGGGTGACCAACACACATAAGGCAGGCCAATGAAGCCAATAGGCTGTCCTATGTGCAAAATGCGAAATATGTGAACGGGGCCTGAAGGAGATGATTGTACAGAGATTGCGCAGTCAGATTGTATACTGAATGGCCAATGCAATACGTATACAGTAGTATCTCACAAAAGTGAGTACACCCCTAAGTGAAAATGTCCAAATTGGGCCCAAAGTGTTAATATTTTGGGTGGCCACCATTATTTTCCAGCACTGCCTTAACCCTCTTGGGCATGGAGTTCACCAGAGCTTCACAGGTTGCCACTGGAGTCCTCTTCCACTCCTCCATGATGACATCACGGAGCTGGTGGATGTTAGAGACTTTGCGCTTCTCCACCTTCCGTTGGAGGATGCCCCACAGATGCTCAATAGGGTTTAGGTCTGGAGACATGCTTGGCCAGTCCATCACCTTTACCCTCAGCTTCTTTAGCAAGGCAGTGGTCGTCTTGGAGGTGTGTTTGGGGTCGTTATGTTGGAATACTGCCCTGTGGCCCAGTCTCCGAAGGGAGGGGATCATGCTCTGCTTCAGTATATCACAGTACATGTTGCCATTCATGGTTCCCTCAATGAACTGTAGCTCCCCTTTGCCGGCAG
Organism: Aquarana catesbeiana; assembly: GCF_042186555.1. NCBI lineage: Eukaryota > Metazoa > Chordata > Amphibia > Anura > Ranidae > Aquarana > Aquarana catesbeiana. The sequence goes on from NC_133335.1 coordinate 46,873,750, forward strand.
CACTCATGCAGCCCCAGACCATGACACTCCCACCAACATGCTTGACTGTAGGCAAGACACACTTGTCTTTGTACTCCTCACCTGGTTGCCACCACACATACTTTGCATCATCTGAACCAAATAAGTTTATCTTGGTCTCATCAGACCACAGGACATGGTTCCAGTAATCTATATCCTTAGTATGCTTGTCTTCAGCAAACTGTTTGCGGTTTTCCTTGTGCATCATCTTTAGAAGAGGCTTCCTTCTGGGACGACAGTCATGCAGACCAATTTGACGCAGTGTGCGGCGTATGGTCTGAGCACTGACAGGCTGACCCCCCACCCCTTCAACCTCTGCAGCCATTCTGGTAGCACTCATATGTCTATTTCCCAAAGACAACCTCTGGATATGACGCTGAGCACATGCTCTCAACTTCTTTGGTCGACCATGGTGAGGCCTGTTCTGAGTGGAGCCTGTCCTGTTAAACCCCTGTATGATCTTGGCCACCGTGCTGCAGCCTCGTTTCAGGGTCTTGGCAATCTTCTTATACCCTAGGCCATCTTTATGTAGAGCAACAATTCTTTGTTTCAGATCCTCAGAGAGTTCTTTGCCATGAGGTGCCATGTTGAACTTCCAGTGACCTGAGACCTTGTAACACTAACAAGTCACATGGCACTGGAAAGGAAAATGGCTAATTGGGCCCAATTTGAACATTTTCACTTAGGGGTGTACTCAGAGGTGGATAGGGAGTGGAATCAGGGGACGGTGCTCAGAGGTGGGTAGGGGGTGGAATCAGAGGAAGGTGCTCAGAGGTGGGTAGGGGGTGAAATTATGGGATGGTGCCCAAAGGTGGGTAGGGAGTGGAATCAGGGGACAGTGCTCAGAGGTGGGTAGGGGGTGGAATCATGGGATGGTGCTTAAAGGTGGGTAGGGGGTGGAATCATGGGATGGTGCCCAAAGGTGGGTAGGAAGTGGAATCAGGGGACGGTGCTCAGAGGTGGGTAGGGGGTGGAATCATCGGATGGTGCTTAAATTTGGGTAGGGGGTGGAATCATCGGATGGTGCTTAAATTTGGGTAGGGGGTGGAATCAGAGGAAGGTGCTCAGAGGTGGGTAGGGGGTAGAATCATGGGATGGTGCTTAGAAGTGGGTAGGGAGTGGGACCAGGGGACCGTGCTCAGAGGTGGGTAGGGGTGCAGAAAAATCTTGGGCTTCATTTGGTTAAAGGAGATTGTATGATCAACTATGAGACAATTTTACAGTCAGATTGTATAGTGTATGATCAGCTATAAGACTATTGTACAGTCAGATTGTATAGTGTATGATCAGCTATGAGACGATTGTACAGTCATATTGTATAGTGTTTAACCTGCTTAATGGAGATTAGATCATATGGTGAGCTTTATAGAAGGTGATCTTTGACTATAGACACAGACGTTGGTTTGTCGGGGACATCTTCCAATATATGGGTCTTCATAGCTCGGTCTATAATAAAGTTGCTCTATAATAGATGATTTGTTTCTCTTTCATTATATTTTGTTGCTGACTCTGTGATTTCAGCTCTTCCTCCGCAGGGAGGTTGTCAGGTGTTAGACGTGTAAATGAGATCTGTTCCCGGTCCCCGAGGACTGATGCAGAGGTGTCTTGCAGCCTGCATTATAGCAACCAATCAGCTGTCTGCTTATAAGATTTACAGACTTGAAACATAGTCCCTATAGTGTGTTATTCTCCCCATAGAGTCCCATGTATAAATCTGCACCCACTAAAAAAGTAAGAATAATTTATTTAAAGCTGAACTCTGGGTAAAACCAAAAACCCAGAACCAGGACCTGATCCCCTGCAGCCTCTTCTTGCTGTCAGTCCCAGCCATTGTGATGTCATCAAGTACAATGCAGAGCCAATAGGGGTTGGGGGGAGGCAGGTAGACTAAACACGTCTAGCGTTTATGTGCGTTTGTCATTTTTTCCGCTCAAACACTCCTCTTCTGAACACACAAGTGATGTTTTTTTTTTTGTTTTTTGCCTCTGAACGCCTGTAAACGCCTGTGTGTGCCAGAACACCTAGACTAACATAAAGGGGTGTTTGGAGACAAAAAAAAAAAAGTCAAACGCCGGTAAAAGCAGCATTTTTGACATCCTGTGTGTAGGAGGCCTAAAGCCTCGTACACACGATCCGATTGTTGGCAGGGGATTGTCTGTTGACAGACTGTTGTCCTAAAATCCAATCGTTAGTACGCTCCATCAGACAATTGTTGTCCAACTTTCGGCCAACAAATGTTGGATGGCAGGCTAGTACATTTTCGGCGGACAACGGTCTCTTGTCAGATTTTCGTATGGTCAATACACAAGTCTGTCGCACAAAAGTCGAAAGTACAAACACGCATGCTCGGAATCAATGCTCACCAAACACAACATTACCAGAAGGTGCCCAAAGGGTGGCGCTCAGGAGCTGAAATTCCTCGTAGTACGTCACTACGTTCGTGTTTGTTGGCTGACAATTGTGTGCCGTTAGTATGCAGGACAAGATGCAGGCACACGCCCTTTGGACAAAAATCAGATGCTCGGTTGGCCAACGATCGGATCATGTGTATGAGGCTTTAGAGTGTTTCTACAGGCAGAAGGTTTTTACCTTTAAGTGCAGCTCCCCCCATTATACTCAACTGAGCCCCATCTCAGTCCAGCGATGTGCATGAGAGCAGCGGCTCTTCCAGGTCTCTCTCTCTCTCTCTCTCTCTTCCTTGGTCAATCACAATATTGAGCCAACTCAATATTGAACCCTACGGACTAAGACTAGGATGCCATTAAAGTTCATGTGCGTGTAAAGGCAGGCATTGCCAATACATTTGACAATGTATGTATGTATGTATTGTGTGTATTGTATGTACAGTATGTATATATTTATACACAGTTTAATACATATTCTGTCACTTGCAAAAATGCTTTTGCAAGAGAAGATTCTTAATATTTACTCTTCTTTGGGCAGCAAGTTTAAAGTTATGCTATGGCCTCCGGCAGAATCTATGGCATCCAAAACTGTCTGAGTCAGATACCTGTGTCCCCTGCCACCAGCTGTGGTTTCATCCACTGGCCTCTACATTACTACAGGAGAGTGGGAGGAACCACAGCATGCAACAGGGGAGCAGACATCTGACACCCCTGGAAGTGTTATATGCTCAACGGCTGTAGCTTTTAAAGACAGTGGCGCTTAGACTCAGTACCTGCCAGGGAATAATTATGATTTTTTTTGTTCAGCAGAACTTTTTGGGAACATTTTCTGAGCATATAAAGATAGGAAGTAGTTTTCTGAATACAACCATTCTCACATTCATTTTTTTTGTGGCATGGGGTCTGATTTACAAAAGAGAATGTTCACTTAACAAAGGGAATGCTCCTTTAGCTTAGTACAAAAAGTGAGGTTGTGATTACTCCCGTGTGCTTACTGGATGATTGACATGAAGGCAGCTCCTTATTCACTAGAGCAGTGGTCTCCACTCTCCAAACTGCGGCCCTTTGCTTGCCTTTATCTGGCCCCTGAGGCATTATTTCTGCCACTGATAACAACAATGGGTCATCATTCCTGCCACTGATACCAACAATGGGTCATCATTCCTGCCACTGATACCAACAATGGGTCATCATTCCTGCCACTGATACCAACAATGGGTCATCATTCCTGCCACTGATACCAACAATGGCGCACTATTTCTTCCACTGACACCAATGATGGGGCATAATTCCTTCCACTGACAAAAAAATGGGGCAATATTTCCTTCCACTGCCACCAACTTTTTCTCCCCCGAATACCAAAGATCAGGCATTGTTTACTCCCACTGGGTACAGTCCGGCCCCCCTAAAGTCTGAAGGATAGTAAACTAGCCCTTTTGTTAGAAAGTTGGGAGACCCCTACACTAGACTAAGAACACAATTAGTTTTTCCAACTGGGTAGTCTCTACTCGTTTAGTAAGTCAGCTCTACAAAAAAAAAAGAAAAAAGGGCGCACCAGCTCGACTGCCGAGCTCTGAGGAAGAAGGGATGTTCCCTTCGAAACGCGTCAGTTGGTAGTGATGCTTGTGAGTTCCTCTATGACCTTTGGAAGGTTCCGCTCATCCTAGACCGCATGCTGCTAGTCGAGGTACTTTCACATTGTTTAATCTTCTACAACTGCTTGTGAGTAGTTCCTTTTTATCACTATTTTTAATAAAAAATGTTATCCAAAAGATAATGCACATGGCTGGTGCGCCCTTATTTCTTTTTTTCTGGTTGTCTATTAGGATTCCCCATCCTTAAGGGCAGCAAGGCCTGTGTCTTTGCACTATCTGTCTGGTTATCCACTTGTGCGCGGGAGCGATTTTTTTTTTTTTTTTTCTCTTTTTTTTTTTTTTCTCTGCTATTTTGGCGTTTATTGTACTTAGCCTTGAAGTACGCCTGTACATGACAGTTGGCACCATATAATGCAGAAATATTCCTTCACTACGCTTGCAAACAACAGTGACAGGGCCTCTTCCCAAAAGTCCTATGCAAATACCGACTTTCAAAAAAGTCAGTATTTGCATTGGACAGACACACTTCTGCTCATACACGCATGGCAGCGCTCAGGAGCTGTTACATGGCTGGAAGAGGGAAAAGTTGGTTTACTCTCCCCATAGAATTTAGGGTGTTTCCGGGAGGGCGGGATGAGCTTTTAGAAAAGGTTTGCAAGACACTGTCTATAACAGAGTACAGGCTTGCTGTAAAGAGAACCTGTAACAGGCAAATTCAGGAAATCTACCCTCTTTACTGCCAATTCATACCTCCCAGTCATGCCTTTGCTATATTTTTCACCTGCTAGAGCTCCACCACTGAAACCCATATCTAAGTGGAAGCTTATGCAGGATTAAAAAGCCCCCGCCCCACTCCATATTCCATTCTCACATTATATACGAATTAGCAAGCTTGGCTTGGGGTGGTGGCAGGTGTAGTGTAATGGGGGTCAGGGGCAAGTTGCACAGGGGGGGGATGGCAGAGTTGTGAGTGAAGGTGGGAGCTTGGTCGAGTGGTGAGAGCAGGATAAGGGGACCTTAGGTAGAGTTGTGAGAGCAGGTGTGGACCCTGACAGAGTGGTGAGAGCAGGATAAGGGGGCCTATGGCAAAGTAGTGAGAGCTGATGGGGCTATGGCTGAGTTGTGAGAGCAGGATAAGGAGAACTTTAGCAGAGTGGATAACTGGACCTTTGGCAGAGTGGTGATAGCAGGATAAGGTGACCTTTGGTAGAGCGGTGAGAGCAGGATAAGGGAATCTTGGGAAGAGAGGTGGGAGCAGGATAGGGGGACCCTTGACAGAGTGGTGGGAGCAGGATAATGGTGCCTTTGGCAGAGTGGTGAGAGCAGGATAAGGGGACCATTGGCAGAGTGGCAAGAGCAGGATAAGGGGACCATTGGCAGAGTGGCAAGAGCAGGATGCGGGGGCCTTTGGCAGATCGGTGAGAGCAGGATAAGGGGACCTTTGGCAGAGTGGTGAGTGCAGGATAAGGGGACCTTTGGCAGAGTGGCAAGAGCAGGAGGCAGAGACCTTTGGCAGAGCGGTGAGTGCAGGATAAGGGGACCTTTGGCAGAGTGGTGAGTGCATGATAAGGGGACTTTTGGCAGAGTGGCAAGAGCAGGATGCGGGGGCCTTTGGCAGATCGGTGAGAGCAGGATAAGGGGACCTTTGGCAGATCGGTGAGAGCAGGATGCGGGGCCTTTGGCAGATCGGTGAGAGCAGGATAAGGGGACCTTAGGTAGAGTTGTGAGAGCAGGTGGGGACCCTGACAGAGTGGTGAGAGCAGGATAAGGGGGCCTATGGCAAAGTAGTGAGAGCTGATGGGGCTATGGCTGAGTTGTGAGAGCAGGATAAGGAGAACTTTAGCAGAGTGGATAAGTGGACCTTTGGCAGAGTGGTGATAGCAGGATAAGGTGACCTTTGGTAGAGCGGTGAGAGCAGGATAAGGGAATCTTGGGAAGAGAGGTGGGAGCAGGATAGGGGGACCCTTGACAGAGTGGTGGGAGCAGGATAATGGTGCCTTTGGCAGAGTGGTGAGAGCAGGATAAGGGGACCATTGGCAGAGTGGCAAGAGCAGGATAAGGGGACCATTGGCAGAGTGGCAAGAGCAGGATGCGGGGGCCTTTGGCAGATCGGTGAGAGCAGGATAAGGGGACCTTTGGCAGAGTGGTGAGTGCAGGATAAGGGGACCTTTGGCAGAGTGGCAAGAGCAGGAGGCAGAGACCTTTGGCAGAGCGGTGAGTGCAGGATAAGGGGACCTTTGGCAGAGTGGTGAGTGCATGATAAGGGGACTTTTGGCAGAGTGGCAAGAGCAGGATGCGGGGGCCTTTGGCAGATCGGTGAGAGCAGGATAAGGGGACCTTTGGCAGATCGGTGAGAGCAGGATGCGGGGCCTTTGGCAGATCGGTGAGAGCAGGATAAGGGGACCTTTGGCAGAGTGGTGAGTGCAGGATAAGGGGACCTTTGGCAGAGTGGTGAGTGCAGGATAAGGGGACCTTTGGCAGAGTGGTGAGTGCAGGATAAGGGGACCTTCGGCAGAGTGGTGAGTGCAGGATAAGGGGACCTTTGGCAGAGTGGTGAGAGCAGGATAAGGGGACTTTGGCAGAGTGGTGGGAGCAGGATAAGGGGACTTTTGCAGAGTGGTGGGAGCAGGATAAGGGGACCTTTGGCAGAGTGGTGGGAGCAGGATAAGGGGACCTTTGGCAGAGTGGTGGGAGCAGGATAAGGGGACCTTTGGCAGAGTGGTGAGTGCAGGATAAGGGGACCTTTGGCAGAGTGGTGAGTGCAGGATAAGGGGACCTTTGGCAGAGTGGTGAGTGCAGGATAAGGGGACCTTTGGCAGAGTGGTGAGTGCAGGATAAGGGGACCTTTGGCAGAGTGGTGAGAGCAGGATAAGGGGACTTTGGCAGAATTGTGGGAGCAGGATAAGGGGACTTTGGCAGAGTGGTGGGAGCAGGATAAGGGGACCTTTGGCAGAGTGGTGGGAGCAGGATAAGGGGACCTTTGGCAGAGTGGTGGGAGCAGGATAAGGGGACCTTTGGCAGAGTGGTGAGTGCAGGATAAGGGGACCTTTGGCAGAGTGGTGAGTGCAGGATAAGGGGACCTTTGGCAGAGTGGTGAGTGCAGGATAAGGGGACCTTTGGCAGAGTGGTGAGTGCAGGATAAGGATAAGGGGACCTTTGGCAGAGTGGTGACAGCAGAATAAGGGGACCTTTGGCAGCAGTGAGGGCAGGTGATGGCCTTGGCAGAGTGGTGAGAGCAGGATAAGAGGACCATTGGCATAATGGTGGGAGCAGGTAGGACCTTGGTAGAGTGGTAAAAATGTGTCTGTGTTTGGTGGAGTAGTGAGGGGTGGGAGGGGGAATATGTGGTTAGGAATTACTTTGACTTGAAGAGCCAGTGCACCCAAAATTAATACTGAGTTTTAGATGGATTCTGGTGGGCTGAGTCAACCCCTGGCTTCTTTTATGTTATGTTTTGGGTGTCCCCGCCCACCTTTGTGTGTCCTAGCTTCTCTGTCTACATTCTCCATAATCTAATGTACAAAGAAAAGCTGGGAGCCCTTCACAATGGCCATATGGAACTGTCCCATGGTTTAAAGGTCCAGCACACACCAACAATTTAAATACCAGTTTTGGGTGGACTGATCCTTTAAATGTTTCCAATGTGCAGAACACAGTGCCAGTGTATGATGTGCTGAAAGCTTGTTCTAGCGATTTCCCAGATGACTTAGTGCTGAGTTCATCGATTTGAGTCAGTGATGGAAGAGGTGAAGACTTTCTTCCTAATACAGTAGCAGTTTTTGAGTAACAGTCTGAATAAAGCTGTTTCTCCAACAACAGGAAATATGATTGTTCTTAACGCTTTATTAGGAAGATGGGCAAATTCCAGGAAGCCAGCGGGGAATGTTTATAAAACACACAAAGGTCAAGCATAGGGATTTTTTTGGGCATTGTATATATGTATATTGATTTGTGTATTGTTTTTTATTTCTTAAAGAATGGTGCATTTTTTTTTTTTTTACATAATATAGCATATACATATAGATTCCTGCAGCCTCCTCTCTACAGCTGTTGAAGTGCAGAATTTAATGTCTGAGCTTGCACGAAGCAGGGAGTTCAAGTTAAACTCTGCAGAGCTCAGTGAGAGCTGATTGGAGGGAAGGGACACACCACCAACTTCACACAGCACACAGGAACTGAGCTGAGGCTGTCAATCAAGTAGAGGTCCCTTCCCTGTCACCATTTTTCTCTTGGTGTCAGGAACACTTTTCAGAATTGACTCAGGCTGATAGCAGAGGAATGAAGCAGCAGACAGAAATGACACCTAGTGCTCTGGATTGAGATAAGTACACACTATAGAGGAGTATGATTTGTTCATATTTCATGTCTGAGATTTACAACTGCTTTAACCTCTTGAAAACCTGTGAATGGCCATAAATGGATCGAAAATTCAGCCAGTTCAGGGACCAGCTGAATTTCAATCCATGTCTGTCTGCTTTCGCTTGACAGAAGTCGATCTCATGATCGACTTCTGTTAAACAGGCTTGTTGGAAAATACAGTATCTCACAAAAGTGAATACACCCCTCACATTTTTGTAAATATTTTATTATATCTTTTCATGTGACAACACTGAAGAAATGACACTTTGCTAAAATGTAAAGTAGTGAGTGTACAGCTTGTATAACAGTGTAAATATGCTGTCCCCTCAAAATAACTCAACACACAGCCATTAATGTCTAAACTGCTGGCAAAAAAAGTGAGTACACCCCTAAGTGAAAATGTCCAAATTGGACTCAATTAGCCATTTTCCCTCCCTGGTGTCATGTGACTTGTTAGTGTTACAAGGTCTTAGGTGTGAATGGGGAGCAGGTGTGTTAAATTTGGTGTTATCGCTCTCAGTCTCTCATACTGGTCAGTGGAAGTTCAACATGGCACCTCATGGCAAAGAACTCTCTGGGGATCTGAAAAAAAGAATTGCTGCTCTACATAAAGATGGCCTAGGCTATAAGAAGATTGCCAAGACCCTGAAACTGAGCTACAGCATGGTGGCCAAGACCATACAGCGGTTTAACAGGACAGGCTCCACTCAGAACAGGCTTCGCCATGGTCGACCAAAGAAGTTGAGTGCACGTGCTCAGCGTCATATCCAGAGGTTGTCTTTGGGAAATAGACGTATGAGTGCTGCCAGCATTGCTGCAGAGGTTGAAGGGGTGGGGGGTCAGCCTGTCAGTGCTCAGACCATACGCCGCACACTGCATCAAATTGGTCTGCATGGCTTTTGTCCCAGAAGAAAGCCTCTAAAGATGATGCACAAGAAAGCCCGCAAACAGTTTACTGAAGACAAGCAGACTAAGGAGATGGATTACTGGAACCATGTCCTGTGGTTTGTTGAGACCAAGATAAATGTATTTGGTTCTGATGGAGTCAAGCGTGTGTGGTGGCAACCAGGTGAGGAGTACAAAGACAAGTGTGTCTTGCCTACAGTCAAGCATGGTGGTGGGACTGTCATGGTCTGGGGCTGCATGAGTGCTGCCGGCACTGGGGAGCTACAGTTCATTGAGGGAACCATGAATGCCAACATGTGCTGTGATATACTGAAGCAGAGCATGAGCCCCTCCCTTCGTAGACTGGGCCGCAGGGCAGTTTTCCAACATGATAACTACCACAACACACACCTCCAAGACGACCACTGCCTTGCTAAAGAAGCTGAGGGTAAAGGTGATGGGCTGGCCAAGCATGTCTCCAGACCTAAACCCTATTGAGCATCTGTGGGGCATCCTCAAACGGAAGGTGGAGGAGCGCAAGGTCTCTAACATCCACCAGCTCCGTGATGTCGTCATGGAGGAGTGGAGGAGGACTCCAGGGGCAACCTGTGAAGCTCTGGTGAACTCCATGCCCAAGAGTTTAAGGCAGTGCTGGAAAATAATGGTGGCCACACAAAATATTGACACTTTGGGCCCAATTTGGACATTTTCACTTAGGGGTGTACTCACTTTTGTTGCCAGCGGTTTAGACATTAATGGCTGTGTGTTGAGTTATTTTGAGGGGACAGAAAATTTACACTGTTATACAAGCTGTACACTCACTACTTTACATTGTAGCAAAGTGTAATTTTTTTCAGTGTTGTAACATGAAAAGATATAATAAAATATTTACATAAATGTGAGGGGTGTACTCACTTTTGTGAGATACTGTAAATACTGCACATACATGCCTACTCTAAAAGTATCAGATGGCCTCCTGCGTCAGAACTACATGCAGGGCCGGCCTGTCCATTAAGGGCGCAGGGGCGACGCCCCCCCCCGTCCATCGCTGCCCCCCCATCCATGCGTCCCTTTCAGGACACTGGCGCATGAATTCTAATGTGTTGGTTTTTTAAGCACCGATTAGAGCCAGAGGCTCTAATAGACTTCAATATAGGGTGGCCTCGGGTTGCAGAGAGTGCGCTCCAATCCCACCCACCCACCCAGGTGTGTTATAACAGCGAATGAAACACTGATCCTCCTCCCGGCCAATCAGGAAGCAGGTTTTGACACGTCACCCGATTGGCTGAAAGGACAGGCGATCCTATAGGACACCTAGGAGGAGGAGAGGAGGAGCTGGAAACCGACATGGAGAAGATTACACGGAGCCGCTGCACCATGCTGCCTGCCAACCGCCATGATGGGGTAAGTGTCGGACCAACTGGCAAACAGCAGAGGGTGGGGGGTGTGGGGCCTGCTTGGGGAGGGAGGGAATGGGTGGATTTTTGACACCCCCCCCCAAAAATAAAACACTAGCTGCCACTGACTACATGCCTTATGATCCTTGTGCCCAGCTCATAATACACACGCATTGGGACAACATGTCCTATGATTCTTCATACCCAGCCCATAATGCGCATGCATGCCTGCTTCTTTTGGAGAGCATGAACTGTTCACCCAATAATGGCCTTCTGCATCGGGACTACATGTCCCATGATTCCTCACCCAACCCATAATGCACATCAAGCTTATTTTAAAAGCATCGGGGACCCTATGTTCCCTGATTTCTCATGACCTGCCCGTAATGCACATGCGTGCCTGCTCTAAAAGTATCAAGTGATCTTCTACATCAGGACTAGATGCCCCATGAATCCTCATGCTCAGTTCATAATGTTCATGAGTACCCCCTGTAATAAAGCTTCAGCTAGTTCCTCCTCCCAAACCTTCATAGTCCTGGATGGGAGTGCACACATCAGGGTGGGTACGATGAGGCTCCAAGGAGACCCTGTATGGCAGTGTAGCCACCCTTCAGGTGGAAATACCAGGGGCATTGATTTTTATTTTTTTTTTTTGCAAGATTGTGCTGCAATAGATATAACAACAGAAACATGAGTCATGGAGCTACATATACAATTTTTTTAACGAGGGCTTAATAACACTTTGTAATCATGGGCATTTGGGTAAATAGGACAGTATGACCTGTGGTTCTCAGATATGTCCCACGGGTCTGCAGTATTTAAGTGAACCCACTACGGGTTTTACACTGCACAGCCTAGTGGAAAGGCACTTTGCACACCCCTAACATAAAAAGCCATGTTGAAGATTTCTGCACCAGCCATGAAACCATCATGGTTATGGCAAGGTGGTGGAGAAGGTGCCATTGGCCAAGTTTGGAAATATGGGTTAATTATGTTGCTGACCCATCAGATGCTATGACCTAAACCTATCACTGGTTATCACATGGGAGTCTTAGCTCTTTCGGGTCACTGGTTCCGTTTGTCAAAATGTTCAAGGATATATCGGATATAGGAAACCCCTTTAATCTTGAGATTCGGCCGTCACTGAAATCTGGCTAAGACATGTAATATGTCACACTTTGTAGTCATTATGAGCTGTCTGCAGTAGTGACGATCTGTTCGGAATTAACCGGTAGCTGGGGACACCGTTGTGTTCACATGGAGGTGTTTTGTATGTCTGACAAGTCTTTTTTTTAGCTCGGCTGCGTTATTTTTGTCGCGTTTCCAGCTCTCTACCTTGTTTAAACCTGACTTAAGCAGGTCAGAGGGTGTGCATTGTGTCTCTTCTTTCACCAGTGTGCTATCCTCAGACTAATTGTTCATGTCATTTATCTTCTGCTGTCTTCTTTCCACCTTACTAATTCCTTTTCAGTCTCCCCGTCTCCTGCATTGTGTCTTCATCTTGTGTGTATACCATGGCGGTGATTGAAAAGGAATGTCTCTTTATTACTAATAAAGAACAGTAGAAGCTGCTTGGTTGGTATGGGCAGCACAAGCTGATGATAGTAGTGTATGATTTCCTTTTTTTTTTATACAGCGTGTAGGTGGGGTGCAGCACGGTGTGGTGGCAATAACACACATAGTTCATGTGCAGTTAAAGAAGTTATAGTGAAATACTGCATAAACAATTCACAATAAACCCGGTGGGAAGACAGCCCAATCGGAAACACTCACAAGTCCAACAGCGTGTAGAGAGCAGGTTTTAGCCAAACTGACAGTGCCTGTTAATTGGGGCAGAATACGGCATGGCAGCCTCGTGCCCTGAGCGGGAAGATGTCCAGAGAAGTTGCGAGCGCTTTGTTTCCCTCCTCATCAGGAACCTTTCCCTAATGCTAGTTCTGTTCCTACCAGGCGGGGTACCTGTCCCTACTCCACCCATTCACAAAATGTGCACCAAGCCCAGGAGCCAGGGCCCTCAACAGGCTCTGTTTGACCAAAGATGGCTACCAGAGTCACATGGGGCAGCAGCATCCAACCGGATAGCTTCCCTAGTGATCCAGGAAGTCATAGAGGAACCACGTTCATCTTGACTCCGTCTCCAACTGTACCAATTATGCGGATGAGCGCCACCTACAGTGGAGAAAGTAGACTTCACCTGCCTGCAAGCATATCTTTTTTTTTTCCTTTTTGCCTGCAAGCATATCTTTATTCAGATTTTTCTCCACATTTACATGCAGGCCAAGGTGTCCAGAAAAGTGACCGAATTTGGACACACTATAAGGGCTTCTTTGCAGATACACTGTCATTTTGCCCTGCGTGGGCAATGTGACTTTGGGGGTGAAATTACTAAAACTGGAGAGTGCAAAATCTGGTACAGGTGTGTGTAGAAACCAATCAGCTTCCAGATTTTATTGCCAAATCTGTATTGAACAAGCTGAAGTTGGAAGCTGATTGGCTACCATGCACAGATGCACCAGATATTGCACGCTCCAGTTTTAGTAAATCTCCCCCATGTCTCTTTAGCGTTTATATGGGTGGCAAATGGGCATTGTTAGCAGCCGCCTGACCACCCAATTACAAAATAAAATGGCAGCCGCTTACATCCATTATAATTGCCATGATGCTTTGTTCCATGGTATGGTAAATTGCACTCAGCATTTCATGTTTGGCAAGTGGCACCACACTGCAACCAATTGACTTCAATGGGCACGTTTGGCAAGTGACACTGCCTGCCAAATATGACATGCCAAGGTAAACTTACCACACCGTGAAGCGAAGCACCCTCCAGCAACTTGCCATGCAAAATGTTCCATGGGGTAAAAAAAACAGGCATTTAGGAGACGGCAGTATACTTAACTCCTTAACTCCTCTGTAAACTGCTGCTCAATTGCTTCTGAAAAGCAATTCACCGCAGAACGCATTTCAAAAGGGCTGCAAAATTGCTGCCAGCCTACTGCTGTTGTTTTGTCACTTTCTTGCTATGGATAACAGTTTAGCACAGTTATAAATAAGTCTGTTGAAAGCAAAGTGCTGTATCTCATTGAAGTCCATCAAAAGTAAAAAAAAATACTTTGACTGCTTTAAATCGATACAAGATGAAATCTGATTGGTTAGAAGGAGATGCTGCTGCCATAATCATTGCTCTTTGCCCTGCCTTATTGATTATCCTTCTCTTACCTTGTATTTGGTTATAAATGTCCTCTATTTTTTAGTATTCTTTCCTAGTATCTCCTCTCGTACACGTACCCCTCTTCTTCTCTGTCTCCCTCTGCCTTGGGTTTAAATGATTTGAATGAGGCCGTTACCGGGGCAACGGGGACACTCCGCCGTACCATTCACATCCAGTGAATGCCTGGGAGATTGTCCCAAATGCTGTCACCTTGTCACAGTTTACATGCCCACCGAAGACAAGGCACTACTGTAGAAACAAGAAGAGAGGTGTACATGATGGGACTGGACAAACAGACATCATGGACTATGCAAACCTACTAAATATAAAACCATTCAAGTAGACCTGTAACCTGGTGCATTTAGGGCACAAGAAAGGGTTCTTCTGTCTGTAAATGCAGTACTTACCTACCTACCTACCTACCTACCACAACAACGTGTGTTGCAGTGCTTTGCATTTATGTCCAAGGGCAACCCATTGTGCATACATGCAGTAACAAACACACTGCAATACATACTAATGTACATATGTAATTATAATAATAAAGAATATATATATATATATATATATATATATATATATAAAATAACCCCCGCTTTTCATTCCGCCTACCCAACTTGTATATCTGGGTTGTGCACAAAAACATACTTACACGCCCGGCAATCCAGCAGTATTCTCTGCCATAGCACACCGGATCCTGTACCTCTGTCGTTTTCTGATGTCATCAGAGGGGGCCGACTGTCTCTTTCAGGTTCTTACAGTCAGGATTATGCCTAGGCAAGTCATTTGGGAGGGGGGACACTGCAAAAACCATGAGTGGACAACTGGCCCACCTGATGGCACAGCGCATGCACCAAAGAGTAGTCAGCAACCTCCTGGGATGTGTGACATGAGTATCCCAGAAGGCTGCGGGCAACTGTAAACATTCTCTAGACGAGAATACAGGAAGGGTGGGCAGCAGTCCTCAATAAAGGATTCCCCCCCCCCCCCCCAAATAATACAATTGTGTGGGAGGATGGTGGTAGGAGAGGAAAGGGAGAAAGAGGATGGGGAGGGGGAAGGTCCTCTTTAATGTATAATGGTGTCTCCTCTTACTCACGCCTCTCGTTGCATGTGCCACTATTGTAGGCTGTAGTGATGCAAAACCATCAGCTGAAGAACCTTTGGAATTCCTAATTTCTTGGGTCAGTTTCCTGGTCGCCCTCTGCATGCTGTGGTTCCTCCCACGATCCCCTAACTCACTGCAGGGCACAGTAATGATCTAGGGGCTGACAGACTGAACCACTGAGCACAGCAGGGGAACAGGAAACGAACACTTCCGGAAGTGTTCAACAATGCATTCAGAGATTTGAGGCACAAGCCACAGTAGAGGTGACCTATTCAGGGGATCCTTTATTTTGTATATCTTTTTACCATTTCATTTTGGATATTTGTTTAGCGATAGTTTTACTTTTAAGTGAACATGTGCTTTATTTGTGCCTTTTAGTTTCTGAAGCAACACATACTCATCTTACCTATACTCCCCCACCACTCTGTTTAGCCAGGAACCCTCTGTAAGCTCACAGCTTGGACCTTGACCAGGGCTGAGAACTCTCTCCCCACCCATTTGTAACAGTTTTGTGCCGACCACCAAGTACCAGCACTGTCACATGGTAGGAAGGTGAGTAAGCCTACCCTGTACCCTATATCCAGAAGTACCTAGTATTTTCTTCCAGGGCATCTGGAGACCAAATGGAGTGGTGGGGCAGTGAACAGAAGGTGAGTATGTGCTTCTGGGGAGGAAGGAAGTTAAGTGAACCAGAGGACAGCTTCCCTAACTGCACCAAAAGCGCACAATTGTTAACATCCTTAGATGTTAGACATTGGATGAAGAGGGAGAAGATCTATAAGGAGATGCTTTGTGGAGCAGTTGTTGTAGGTAGACCTTGATTACTGGCACTGTCACATAGGCTCTGGTTTAAAGTCGGAAGTAGGAAGTTAAGTGAACCTAAGGGCAGCTTTCCTATAACTGCACCAAAAGCACACAACTGGTAAAATCCTAGGGCCTTAGATAAGGTGGGAGAGGAACTACAATATGTTTTGTGGAGCAGTTGTTGTAGGTAGACCTTGATTACTATGTCTGTCACAGGCCCTGGTTTAAAGTGGGACCTTCTAGTTTTGCCATATATCTGATGGTTGCTCAAGCTGTAGCAGTGCTGTCCGTCCTTTTATGTCCTGGTACATTCAATTACATGTTCAAGAAGCAAGAGCTCTTTGAAGATGGCATCAAGAGCACTCAAAGCATTTGTTTTGCTGTATCCCACCAGCTTGTGGAAATGAAAATGGACTGTGGTGGCTGAATGTATTGACTCTGCGGCCTGAGGCCTTCTGAATTCTTCCCCACACAGGCCACACTGTTTGGAAGAGAATAGATTATGTCTGCTTCAAACACAAGTGCCGAAGGCCCCGTGACAGCCGGGGCTCCCATGCCCTAATTCAATCTGGTGATTACAGGTCAAAGAGTGAAAGGATGAATGGTGGAACATACAATATGCAGAGCTGGAGGAAGGGTAGGGATAGGCTTAAAGTAGATCAAAACCCAATCACTAAAATCTTATATGAACTATATGATGTTAAAGTCATTTCAAAATTTAGTTTCAAACTTTCAAAATCTGCAGCTTTCATATAACCCCTGAAAGCTGGCCATACGCATATATGTGGCAGCATGGCAGTGGGCTTTACCACTGAGTTTCCACATATATGCATACAGCCGACATCGCTGGCAACACACTATCTCTGTGCCCCCCAAAAAAGTGTTGTTGCTGACAGCTCCTGGTCACGATTTACAATCTGGGCTGGCAGGATCCAGGAGCATTATGACAACCAATCACATTGAAGCTCATGTAATGCCCCCAATGATAG
This sequence comes from Aquarana catesbeiana, assembly GCF_042186555.1. Classification (NCBI taxonomy): domain Eukaryota; kingdom Metazoa; phylum Chordata; class Amphibia; order Anura; family Ranidae; genus Aquarana; species Aquarana catesbeiana. The sequence continues at coordinate 46,890,518 of NC_133335.1, forward strand.
GAACATTTAAGAGCCAGTTCCTGCTGGCTGTAAGGGGTTGAGTAATAGCTGGTGATCCTGACATGAAGGTACTTGTTCAGGCACTTCCTGTTATAGGAAGACAATGCTCTATCGCCATCACTTGCCTTGTCACATGTGCCCCTGATGGAGACTACTGAGCCAACACACATAGCACTGGCACAATCCACTGTTGTACAGTCAACACTGGAGCAAGTGAATGTATGCAGGAAATGGCTGAAAGAGAATGCAGGAGATCAGTAGAACTGAGGTGTAACAAAGGCTGGAAAAGGTGAAAACTATGGAAAAAAAACTGTGGCAACTGTTTACGATACATAGTGATTTAGAAAAAAAAATGGCATCTGTTTAAGGCTTACACATACTTTAATCAGCAGCAGGATGAGAGTGTATTTTGAACTAGCTGTAATGTTGCTGTAGAGGAGGTTGGGGACCTGGCTGTGCTGCCTGGTAGGGTATGCCTGGATCGTGCGAGAAATCCTTTTGGCAGGTAAAATAGCTTCCATATATGTATTTCAACAATATTTTTCTGCTGACTTGGAATTCAGCTTTTCAAAGAAGCTCCATCTAATAATCTTTTTAGTGTTGGATAGAGTAGGGAAAAGTTAGAACTTCTGTTTATTTTTTTGTTTTTGTCCTTCTTGGGAAATTTCCTGTCACATCCTGTCCCGGTGACACCCCTATTCAGTGACCTGAAACTTGGATTATAGGAAAAATAAATGCATTTTAGAGAAGAGAAATAGAAAGTATATCTATCTTAACACCAGTGTCACCGGGACAGGAAGCAAAAGGAACTATCATCTATGGGGACAGCAGTTAAAAAAAAAAAAAAAAAAGGCTAACTTTTCTCCACTCAATAAAAGAAAATGTCTTCCTATTTCACTGTCTATCAAACCATATTTTTCACAAACAGAACAAGCATTGACTGTGCCTAAAGCATATGTGGGGTGCTAGTTTTAGGGTCTATGAAGAGAATGGTAAAATTGTGAGCTGCGGTGGTGATGGACACAAGAGGTGGGGTGCTAGTTTTAAGTTCTATTAAGAGAGTGGTAGAACTGTGAGCTGTGGTGGTGATGGACGCAAGAGGTGGGGTGCTAGTTTTAGGGTCTGTAAAGAACATGGTAGAACTATGAGCTGTGATAGTAATGGACACAAGAGGTGGGGTGCTAGTATTAGGGTCTGTGAAGAGCATGGTAGAACTGTGAGCTGTGGTGGTAATGGCCACATGAGGTGGTGTGCTAGTTTCCTGTTCCATTAAGAGAATAGTAGAACTGTGAGCTGTGGTGGTAATTAACACATGAGGTGGTGTGCTAGTTTTAGGTTCCATTAGGAGAATAGTAGAACTGTGAGCTGTGGTGGTGATGGACACAAGAGGTGTGGTGATAGTTTTATTTTCTTTGAAGAGAATGGTAGAACTTTAAGCTGTGGTGGTGATGGACACAAGAGGTGGGGTGTTAGTTTTAGGGTCTATGAAGAGAATGGTAGAACAATGAGCTGTGGTGGTAATGGATGCAAGATAATAAGGAAATTGGTGAGATTGGGAAGTAATGAGATGGCTGGGACAAGGGCTGGGCAGGGGGGGGGGCAGCTGCCCTGGGCACTGTGGTATCATGTGAGGTGGGGGGCACCACAAGGAGTTGGGGGGAGGGGATTTGTGTTGGGAGATGGAATTTGGGGGGTGGCAGGGGATAAGAATCATTCTAGGAGTGGACATTTGGGGAGGTGTGCTAAGAGTAGTGATTTGAGGGTATTTTCTGTTGGGAGGGGGGGGGGGAGAAGATTTGTGCTAGGAGGGGGAGTTTTGGTGGGTTTGTACTAAAAAAGGTAATATAGTAGGGTGGAGGGGATTTATGGTAGGAGTGTATTTTTTTTTTTTTTTTTGGGGGCGGGTGGGGTGGGGGAGGGGGATTTGTGCTAGCAGGGATGATTGGGGTGAGTTGTGCTAAGATGGGGGATTGGGGAGAATTTGTGCTGGAAGGGGGGGATTTGGAGTAGGGGGAGAGGATTTGTTCTCAGAGGGGAAATTTGAGGGGTAGAAGATTTGTACTAGGAGGGGGGAATTTTTGTTCATGTGGGGGGTGGATTTGTGTTGAGGGCATGTGGGAAATGAGAGGGATTGAGCTGGGGGGGGGGGATTTGTGCTGGGAAGGGGACTTCAGCAGGGGCAGATTTGTATTGGGAGGAGGGGAAATTTATGCATGTGGGGTAATTTGGTATGTTCGCCCTGGGCTGTGAGGGGTCCCGGCACTGCTGAGGGGTACAGAGGGGTGGGACTTACAATAAGATGTCACAATCTTTATTTTGTCTCTATAGGGTGATAACAATAAACCTCTAACACAGAAATGCTGCTGTTTTTGCATATGTTTTCTGTACACTTTTTTGTCTTTCCCAACCCACCTTTCTACCCCCAGCAGAATTCCAAATCAAAGTTCAAGTGTTTGAGAATGGCGACCTTTCCCCTTTGGCGTCAGCGACGGTGGAGATTTTCGGCAATCAGAGCAGCTTGGCATCTGGCGTCACCGACCAGGAGGGCATAGCGGTGCTGGGCATCAGCTACAGACTGGGTACCTGGATCCTCGTCACTGCCAGCAAGAGAGGCTACGTCACTAACTCTGTGCCCTGGAAGGTGGATAGACTGCCACGTAAGGATTGTGAGACATAGCGTATGTATGTATGTCCGTGCAAGTGTGTACGTCATTGCATTTGTGATGCTAAAACTTTTTTATAGATACACAATACCAGCTCTGTAACAATCTACATAAAGCTATGCAGTGCAAAGGCCTGCTTGAATAATCAGTTTGATTTATTTGCAATCAAGTTTGCACATTAAGGAATTTGTACAATTCAGATTGTAACTTAGGGTCAGCTTTAGATTTCTGTGTAGTTCCATACCAAGGCAGCAGACTTTTTAATACATGGCTAGCTTTAGGCCTTGCCTTTTACTGATCGTTATCATTTTCAATGCAAACCCATCAAAAGTCAAGCGTAAATCAATTGAGGACTTTTCCAGTAAGACAGGAGTTGCACTAAATTGCCAAAAGTATTGGGACACCTGCCTTTACACGCAAATGAACTTTAATGGCATCCCAGTCTTAGTCTGTAGGGTTCAATATTGAGTTAGCCCACCCTTTCCAGCTATAACAGCTTCAACTCTTCTGGGAAGGCTGTCCACAAGGTTTAGGAGTGTGTCTATGGGAATGTTTTACCATTCTTCCAGAAGCACTTATGTGAGGTCAGGCGCTGATGTGGCCTAGCTTGCAGTCTCCACTCTAATTCATCCCAAAGGCGTTCTGCCGGGTTGAGGTCAGAACTCTGTGCAGGACAGTCAACCCCAAAATCGCTCCACCCCAAAATCGCTCATCCATGTCTTTATGGACCTTTGTATGTGCACTGGTCCAAATCATTTGGTGGAGGAGGGATTATGGTGTGGAGTTGCTTTTCAGGGGTTGGGCTTGGCCCCTTAGTTCCAGAGAAGGGAACATTTAAGGTGTCAGCAGACCAAGACATTTTGGACAATTTCATGCTCCCAACTTTGTGGGAACAGTTTGGGGATGGCCCCTTCCTGTTCCAACATAACTGCACACCAGAGGCCTTCCGGTCCACATCAGTGCCTGACCTTACAAATGCGCTTCTGGAAGAATGGTCAAATATTCCCATAGACACACTCCTAAACCTTGTGAACAGCCTTCTCAGAAGAATTGAAGCTGTTAGAGCTGCAAAGGGAGGGCCAACTCAACAGTGAACCCTACAGACTAAGACAGGGATGCCATTAAAGTTCAAGTGCGTGTAAAGGCAGGCGTCCCAATACTTTTGATAATATAGTGTATGTTCTGCAGCCTGTTTTTAGAGAAGTTCATTTTCCCACCTGTCTCCTGTGGTCTGATAGAAATGACAGCTGTGTGTATGTATCTGGGAGGGGTCTGTTCAAGATTTCTAGAATGCTCTTTGCCTATTGTATGCCCTGATTCTAAAGAGACTTGGGAATGCAGAGAGATAGCACTGGACCCTAGGATTGTCATATTGGTATTGCTATCCAATAATTATTTGATGGTGTTAGTAGAGGTTGTCTGGTTACCAGGCTGGCATCTTCTACTCCTCTAAATGTCCTTAGTTTGCCAGATTTAAGACTGAAGATACAATTTTATAACAGTATAGGGTCAGATAGAATTAAAAAAATCAAAAAGGGAATAAAATGCATTTCAAGGGTCTAAAAATGCCCCCTTCATCAGGGTTTGAGAAGGGAAACAGGGTGTATGGACTGAATTTAGGGTAAAATTCTTAATGGTAGTAACTAGTGTTATATTATTCACATATAGGCTGGAGCTGCAAGCGTAATGTACAGTGGCACAGTAGTTGCACTACTAAAATTGCTAGTGATAAATAAGAGCCATTTTAGTCCTATGCACAAGGTAACATACACTTCGGATGGACCCTTAAGCCTCTTTTACACAGACGTCCAGGAGGCGGTAAAAGTAGTCGGTCGGCCCACGTTTTTAGCACCCTCCCCGACCGGCCACCTACAAGCCCACCTTTTGCCACAGCTGCAAAATCTTGCTTCAAGGTCATGGCAAATAAACTTGGCTTGTTGAGTTTGACAGGTGGCACCACCTGCCATACTTGCCTGTTATGGTCAATGGAACCACGCCACAACCGTAAGACAAGCATTTGCAGTGAGTTATTTCAATATAAAATCCTGCTTGGAACAAAAAAAAAAAAAGCAGGTGGCAGGATCGCCAGAATGCCTGGAAAAAACTGCTGTACCTCCCTCTGACAAGCAATTCACTATGGTATTACATTTCAGGGGGCAGTAGAGACTGCTACCTGTGTGAAAGGGGCCTTAATGAGGTTCAATGCATAAATTGATGCACCTGCACTACTTTTAGACAAAGCAGTGCATTCACATCTGTGTGCTGTAGTACGCTATGTTGATGAGCCAGTCTGCAATCTGAGCCTGATAGGACACGGATAAAAATGATATTACCATTTTTATCCTCAATTCAATCCATTTACATTCTTTCTCTTCTCTCTCTTTCTCTGCCCCGATGAAGGCAATGTATTTAGCCCCTGGAACGCTTTTGCTTCCCTTTTGATCTTCTATCTGACCCCATACTGGAATAAAATTGTATCAGGACTATTAATCTACAGTGTGGCACTTCAATCTTCTAACGAGGACCTATTCCCTAGGCCAAGCAAGAACAGTTTTTCAAGCAAAGAAAAATTATGCCTAGTGATTCACTGGAGGCTAGCGACACATGGAGTGATTACCTGCGGTTAAGAATGGATGTGCGCCCCTGAACGCAGACAGGGATGCACATCCATCCCTAAACACAGATAATGGCTTCATGCTCTATTACAGCTTATCTGAAACACGTGGCCTTACCTTTGCAGAAATACGTTGATCCGGGCGGTGCACGGCCCTGATTGGACAAATGTCATCTTATGCCGCGTACACACGAGCGGACTTTTCGACTGGACTGGTCCAAGGGATTATCCGACGGACTTTTGGCGGACTTCCAACGGACTTTCCCAATGAATGGACTTGCCTACACACGATCACACCAAAGTCTGACGGATTCGTACGTGATGACGTACGACCGGACTAAAATAAGGAAGTTGATAGCCAGTAGCCAATAGCTGTCCTAGCGTCAGTTTTCGTCTATCGGACTAGCATACAGACGAGCGGACTTTTCAATAGGAACTGGGTCCGGCGGAGTTCCGACGCAAAGATTTAAAACATGTTCCAAATCTAAAGTCCGTCAGATTTTCGACCGAAAAAGTCCACTGCAGGTCCAATGAAGCCCACACACGGTCGAATTGTCCGCCGGACTCGGTCAGTCGGACCAGTTCGGTCGAAAAGTCCACTCGTGTGTATGCAGCATTAGCATTGTTGCCATTAGTACGATCGTATTGAATATGTAGGGGCAGAGCTACAAACCCCAGCTGGAAAATATCCCGAAGGATAAGTGATAATTGTGGTTGGTGACCGATCTCTAAATTTGCCAAATGTCTTTATATTTGGATTGATCTAAGGCAGTGGTCTCCAAACTGCGGCCCGAGGGCCAGATATGGCCCTTTGCATGCCTTTATCAGTCCCTTGGGACACTATTCTTTCCACTGATACAAGGCACTATTCCTTCTACATCAAAAATGGGGCTTATATCCTGTCACTTCAACCAACAATAGGGAACTATTCCTCCCACTGACACCAACATTGGGGCTTTATTTCTTCCAATGATGGGGCACTATTCCTTCCCCTGATATCAACAACAGGGCAATATTACTCCAACCAGTACCAATGATGGTGCATTCTTAACTTCCATTGACACTCCCATTAGTCACAGTCTGGCCCCCTTACAGTCTGAAGGACAGTAAAATGGCCCTTTGTTCAGAAAGTTTGGAGACCCCTGATGTAAGGGATCTACGTATTCATCTGGAATTGAAATTCCGATTTTGGGTGGACCCAGCTTCTAAAGTGTTATAATTGCACTGTGCACTTCTTCCTGCCTATTCCCAGTATATATTGTTCTATGGGTGATGTGTATAGTGTCATATTTACAGCTTCCTTACATTCTGTCTGGCAGGATGCATGCAGCTTCCTGTCTTCTTATCCAAGGTCACAAGACGGCATTCATTGGCATTGCTGTCACAGTAATCTTTTCTGGCAGTGCCTCTGATGCATGCACTCCTCCCCCATATATGATGATATCATTGTGTTTTCTATACTCCCCTCACTTATCATATTGACACATCTCAGATGCCTTGAATGTCCCCGACAGTGATCAGCCATTGAAGAGGTCACAGGGGGACGTGCTGCTGAGAGCTGCTTATTAGATGAAAGCAACCGATTGGCAGGATTCAAAATGCCAGACCCCCACCAGTCATAATTACACAGCCAGTGGTGGGGTTTTCCACCCTATAGCTGAATGTAGACTTTCTCCTTTATCACATTATTTCTGATTTGGAAGCGAAGTGCCTATCCAAGATTCCTTCAGCCTTAGGGGATCATGGAGAGAACCAGTTACAACTGTGCTTATATAAGAATTTGAATATTTACTCTTAAAGGACCTGTCCACCCCAAACTGATATTTAAGCTTGTGGAAGCTGCTGTGTGTATTTCCAGCATTTTTTTTAGTTTTAGGTCCCTTTTAACATGGGCTGTCTGATCAGGTCCGCCTGTCAGTTTTTCAGGCGGACCTGATCGGACCCTCTTGTCTCTTTTATGGAGCGGCAGGTGTCAGCAGAACTGTCGCCATCCGATCCGATCCTGTCTGCCAAAAACAGACGGATGGTGGTCCTATTCCCCATACGTCCGGTGGATCGGATCGGTGGACAGGGGTCCGTTTTAATCTGATTGCCCCATAGAGAACAGCAAGCTGTGCAGAGCAGACACAGACCTGTCAGTGAGAATCAGCGGAGAGATCCCCCGAAGAGCAAGCGGTTTCCGCTTGCTCATCGTCCTTTTCACATCGGCATTCTATTTGTTTCAACAGTTCAGTCACATTTTTTCAAAGAAAAAACAGATTCAGTCTACTTCAGTTTTTCTTCAGTTTTGTCATCAGTTTTATACGGGCCCTTTCACACAGGCTTTCCGATCACTTTCCGATCACCTCCACCTGTCAGTTTTTCAGGCAGACCTGTTCGGAGCCTCCATTCACTCCTATGGATAGGGGGATATCAGCGGTGACATGTCAGCTGACACCCGCTGCTATCCAATCCGATCCTGTCTGTAAAATACAGACGGATGGTGACTCTATTTTCCATCCATCTGGCGGATCAGATCGGATAAAAAAAAGACAGGCGGTCTGTTTTCATCTGATCTCCCCATAGAGGAGAGGGGGGCTCTGACAGGTCCGTCTCTGCACAGTGAGTGGAGATGGACCTGTCATCCGCCTGCTGGTTAAGAAAGGGTTAGGGTTCTTTCACACAGGTGGTATGCCCGGCAGGCTTAAAAAACACGTTTGGGTGGAAAATTTTACAACAGAAAGGTCTTCTGCCCAGTTGGCCAATGAGGTGGTCCCTCATGGGCCAGTGGGAATGTATTGGACCCGGGAGGGAGCATGCAAGATTTACCACTACCGGGAGTGTGAGAACTTTACAAGTAAAACGGTGCTTGGAAGCTGTTGTAGGTAGCCCCGGGTTTAGACACAGGCTGAATGTAGGCACAGGCACAAGCTACAGGAAGACACAGGCTGAAGGTAGGCACAGGCACAAGCTACAAGAAGAGGCAGGCTGAAGGTAGGCACCGGCACAAGTGACAGGAAGACACAGACTGCAGGTAGGCACAAGCTACAGGAAGATGCAGGCTGAAGGTAGGCACAGACACAAGCTACAGGAAGACACAGGCTGAAGGTAGGCACCGGCACAAGTTACAGGAAGACACAGACTGCAGGTAGGCACAGGCACAAGCTACAGAAAGACGCAAGCTGAAGGTAGGCACAGGCACAAGCTATAGGAAGATGCAGGCTGAAGGTAGGCACAGGCTGCAGGTAAGCACAAGCTACAGGAAGACAAAGGCTAAAGGTAGGCACAGGCACAAACTATAGGAAGACACAGGCTGAAGGTATATAAAGCAAATGATGTGGTGCTTCCTCAATACAAGAAAAGGTGCATAAACTTCAATAAATAAATGATCAACGCTATATTGCAGATACTCAAATTAAGTGATTGTTTCTGAATAAACAATTCCAAAGAAATATATAAAGTGCTCTGTGCAAAAAAAATCTACATAAACAGTTCAAATGAATATATAAAGTGATCCATTGCAAAAAAACTTCAGTGCAAAAATAAATGTTCATAAAAGTGGTGTCACCATCCACAGTGTACACATAAATAATGTTCAAAATTCTTTCAAAGTCAAGAGCTTCCACCATCCATGAATATAGTGTGCCCCAGCCTCTCACCTCAAGAGAAGACCCCTACAAGTCTAGTTGCACTTCTGTTATCACTCTTTAGGTATCAGCAGCCACAGGCTCCTTCTCCTTGAAACACTCAGCAACCATAAGCCTCTCAATATATACAGGGAATTCCAATGGATACTTTATAGCTCCTCCCCTCCACGCTCCTCCGTAGTAAGCTCACATACAATAAAAATTATTCTCCATGTGCAGAATCTCCATAAAGTATTTTAATAAAAGCAGCAACTTACATTTAAAATAACACTGCTCAGCTTCACAACTATTTGGTACTTCCGGTCTCGGGCGTGACCGGAAGTGACGTCACCCGTCTCCTCCCAATGCGTTACGTCACTGATCATGTGACTTAATCAAGGGTTTAACTGACACCTAAAGCGTGATAACAGAAGTGCGACTAGACCTGTAGGGGTCTTCTCTTGAGGTGAGAGGCTGGGGCACACTATAATCACGGATGGTGGAAGCTCTTCACTTTGAAAGAATTTTGAACATTATTTATGTGTACACTGTGGATGGTGACACCACTTTATGAACTTTTTTTTTTTTTTTTTGCACTAAAGTTTTTTGCATGGATCACTTTATATATTCATTGGAACTGTTTTATGCAGATTTTTTTTGCACGGAGCACTTTATATATTTCATTGGAATTGTTTATGCAGAAACAGTCACTTCATTTGAGTATCTGCAATATAGAGTTGATCATTTATTTATTTATTTATTGAAGTTTATGCACCTTTTCTTGTATTGAGGAAGCGCCACATCATTTGCTTTATATATTATCACTGTGTGGGAACACTTATTTCATGTTGGCAGCTACTTGAATACACACCACACTGGTTTGCGCATTAGTTTATTTACACTTTTAGAGGCTGAATGTAGGCACAGGCACAAGCTACAGGAAGACACAGGCTGAAGGTAGGCACAGGCACAAGCTACAGGAAGACGCAGGCTGAAGGTAGGCACAGGCACAAGCTACAGGAAGACAAAGGCTGAAGGTAGGCACAGGCACAAGCTACAGGAAGACACAGGCTGAAGGTAGGCACAAGCTACAGGAAGACGCAGGCTAAAGGTAGGCACAGGCACAAGCTACAGGAAGACGCAGGCTGAAAGTAGACACAGGTTGCAGGTAGGCACAAGCTACAGGAAGACACAGGCTGAAGGTAGACACAAGCTACAGGAAGACGCAGGCTGAAGGTAGGCACATGCACAAGCTACAGGAAGACGCAGGCTGAAAGTAGACACAGGTTGCAGGTAGGCACAAGCTACAGGAAGACACAGGCTGAAGGTAGACACAGGTTGCAGGTAGGCACAAGCAAAAAGAAAGAAACAGGCTGAAGGCAGACACAGGTTGCAGGTAGGCACAAGCTACAAGAAGACACAGGCTGAAGGTAGGCACAGGCACGAGCTACAGGAAGACACCGGTTGAAGGTAGACACAGGCTGAAGGTGGGCACAGGCACAAGCTACAGGAAGTCGCAGGCTGAAGGTAAGCACAGGCACAAGCTACAGGAACGCAGGTTGAAGGTAGACACAGGTTGCAGGTAGGCACAAGCTGCAAGAAGACACAGGCTGGAGGCAGGCACAGGCACATGCACAGAAGGTAGAAATAGGCACAGACTGAGGGTGTAGGTGGACACAGACTGAGGGCCGGTTCACATCTGAATCGCATAGGAACGTGGCTCGCATTCCTGTGCGACTTGGTGCAATTTTCATTAGAATGGTCTGAAATCGGAAAAGATTGCACAAAAAGTATTGCATGCCTACTTTTCAAAAGCACACCACACCAAAATCGCATGGTACTGCAGTACCATGCCATCTGGTGCAGGCAAGCGCACTGCTATTTGTGATCTGCATTTTGGGTGTCTTATATATGTGTATGTAATATATTGACACCAGCAGCAAATCGCACGCCTAGTGCGAATGTTGTACTGGAAATGTGCACAGAACAGGGGTTTCCTGCACTGCATTCTTGTGTGAATGAGCCCTGAAGGTAGAAACATGCCCAGACTGAAGGTAGGCATAGGCTGAAAGCAGTATTAAACCAAAAACCAATAATGTAATATATTGCAGCTTACCAATCATTAGATGAGATAGCTGCATTTGTTTCTTTTTTTAGATTTTTTTCCTCTGTTTTGCCCTGGTGATCTGGCCAGTAACATTCCTCCTGTATTATACAGACACCACTCTGGATGAAGGAGTACAAGGGGCGGATTTAGACAGCAGTATTGTCAGTCTGGGGGAGGGAGTGTTGGATGTACTAACATATTTAAATACACTAACAAATTGAAGCCAAACTCCAGCTTTATAATCAGTTACAGAAACATTTGTTTTTCCTTTCAGTGTACAATTTTCACATAAATAAATAGAAGCTGGTCATTTTTAGCACCCCTGCCAGTGGTAAATGGTTTGGCTCATCCTTGTAATTGGGTATAAACAGTGCAGCTCTAAAACATAAATCATACAAATATGAATTAATATTAATCATAAAGTGAAAAAAATATACGTGTGTGTGTTTATATAGAAAAACTCATAAACAGTTCATGTTTCAAAAGTGAGTCCATATATTCGTGATTCAGATAATAATAATCAATCACCCAAGTGGAAAGAAATCATCGCTGTGAAAACCTTCTGCCACCAAAATAGTGTAAGGAGGCTTACCGGAACAATGGGACCCTATTTAGCATCTATCAAATGGGTCAAATGGGCTTTGGTGTCTCAAAACCTGAATAGGGAATCTTCACTGGAATCATCGCCAAACGCCGACAGCCACCGTAGCCAATGGAATGGTGTGTAAACGTATAGGACCTTTCAGGTCCTCTCATCAATACTCCGTTAGGACATAAATTCCGCAAACAATGACCACATAAGCATCCAGTGTGCATGAGTAGAGATTTCCACCATTTGTTGCCCACAAATGCCATAAAACCATTTAAAGCCAAAATGGTTTTATAGCATTTGTGGGCAACAGATGGTGGAGCGCTACACATTTTTTTTTTTTATTGTGCATTAAAAAAAGAAAACAAATATGCTATCTGCCAATAGAACTTAATCAAAAAGTGCATCCTATGCATCTTGGGCGGCACAGTGGTGTAGTGGGTAGCACTTTCACCTATCAGTAAGAAGGGTCGCTGGTTCTAATCCCAACCACACTACCTGCCTGGAGTTTGCATGTTCTCCCTGTGCCTGTGTGGTTTTCCTCCGGGTACTCTGGTTTCCTCTCACACTCCAAAGACATGCTGGTAGGTTAAATGGATCCTGTCTAAATTGTCCCTAGTATGTATGAATGTGAGTTAGGGACCTTAGATTGTAAGCTCCTTGAGAGTAGGGACTGAAATAAATGTACAATGTATATGTAATGTGCTGCATAAATTGACAGCGCTATATAAGTACCTGAAATAAATACATCTAAAAATATAGAAAATATACCAAATCAAATCATTATTATTCCACTAAAAAAATAATGTCAAAGCAATAACTCCAAGGCCTACAATAAATACCACGTTATCTCCTCCGATTCCGCAACATGGCTGGTTGACGAACAGCCGTTCAAGACTCACCAAACTTCTACTAACATGAAATTAGCAGAAGGAGCCCAAAGGGTGACGTTAAAGAGCTGAAAAACCACGTAGTACGTCACTACGTTTGTAATTGTTGGCTAACAATTGTGTGGCCGTGTGTATGCAAGACAAGTTTGAGCCGACTCCCTTCGGACAAAATTCCACGGTTTTGTTGGCCAACAATCCGATCGTGTGTACGAGGCTTAACACTATTTTGGTGGCAGAAGGTTTTCACAGCGATGATTTCTTTCCACTTGGGTGATTATTATTATCTGAACCACTAATATATGGACTCACTTTTGAAACATGAACTGTTTATGAGTTTTTCTATATATACACACATGTATAATTTTTTCACTTTATGATTCATATTAATTCATATTTGTATGATTTATGTTTTAGAGCTGCACTGTTTATACCCATTTTTTTTGCACAAGTTGTCTCTTGTAATGCTGGCTGCTTTGTACTTGTTATCATTTATATTTTTGAACACTAAGTGCGGTTTAAGCCTATATTACTCATCCTTGTAATTGCAAGAGAGCTCTTTTGCTGAAAAACAACAGACTTACCGGCTGAATCATCAGATGAAAATAAAACAACAAAGAAAGCCTAAAAAAAGGAATCTAATCCAGCCATCACATCTGAGAATCGCTAAACTGCAATATGATAAATGTTTGCTTTTGGGTTTAATACTGCTTGAAGATAAGCAAAAGCTTAAGGTAAAAATAGGCATAGCATTTTTTTTTTTAATACTAGTGACAGAGTTGATTTAGGTCCTGCTTTCCTGCCTTTGTTTGTGTTCTCCAGCATTATACAACATAGCAGAGATTTGAGTCTTCTTTCTCTCTTTTAATGCAGTGTATGCCTCTGTAAGCTTGTACCTCCTTCCTGAAAGACCCGCCACCCTAATCCTCTATGAAGATATTGTGCAGATTCTACTGGGTTCTCCAGGTAAACTTTATTTATTTTGGGTTTTTATTAGTGCTTTTCTGTTTTATACCTTGATGTCCTTGTTTGTAATTCTCATTTATATCATACAGGTTTATACTGTATTACAATGCATGTTCTTGCACAAGTAATATTTACTATCAATGGCCTCTTTAACCTTGTAGGTACACTTACTGTAAGGGAGAGGTACTGTGATGCAAGTGGAAGTGTTTAATGGAAATTTGACATACCTAGACTATAAATTTTCCTTTCCTTCCATATCAACATTTATGATGTCCCATGTTGAGAATACATTAATAAGCATCCCCCCTCTGAGAGCTAACAGCCGACACTTTGCAGCTGGTGTCCCTCAGATCTGGTTGTCATCGACAGCTCCTTTTCCCACTAATAATTTACAATTTACCCAATTGTAGTGGTTCCTAATCATGTGAAGTTAGTTGTGACATAGGGCTTGATTTACTAAAACCGGAGAGTGCAAAATCTGGTGAAACTCTGCATAGAAACCAATCAGCTTCCAGGTTTTTTTTTGTCAAACAGGCTGACGTTAGAAGCTGATTGGCTACCATGCATAACTGCACCAGATTTTGCAAGCTCCAGTTTTAGTGAATCAGCCCCATAGTGATCACATGTAGGAGGCTTCATTGACAAAATAAACTTGCAGCCTGAAGATGGCACTGCTACCTCAAGGTGGCAGTGTTTATTTGTTTAATACTGTAATTATCAGATACAATTATAGCAATAAAACATATTGTGATTTTTTTTTTATAGTACAAAAATGTTAATACTTTCCCCTCCTATTGATGTTTCAGTTGATTATTTTTTCTACCGTGGGCTTACACAATATGGTTAAAATGTACTTTACATGGTTGCAATATTAATATGGACAGCTCTCATGTACCTGGATTTGCATATGTTCCATGGTTCATGCTGTGAAATTGTATTAGGGAGGTTTTAATCTAAATGTTTATTGGAAAAAAAAATACATTTTAGTAAGTTTTAAAACTGTGTACCAGCTAAACCTTAAGTGGACTTTAAAAAATATTATGGGTGCAAATTATTATAGAATTGTTGTCAAATTAGCTGACAATGTGATCTAGGCATCTCTGCAATAATGCCCTCTGTTCACGAAAGGGTTAAATTGGAAGAATATGAATAGGGCCTCTTTTCAGTGAATCATGGGATAGACTCATCAAACCTGGCTATTACAAAGAGGTAGACTGACAAGTGTGATTGCTGATTGCTTTTTTTGCTAATATGACTGTCTGGTGAATCAGAGTAGCCCAGATATAGAAGCAGCAGATGGTGTGAATCACCTAAGGGCTTATGTAATATAACAGTTCAAAGAGCAATAAAGTGCTGCAACTCATACCAGTAAGTCCACAATCAGTGTAAGCAAAAACTACAACAAGCTGATTCTTGATTGGTTAATGCAAATCACAGCCTGCAGTTAGAGGTACAAGACTGGAATTATAATGGAGTAATATAACTATAGTAATAAATGCACATGTATGACAGTCCACCAAAGAAAACCAACAAATATAGACAGAATCTTTTCTTCTCCACTTGGCAGGCCTATTTAGGTTTAGGTTAAATGGTGCAAAAAAGGGGAGAAAATGAAGGCTGGGTTCATACTGAGGAACGGTGCGTCTCCATTCACCGTTTCAGGTCTGATTTCAGCCTTCATTTTTGGCTGAATTCGGACCTGAAACGGACCAGAAAACGCACAGCAATTCGCACCGAAGCCGCTTCGGAGATGTGTGAACTGGCTCCGCAGAGAGCCGGTCACAATCTCCTGACATGTGAACTGGATGTGGAGAAATGCGAATTGGATGTGGAGAAATCTGCATCCAATTTGCACTGGTGTGAACCCAGCCTTAAAAAATTGGTTGTAACATATTAAGGGCAACTCTACAATCTGATTAAAGCTAAATAAAACACATCTCGTCAGTGTCACATACAATTCGCTCCCTTTTTTTAGACATACGTTTAATACCATGTGAGTCCACATACATTTAAAATTTCTGTACAATTATTCTAAACTTCAAGCACTGTGCAATCTGACTGTATACCATCATCTGTGGATCGTTATCCTTGCTATTAAAGTGGATCCGAGTCACTACAGATCCTCGGGGAACACTTTCCATAATGTGCAAGTGTGCTTGGCATATTTGCATATTATGAATAAATATAAATATCTAAGCAGCACTACATTCATAAAAATTGTGCAAACAGGCAAACTGGTGTAGTGTTCATATTGTGCAAATAATGCAAAATGAAAAATGTATAAGAAGATTGCAATTCCTTCAAATTATGTGGACATAGACAGCGCTATGTCAGCAATAATAATGCAATCCTGTGTTATTATTATAAAATTCATATAGTGATATATGAATATATTTGCACATTTATGACAAACTTTGCTCTTAGTTTGCCCCTCACTAGTGATGCAGGGTCCGTGCTTCCAGTAAATTCCCTGTTGCTGTCTTTGGACAGGGGCTGTCTTTCTTAAGTCATTGGGTGGCCATTGATGATGTGACTCCCATGTATATACCCTGGAGTTATATTATCCTGGTGCTTGGCTAAACTCCCAACACCTTACAGATGCCAGGCACTGCGCATGTGCTGCAGATTGTGTATAGTAAAAAAAAAAATGCTAGCAAACAGGTGCAGATAGTGTTTTGCCAGAAAGTTTTGTGCTAAAAATCTACATTTTTTAAAGGAGACTTCTGCTTTGAGCATTTGATGCTAAATATTAAGAATGCCCCCCCCCCCCCTTGCATGTTTGGTTGTTTTTTGCTACATCATTATTACTCTGAGCAGATAAAGTGAGTCTATGGTTTTGTTGTTTATAATCTATATCCTTGTCTACAGGTGTCCGCAGCCAACCCGTAGTGCAGTTCCAGAGGAAGTCTATCCGTTTACCTCGATCCTCTACTTATACCCAGCTATCATCCTCTCTTACTACCACAAGCAATCTGCACCAGATGAAAGGATTCCCAGCATTCATTGGGGCCGATCCTGATTCCAGCAACGGGGGTAAGACCTGGCAAATAAAATACTAGTTTCCTTTAAGGACTAGCACAATTAAACTGGATCAAGAGTAACGATAAAATGACCTTCACCCTCCATAACCACCAAGCTAAATCTATTAAAACATGGCAACCCTGGATACAATACTGGTTTTCTGGATGCATGAGGTCTGGGACTGCGCGGCCCTGATTGCCCTCAACCCCCCATTTTTCCTCTTTTCTTCTTTCTGGTTTACCTTCTATATTGACCAAAATTTTGAGATCCCTAGTTATATGACTCATGATCACTTGAAGAGGCCTTGATATAAGACGCAGTGGCTGTATTTTATGATGGTTTACTTACAATCTTGCCTGGACAGGAAATCCAGCCTGTTTATGAATTCTCAATATCTTTTGTATGTAAAAATAGGTCTCTTTGATACTACTAATGTCCCTGCATCATATAGAGATATGGAAAGAAGAAATCAATGGCTGCACATACAGAACTTCCAATTGCCTTTTATTTTGTTTCACAAAGATAACACCAAAGACACCAAACTGCGGTCACGTAGACGCGTTTCACACATACATCTTGTGCTTAATCATTGCTTAATCAGGTAATGATTAAGCACAAGATGTATGTGTGAAACGCGTCTACGTGACCACAGTTTGGTGTCTCTGGTGTTATCTTTGTGAAACAAAATAAAAGGCAATCGGAAGTTCTGGATGTGCAGCCATTTCTTTCTTCTTTCCAAGTTTCCCACTGAGGCGGGCCAGGGCTAGCACCCCAATCAGCCTTATCTTTATACACCTGGAGCAGCGGTTCTTTTTCTTGTATCATATAAAGATATCCCTCATCATCGGTCATATCAATGTGTAGTTTGACTCTGTTTGTTTCATGTCTTTGATATATTATCTCTTTTTATTTTTTTTGTACTCTGAGAGGAAAACCAATATTTAGGTTGAAATCTAAAAGCTAAAGGGGTTCCAAGCAAAGCAACACAATGTAGAACACAAAGAATGGTCAAACTTTTAAGATGTGTTTGAAGTAAGTCATGTAGTGTCTAGGGCTAGAGGGAAGAGTCTTGTAGTGTGTAGGCTAAAGGAAAGAGCCATATAGTGTGTCTAGGTCTAGAAGGAAAAGCCATACAGTGTGTAGGTCTAGGGGGAACAACCACATAGTGTGTAGGTCTTGAAGGAAGAGCCGTACAGTGTGTAGGTCTACAGGCAACAGCCATGTAGTGTCTAGGTCTAGAGGGAAGAACCATGTTGTTTCTAGGTCTAGAAGGGAGAGACAAATAGTGTGTTTAGGTCTAGAGGTAAGACCCATATAGTGTGTCTGGGTCTTGAGGGAAGAGTCATGTCTACTTCCAGAGAGAACAGCCATATAATGTCTAGGTCTAGACGGGAAGAGTCATGTCAAGTCTAGGTCTAGGGGAACAGCCATATAGTGTGTCTAGGTCTAAAGGGAACAGCCATGTGATGTGAAGGTCTGGAGGGAAGAGCCATATAGTGTCTAGGTCTAGAGGGAAGAGCTATACAGTGTGTAGGTCTTGAGGGAACAGCCATGTAGTGTCTAGGTCTAGAGGGAAGAACCATGTTGTTTCTAGGTCTAGAATGGAGAGACAAATAGTGTGTTTAGGTCTAGAAGGAAGAGCCATGTAGTGTGTCTAGGTCTGGAGGGAAGAGTCATGTCAACTTCTAGAGGGAACAGCCATATAATGTCTAGATCTAGACAGGAAGAGTCCTGTCAAGTCTAGGTCTAGGTAGAGGGAAGAGACAAATAGTGTCCAGGTCTAGAAGGAAGATCCATGTTGTGTTTAGGTCTAAGGTCTAGAGGGAAGAGTCACATAGTGCTTGGGTCTAGAGGGAGAAACCATATAGTGCCTAGGTCAAGAGGGAAGAGCCATGTAGTGTGTCTAGGTCTAGAGGGAAGAGCAATGTAGTATCTAAGTCTAGAGGGAAGAGCCATGTAGTATCCAAGTCTAGAGGGAAGAGCCATGTAGTATCTAAGTTTAGAGGGAAGAACCATGTAGTGTCTAGGTCTAGAGGACACAGCCATGTAGTTTGTCTAGGTCTAGGGGGAACAGCCATGTAGTGTTTAGAGAGAAACAAAATGTTACCCCAGCTCCACTGCCAATATGAAAGTCCACGAGCTGTGATCCGGTGCACTAGCCAGGACGTTCAGGCCCCAAATACAATACTTGAATCAAAAAGGGCTGGCAACTCGGATGCTCTTGAATAAAAGTCCTTTATTGGTTACATAGGTACACGGGTACAGGCTATACGCTGATGCATTTCTGCTAAGAAGCCTTCATCAAAGCATACGTGTTTGATTTAAAAACTGATATTTATAACAAAGTAAGCACTCCAAATGGGGCGGGTGCATCCTGATCATGTAGTGTGTAGGTCTAGAGGGAAGAGCCATATAGTATCTACGTGTAGAGGAAAGATCCATGTTTTGTTTAGCTGTGGAGGGAACAGCCATGTAGAGCCATGTAATGTGTCTAGGTCTAGAAGGAAGAGCCATGTAATGTGTCTAGGTCTAGAAGGAAGAGCCATGTAATGTGTCTAGGTCTAGAAGGAAGAGCCATGTAATGTGTCTAGGTCTAGAAGGAAGAGCCATGTAATGTGTCTAGGTCTAGAAGGAAGAGCCATGTAATGTGTCTAGGTCTAGAAGGAAGAGCCATGTAATGTGTCTAGGTCTAGAAGGAAGAGCCATGTAGTGTGTAGGTCTTGAGGGAAGAGCTATATAGTATCTATGTCTATAGAAAAGAGCCATGTTTTGTTTAGCTCTGGAGGGAACAGCCATGTAGAGTGTCTAGTTCTAGAAGAGCCATGTAGTGTCTAGGTCTAGAAGGAAGAGCCATGTAGCGCTAGAGGGAAAAGCCAAATTGTGCATAGTTCTAGAGCAGGGGTCCTCAAACTACGGCCCGCGGGCTGAATCCGGCCCTCCAGCGTTTTTTATCCGGCCCGCGGAATGCCCCTTTAACATTGCAGCACTCCCCCTGCCCTCTGCTACTTTTATCACACAGGACGGGACACATGACAGGTCTGGACAAAGGACCTTTTGTGTTAAGAAGCAGGTGATTGGTTACTAGGCATCAGGGCGGTCCCAGGAATCAATCACCTGCCTTTCACTTGCAAAGTCCCGCCCTTTGTCCGGACCTACCATGCTTCGTGTCTCGGTGATACAGGTAACAGAGGGGAGTGCTGTGATATTATACAAGGGGCGGCAGTGTGATATGGGGGATCTGTGATATGGGGGAAACTGTGATGGGGGAGTCTGTGATATGGGGGATCTGTGATATGGGGGAAGTCTGTGATATGGGGGATCTGTGATATGGGGGGATCTGTGATATGGGGGAGTCTGTGATATGGGGGGAGTCTGTGATATGGGATCTGTGATATGGGGGGATCTGTGATATGGGGGAGTCTGTGATATGGGGGAGTCTGTTGTATGGGGGGGATCTGTGATATGGGGGGATCTGTGATATGGGGGGATCTGTGATATGGGGGGGGGGTCTGTGATATGGGGGATCTGTGATGGGGGAGGATCTGTGATATGGGGGAGTCTGTAAAATGGGGGATCTGTGATGGGGGAGTCTGTGATATGGGGAGATCTGTTATGGGGGAGTCTGTGATATGGGGGATCTGTGATGGCGGAGTCTGTGATATGGGGAGATCTGTTATGGGGGGTCTGTTATGGGGGAATCTGTGATGGCGGAGTCTGTTATGGGGGGATCTGTGATGGGAGAGTCTGTTATGGGGGAATCTGTGATATGGGAGATCTGTGATGGGGAGATCTGTGATGGCGGAGTCTGTTATGGGGGGATCTGTGATGGCGGAGTCTGTTATGGGGGGATCTGTGATGGGGTAGTCTGTTATGGGGGGATCTGTGATGGCGGAGTCTGTTATGGGGGGATCTGTGATGGGGGAGTCTGTTATGGGGGGATCTGTGATGGCGGAGTCTGTTATGGGGGGGATCTGTGATGGCGGAGTCTGTTATGGGGGGATCTGTGATGGGGGAGTCTGTTATGGGGGGATCTGTGATGGCGGAGTCTGTTATGGGGGGATCTGTGATGGCGGAGTCTGTTATGGGGGGATCTGTGATGGCGGAGTCTGTTATGGGGGGATCTGTGATGGGGGGACTGTGATATGGGGGGATCTGTGATGGCGGAGTCTGTTATGGGGGGACCTGTGATGGGGGGACTGTGATATGGGGGGATCTGTGATGGCGGAGTCTGTTATGGGGAAAGTCTGTGATGGGGCGTCTGTTATGGGGGTATCTGTGATGGGGGAAGTATGTGATATGGGGGAGTCTGTTATGGGGGGAATCTGTTATGTGGGGCTTTGTGATGGAGAGGAGTTTGTGTTGGGGGGCTTTGTGATGGGGGGATCTGTCATGGGGGGGCTTTGTTATGGGGTGAGTCTGTGATGGGGAGGGGGGGTCTGTGATTGGGAGTGGTTCTGTAATGAGGGGAGTCTGTGAAATACTGTTAAGTTCATATTGATTACAATTGTTCTTTATTTTAAATATTGTACTGTTTTTTCCTGTTTTTTTTTTTTTTTTGCACTACAAATAAGATGTGTGCATAGGAATTAGTTCATATTTTTTTAAACTATAGTGCGGCCCCCCAACAGTCTGAGAGACCGTGAGCTGGCCCCCTGTCTAAAAAGTTTGAGGACCCCTGTTCTAGAGGAAAGAGCTGTATCGTGTCTAGATCTAGAGGGAAAATCGGGTAACTTGATATCTAGGAATGTCATTGGTAATTGTGTTGCAGAGCCCAGACAGAACAATTGAGACTAATGTACTGTGAACGCCAAGCTTTCTTTGCAATTCCCCCTCTAGTGGTCATAAATAGCATTGCATCCATGTGAAATGCTCCCTGTCCAGCTTCATTTTCATGCATCTGCCTTGTAACACATCTAAAACTGATGCATCTTGACATTTATCTGTACAGCGACTGTGTGTGATTGCAGTCAATAGGAATTTATGGAAACACATTATATATTTTTTTGGACAAATTTTAAAATTACATTCAGGGAGCCATTCTGTGTTTTTAATTTCCAGCATAACAGACTAAATAGGAAATGAACTCAAGCTCTATTAGAATATGGATGTTTGTACTTGTATGAATGTTGTAGCCTAAATTTGATGAAGATATATTCGGCTAAAGCTGAACCACAGGTAGAAATGAAAAGCACCATTAATGCACTTATGTAAAAAAAAAAAGACTGTATTTTTTATCCAGCTAGCATGAGAATCTATTTTTTTTCTTTATATCAACTTCCTGTTATCTCCTGCACAGCACTACTCAGACTCTTATGCCCCGTACACACGGTCGGATTTTCCGATGGAAAATGTCCGATCGGAGCGTGTTGTCGGAAATTCCGACCGTGTGTGGGCTCCATCGGACATTTTCCATCGAATTTTCCGACACACAAAGTTGGAGAGCAGGAGATAAAATTTTCCGACAACAAAATCCGTTGTCGGAAATTCCGATCGTGTGTACACAAATCCGACGGACAAAGTGCCACGCATGCTCAGAATAAATAAAGAGATGAAAGCTATTGGCCACTGCCCCGTTTATAGTCCCGACGTACATGTTTTACGTCACCGCGTTTAAAACGATCGGATTTTCCGACAACTTTGTGTGACCGTGTGTATGCAAGACAAGTTTGAGCCAACATCCGTCGGAAAAAATCCTAGGATTTTGTTGTCGGAATGTCCGAACAAAGTCCGACCGTGTGTACGGGGCATTATGGCGCGTACACACGATCGGACATTCCGACAACAAAATCCATGGATTTTTTTCTGACGGATGTTGGCTCAAACTAGTCTTGAATACACAAATCTTGTCGGAAATTCCGAACGTCAAGAACTCGGTGACGTACAACACGTACGACAAGCTGATTAAAATGAAGTTCAATAGCCAGTGCGGCTCTTCTGCTTGATTCCGAGCATGCGTGGAACTTTGTGCGTCGGAATTGTGTACACACGACTGTAATTTACGAGAACGGATTTTGTTGTCGGAAAATTTGAGACCCAGATCTCAAATTTTGTGTGGCGGAAATTCCGATGGAAAAAGTCCGATGGAGTCTTCCGACAACAAGCTCCCATCGAACACTTTCCGTCGGAAAATCTGTCCGTGTGTATGGGGCATTGGAGGGTGGGGTAGCTCTAATGCCGCATACACAAGAGCGGACTTTTCAGCATCAAAGGTCCGACGGCCTTTCCGACACTTTCGACGGAGTTACGACAGACTTTCAAATGAAAGTCCGTTCGAAAGTCCGTTCGTTTGAACGTAATGACGTACGACCGGACTAGAATAAGGAAGTTCATAGCCAGTAGCCAATAGCTGCCCTTGCGTCCTTTTTTGTCCGTCGGACTAGCATACAGACGAACGGATTTTTCGACCGGACTCGAGTCCGACGGAAAGATTTGAAACATGTTCCAAATCTAAAGTCCGTCTGATTTTCAACAGAAAAAGTCAGCTGAAGGTCTGATGAAGCCCACATTCGTTCCGTCGGACCAGTCCGGTCGAAAAGTCCGGTCGTGTGTACATGGCATTAGAGCCAATAAGACACAAATACTATATTGCACATGTGCTGACAGAATAAGATAGCACAGTAAGTTGAGTTAATAATGGCTTATCAGTGTTCCGCTGCTCCTTTACTGTCCAATCAGCAGGCTGTGGTGCAGGAAGGTGACACCAGTGCATTCCTTAACTTTGATAAAGAAAGTTATGTCAACCTTCTGGGTGTGTTGTCTGGCAGGGGTGTCTGGATTATAAGGTTGGCTGAACAGAATTCCAAAAATGTTTTGCCTGGTGCGGTCACATGATCCAGAAGCAATGTCAGGGAGTGCTCGACAACAGACCTCAGTTCCTGGAGCCTTAATGTCACCCACCAGCTTTCATTGCCCCTCCATTGTCAGCACTTTCTCCCCTCCCCTGCAGCAGCCGCTCACTGACACAGGGGAGCCAATGCTTCTGAATCACATGACCTCACCAAAGCAGGATCAAGAAAAGGTATTTACACTGCTCTCTTTTATTAAATGGTATGCAGCGTATGTAGGAGGGGGGTAAACAATGCTTTTGATAAGACTTATTTTCAGCCTATACTTCCACTTTAACATTCTGTCCTTGTGAGAATGGTGAGCAATGCAAATGGAGAGAGGGTGGATCTCTCCCATGGGGGCATGCCAATAAAAATCTGGCAGGGGTTTGAACTTTTTCCTACTCTGTACAAAACCAAGAAAAAAAAATACTGGCTATACAGTAGATACACTTTAACCCCTACATGGCTCAGCCTCAGAAATGCTCAAACTTGCCCCATCATTTGATTTTATCAGGCCCTGCACAGCTAGATCTTCTTATTGTTGGACGATCCGTATGTCCAGCATCATCCAGGTCTGACCATAATTGTGCTGGTTTCATTGCTTTGTCTTGTGTAACACCTTGAGGGTTTTCCCTGTCATCCTCCTCCTCCTCCCATGTATGCCCACAGCTGATTTCATAATGGCTCCTGAGCCTGGGGGGGGGTGCATTAATGTTATCATTATTAATTATTTACAGAGTATCTTCATATTTGCAGCACTTTGCAGTTTAGAAGTAATAATTGCAGAGTTATCTTCCTGAAAGCCTGATGCAGATGGATCCTGCCCCTGCTGGGTACTTGTGCCGTCTACAGGGAGTCTTAGGAGACAAAAAAGCATCCAGAATAATTGGAGGCAGCTGACGTTATATGCTATCTGCTGGCTGTTGAAGGCCAAAGATTCAGAGTTGTGTTATGACGTTATGTCTATTGAATCCCAATCCCAGTTACATGGCCTATCCTTTATTATGCTCAGATAAAATGTGTCAAAAAAGATCCTTTTTAAAGCTAATTTTTTTCAGTTTAAATCAGCTAAATCAGCCTTCTAGTTCATTTTCTTTAGAATGTCACAGACTGAGTAGAAAAGCCTGTGCACAGGCAGCATGCTTTAGGTCTTCAAACTGCGGCCCAGGGGCCAGATGCAGCCTTTTACTTGCCTTTACCCGGCCCTTGGGGCTCTGTTCCTTTCACTGTTACAAAACTATATTCCTCCACACTGACACCAACGATGGGACATTATTCCTCCCACTGACACCAACGATGGGACATTATTCCTCCCACTGACACCAATGACTGGGCACTATTCCTCCCCACTGACACCATTGATGGGGTACTATTCCTCCCCACTGACACCAACGATGGGGTATTATTCCTCCCCACTGACACCAACGATGGGGTACTATTCCTCCCCACTGACACCAACAATGGGGTACTATTCCTCCCCACTGACACCAACGATGGGGTACTATTCCTCCCCACTGATACCAACGATGGGGTACTATTCCTCCCCACTGACACCAACGATGGGGTACTATTCCTCCCCACTGACACCAACGATGGGGTACTATTCCTCCCCACTGTGCCGATTGCAAAACGATTGCAATTATTGGGCATTATTCCTCCCTCTGACACCAACGATGGGGTACTGTTCCTCCCACTGACACCAACGATGGGGTACTGTTCCTCCCACTGACACCAACGACTGGGCATTATTCCTTCCACAGACACAAAAATTGCGAGAGGAACCACAGGTTCAAACATTTGGTGTATGTGCTTGGCTGAGGAGCCAATGGGGCGAAGCTACCATCTGTGGGATTATGACTAAGTCAGACTCCCCCTTGAAGGTGACAATATCGCAGTGCCGTGGAGCACAGGTTGGCATGGGATAGCAGGCCCCCCCACCGCCTTTGCCGGGGCAGGGGCCGGCGCATAGTGCTGCTTGCCTTGGGACTATTACTAATTCTCCCACTGGCACCAACGATTGGACACTATTCCTCCCACTCACACCACTGTCTGACCCCCTAAAGTCTGAAAGACAGTAAACTGGCCCTTTTGTTTGGAAAGTTTGGAGACCCCTGCTTTAGAGGGCTATTGCTCTCTGTGTGGAAGCAGTGATCTCTCTGCAGAGGTTCAACACGCCCCCTAATGAGTCAGGGCTCTCCAATCAGCAGGGAGCATAAGCTTTGCCGATTGCAAAACTATAGGCCTGGCTCAGAAGGTGGTGTTTTATAGAACTGCTGCTTCCACACTGAGAACAAGGGTCGTTTTTTGCAATATGCTCGCAGGACGCAGGATTTTTTACTTAGGCTGTGGTCAGGACTTCTGATTTGCATACTTGTTCTGGGCCAGTGACACAGAAAGTAAGTCAACATAACAACCAAGCAGTTAGCACTTTCAGGATAAGGTCAGCAATTAATGCCCCTATATTTCTCCCATGGAAAGTTTCCTTTAATAGTTTCCAGTTGCCTAATCGGTAGATTTGATTGGCTATTTCTGTAACCTGAAATATGTTTGCCTAGGTAACTCCAGCTGGGTGGAGCTGCTTCCGGTGGCTGCTGTCAGCGTTCACCTCTTCACTGGGAACGGTTCTGAAGTGAATTTGGTTGGTCCTGCTCAGCTGTCCCTCCCCCTCCCTTCTGACAGTGGGATCACACCCGCCAGCAGTATACCCGCTTGGAAGTTCGACCCCAAGAACGGTATGTCGGCACACATAGTGTGGATACTGAACAGCCCTGTGAATAATGCATAATGTTTTTTTTACCTGATATTATTGCTCTGTTGTACCCTCTACACCCATTTCTTCTTCTCCCCCACCCCACCCTGACATGGGTTCCCCTTATTGTTTCCTCCTCTTAGGTTTGTGGACCCGTTCCGGTATGGGTGTGGTGCGGAGAGACGGGCAGCAGTTGTACTGGTCATTTTCATCCCAGAAACTGGGATATTGGGCAGCAGCCATCCCTTCCAGTGGTCGAGGTGAGGCTCCTTTCTTTGATGTGGTCTGGTTTCTTTACGGTTTCTTTTCTTGCCAGGGCTGACCTTTCCTTCTGGTAATTCTAGTTGCCTGGCTTTCATGCTAATCCCTTAATTGCTTACATTCCCCGCAAATATACTGTATATTTTATTGGGCAACATCATTTGTACAATAATACTTTCTAAATCACTGTTTAAAAAAAGAATGCAGATCTGGAGTTTTGACTTTATTGGCCTTTTTTTAATCAAATTGTTAGATCATCTGTTGCCTTTTTGTACTCAGACATGGGGTATCTGTTTTACACTCTGTTTTCTTCTTAGGTATGCTGTCACTTATGGGTGGTGTGGACATAGCTGGCTACCATACTATCTTCCTGCTCTCTATTCTGGGTGCTCTTACACTACTGGTCCTCATCCTGCTCTGCCTCCTAATCTATTACTGCAGGTAAAGGTCTCCCTTGCCTATGGCTTTGCCATTCCAAACACTGCATCAAATTTTGTCTTTGTCTATTCAATAAGAACTCTATCTAAAGCTGGCAGAGACAGTCGGGGAAGCCTTGCTTACCACACTGCTGCGGTGCTGTGCTGGTCCTACTGCACTGTCTCTTTAATTACACCTGTCAAGTTAAGAACCATGTCAACGCGAATAAGAAGCAAGCATTGTGAGATGCCTGCACACACTTTTCAATATCTTCAGGAGTACACTAGTAACCCCTGAACCTCGGGCTCATTATTTCTGACACTTTTTGATCAAGCCCAAGGTGAGTTACATCTCCTGTAACATCTATTGCCCAGTGAAGACACCCACCAGGGCAAATAGGGGTCGAAAGTAAGAGAGTGTGGGGCAGCTATAGACTTGACCAAGAAGTGTTAAAAATAGGAGACTGGTATGCCTAAGGTTTCTGGAAAATCCTGCAGAGACTGAAAGGTATGTGGAGGCACCTCGGAGTGCCATTTTTTTGTTCATGTTGGCACATGTTCAGAATGTTGACAAATTTATTTTTACATTCCCTTGATGGGAGTTTTTGTCCAACTATGTTCAAGCAATGGCCTTATAAGATTCCTACGGATGTATTTGTGAAAAATTGCACATAAGCATGCAAAATATTGAGTCAGAAGTCCTCACAAAAATAAAGAAAAGGTCAAAAGTAGCAAGAACCCTTTAGGCCCCTTTCACACGAGTGGTCCGATCAGGTCCGCCTCTCCGTTTTTAGGCCTACCTGTTCGTACCCTCCGTTCTCCTCTCTGGAACAGTGGATGTAAATGGCCAGATCAGATCGGAGGGCAATTGGGTGTACACAGACAGCTGGTCCTTTTGCATCCGAGAGCAGAGCGGGTTGTGTTTGTGTCTACTCTGTATAATTGGCCACGGTCCTGTCATCTGCCCACTCTGCTTTTTAAAGAGGACAAATAACTAGTCATGAGTATTACTTGTAGGCTGCCTGTTGCTGACTTATTCCCCCATTACTGACTTACCATGCCTTGTTGTGCAAGCTGTCTCTTTGTGGAGGCAACTGTCTTGGTAGAGGATCAAGGCTTTGCCTTACTCATGTCAAAGCTGTCCCCCCTCGTGATAGGTGATGAGAGCTGGTGAGGGAATGATCAAGTAGCAGCAGAAGAGGTGCAGAAAGCACAGATCCACATAATGACTAAACAGAAACAGGAAGGTTCTTGGATTCTTGCACTACAGGTCCAGGGGGCAACATAGTATTGGCATGTCCAACAATCATTCTGAATCTGGTGAGACTAATGCCCCACACACACGATCGGACTTTCCGACAACAAAACCGTGGAATTTTGTTCGAAGGTTGTTGGCTCCAACTTGTCTTGCATACACACGGTCACACAAATGTTGGCCAACAATTACAAACGTGGGAACGCGGTGACGTACAAGGAAGTTCAAAAGCCAGTGCAGCTCCTTCTGCTTGCTTCCCAGCATGCGTGAACTTTTGTGCATGGGACTTGTGTACACACGATCGGAAATTCCGACAACAAAGTTTTGTTGGCGAAAAATTTGAGAACCTGCTAGCCAACATTTGTTAGCAGAAAGTCCGACAACAAATGTTCGTTGGAGCATACACACGGTCAGACTTTCAGCCAACAAGCTCACATCCAACATTTTTCGTCGGAAAATCCGATCGTGTGTACGAGGCATTACAGTCAGAGGCAGCAGTGACTTGGCTCTCAGAGGGGATTATTGAGTGTATGCATAGCCATGCTTATGAATTCAGTAGATATGGGTTAGTAGTCCTTTTAACTTACACTGCTATCCATGGCCCTATTGGAGAAATTTTCTCTCACTTCCTGTTCTAGGGCCAATGTTTAACCAGATAGGAAAAGGGTGAAAATCTGAAACCGGGAAACAGACAACAAAAAAAGCTGACAGATGTTCTACAATGGCCCTACCTAAGCAAGTGCTAAAACCAGATAACAAATGTGCAGGTTTATGGGTTTATCCCTGGCTCCAAATTGATACTGACTCCTTAAAGCCCAACTCTGAGAAACTTGAAAATTCTCCCTTGCAGTGGGGCTGCGCCCACACCCACACTGCAAGGGTTAACTGCCCGATTAGGTCTAGGGGACTGTAGCTGGCAACACTAAACATTGTACAAGTAAGAGGGATCCTTATAGCCGCACATCCGTATAGTCCCTAAGATCAATGTAAGAGTGGTAACCTCAGCCTGGACTCTGTCCAGGCTGAGGTTGCCACTCTTACATCGATCTTAAGGACGATACGGATGTGTGGCTATAGGGACTCCTTTCAGTTGTACAAGCCATAGCAGGAGCTGGAACGAGCTCCATCCCGTGCCAGCACTCTTAGTGATGGATGCTCAAGAATTCACATATACCTTGCTTCAACAGAGCCATGAGCGGCACACCAAGTTGCATTGGGTAACACTAATCATTGTGTTCTATCAGCAAGGAAAGAAAATTGGATTACTTTTGACCTGCCTAAAACCTTGTTCAAAATGGGGCGTACTATAGCGTAAACCCGTGTGAGGGCCGTGTTTACCCGCATGAGGATGCACAGGTGTTCTGCACATCCCCGTGCAGGCAGTCCCATTGTCAATGGGGATACAGACACAGCTGCTGCTCCCAGTTTGATATCTGTGTATGTGCGTGTTTCTGAACACAGATTGTGCGAGTTCGGGGACACGCACCCCCACCCACATGGATGTCAAATTTACATAAATGGGACTGCCTGCATGGGGATGCATGAACACCTGTGAATCCCCGTGCAAGAAAACACAGCCCTTGCACAGGCGTACCCTATAGTACGCTCCATGTGAACAAGGCCATAGCAGCAAAATTATCTGAGGAATGCAGGGAAAGATTCAATATCAAATAGTTCTGTGGGCTCAGGTGCTCACCAGGAATTGAAAATAGATGAGGGAGTTAGCTCAACTCTCTCCACAATAAACACAGCCATAATTCCCTTTTTCAGATGAGTGTTCCGTATGTCTGTTTTTATAGATAGCTACATAGTTAGTCTGGTTGAAAAAAGACACAGGTCCATCTAGTTCAACCAAACAAACAAAAAAAAACAACCATACAATCCCATATACACAATCCTATACCCTCAGTTGATCCATAGGAAGGTAAAAACCCCTAGCAAAGCAGGATCCAATTTACTACAGCAGGGGAAAAAATTCCTTCCTGATCCCTTGAGAGTCAATCGGATATTTCCTGGATCAACTTTACCTATAAATGTCAGTACCCAGTTATATTATGTACATTTAGGAAAGAATCCAGGCCTTTTTTAAAGCAATCTACTGAGCTGGCCAGCACCACCTCTGGAGGGAGTCTATTCCACATTTTCACAGCTCTTACTGTGAAGAAACCTTTCCGTATTTGGAGATGAAATCTCTTTTCCTCTAGCTGTAAAGAGTGCCCCCTTGTCCTCTGTGATGACCTTATAGTGAATAACTCAACACCAAGTTCACTTTATGGACTACTTATGTATTTGTATATGTTGATCATGTCCCCCCTTAATCTCCCCTTCTCAATAGAGAATTAAATCAGTTCCTCTAATCTTTCCTCATAGCTGAGCTCCTCCAAGCCTCTTATCAGTTTGGTTGCCCTTCTCTGCACTTTTTCCAGTTCCCAGATATCCTTTTTGAGAACTGGTGCTCAAAACTGAACTGCATATTCCAGATGAGGTCTTACTAATGAAATTTAGATGGAATGTAATATATCTCTATGGGCGGGTGGATGAAAACAGATGTGTGCCCGCTTACATCAACACATATTCGCGTCCATTTAGGATGACAAAAACAAATGGAAAAGGTTTGCGGACCCTGAACTGGACAGACTGTATTAACACTAGGGTTGTCTCGATACCGATACTAGTATACCGAGCATACCTGGACAGTCAGAGTGATCGGTGCGGAGGGGGAGTTACAAGCACCGATCACCCTGTATAGATTTCAACCCCCCCCGCTTTCAGATGCTATAGTGAAATCTACACAGCGGTGATCAGTGCTTGTAACTGCCCCCAAAGCTGCACCGATCATCGCTGACTGTCCCTGTATCCTCCTTCTGTCCCTCTCTGTTCTGCTGCTGTCCCCCTCAATGTCCCCCTCCGTGCTGCTGTCCCCCTCCTTTCTCCTCCGTGTCCCCCTCCGTTCTGCCCCCCTTCGTTCTCCTCCGTGTCCCCCTCTTTCTGTCCCCTCCGTTCTGTCCCCCTCCGTTCTCCTCCTTTCTGTCCCCCTCCGTTCTCCTCCGTGTCCCCCTCCTTTCTGCCCCCCCCCGTTCTCCTCCTTTCTGTCCCCCTCTGTTCTCCTCCGTGTCCCCCTCCTTTCTGTCCCCCTCCGCTCTGACCCCCTCCGTTCTCCTCCGTGTCCCCCTCCTTTCTGTCCCCCTCCGTTCTCCTCCGTGTCCCCCTCCTTTCTGTCCCCCTCCGTTCTCCTCCGTGTCCCCCTCCTTTCTGTCCCCCTCCGTTCTGTCCTCCTCCGTTCTCCTCCTTTTTGTCCCCCTCCGTTCTCCTCCATGTCCACCTCGATCTTTCAGGATGGAGAGCGGAGATAGGAGCCAGTAAATCTGGCTTCTTCCTTTTGCGAATGAACAGTCAGTGATAACTGACTCTGTCCATTCACATAACTGAAACATCGTAACCTGTGATTACGATGTCTCAGTTTATGAATGGAGAGGAGCCTCTGTCTCCTCTCCATTCATTTTCAGTGCAGCTGAGGCTGCTGAGAAGGGGACTGGGAAACATGTGTCCTCAGTCCCTTTCCCTGTCTCAAAGGGGAGATGTCAGGGGTCTGTTAAGACCTCTGATATCTTACCAAAGCCCCCCAACATGGCTAACAATAATAATAAAAAAAAAGAATTGCAATAAATAATAAAAAGAAATTAATTGTAAAAAATAATAAAAAATAAAATAAAAAATACACTGACACTGTCCACCCCCCCCCTTTATAAAAAGAACACATTGTAAAAAACACATAACAAAATAAATTGTAAAAAATAAAAAAAAAAAATAATTGTAAAAAATAAAATTGTAAAAACAAAAACAAAAAACTACTGACACACGTGCCATTGTCACATGACAATAAAAAAAAAAGTATCTGTAATCGGAATCGGCAAGTACTTGGAGAAAAGTATCGGTACTTGTACTTGGTCTTAAAAAAGTGGTATCGGGACAACCCTAGTTAACACAGACGCACGTTTGCTCGCCAATAGAGATTGCACAGGTCCATTTTCCTCCATCTTATGAACAAGATGGAGGAAAAACAGAATGGACACAAAAGTAACATTATCCCTTTCTGATCCGGCTCGGCTGGAGATTTGTTTACAGATTCCCTGGTGACACGGAATGAAGGACAGCCGTGTGAAAGGGGCCTAACTCTGTGTCCTTGTAGCATGTAGCCAGTTTATATAACTGTAACAATCAAACAGGCGCTCTGTTCAGCAAGGGACAACAGATACCTAGAATTGGCTTTCATTCCAGTTCAGGGAAAGCCACAATGGACAACTGCCATAGCATATTATCTTTGAAGAACGTAGCCAGCTGTAAAACTGTAGCAAACCTGTAGATACTCAATTCAGCAAAAAAAAAAAAAAATAGATAATTTTCAAATTACAAATTCTCAGCTTCTGTATTAGTTTAGTGCTATGTATGACATTTGAATAGCAGTGGCTTGCAAGTACAAGTGCATAGCTCCCAACTGTCCCTGATTTCGAGGGACTGTCCCTGATATGGAGCAATGTCCCTCATTCCTCCTCATTTGTCCCTCATTTTGGTCTGATCCATATAGTTGTATATAAAATGCACTTTTTATCTATCAAAAAGTGTTTTTTAGCACTAAACCTTCCATCTGATTTCTAAATTTCTGCATTTGTATATTTTAAAAGCCAATATAAAGGCATAGAAGTGGTAAAAAAAAGCACTTGTGTGTTTAACAAATCTTGTTTTTTTGTACAATTGTACAATTTAAGGGGGCGTGGCAAGTTTGTGTGTCCTATGCCTGCATGCTTTTTCAGATAGGTGTCCCTCATTCCCATCTCAAAAAGTTGGGAGGTATGCAAGTGCTATTGCACATATTTACCCAGCATACCTGTGCTCTGCTATTAGTACTGAATACTATGCACTTCATAAAGATCGGTCTCTTTAGGTAGCTTGTACATTGATCATAGAGAGTGATCGGATTCAGAGCTTCAAAACCCCAGGTAACTGCCATCCATTAGCTGCACAATGAAGCCAGACTATAATTAGTACTATGGGCACTCAGCAACAGGTATGAGAAGCCATGCTAACAAGTGCTAATATTGGCAAAGCCAAATTTGCTAGAGAAGTCACTGAAGACTGTTAGTAAAATACCTTTACCACAGCTCATTGCTGCTTACCACCTCCCAGGGATCTGATCCATAAGTAGACTGTATATAAGGGGAAAAAAGTCCTCAGTCCCTTCAGCACTGGTACAGCTAATCGCATACCTGCATATCCCATAGGTCAGTGGTTCCCAACCTCAGTCCTCAAGTACCCCCAACGACATGGGCGTCCGCAGAACTTTTTTCAGGGGGGGGGCATTATTTTAAGGTCTGGTCGTGTGATCTGTGTCAGTCAGCAGCGGCTGCAGGGGAGAAAGCGCTTGGCGATGGCTGATAAAGCCTGATGAGGTGATGTCACCCATAGGTTCCCATGTCACAGTTGTTATTAGTGCTCCCTCCTCTCCCCTGCATACGCTGCTGGATCACACAGGTGAGATAACATGACCAGATTGGAACAGTCTGAAAATAGGTTAGTCCGCATAGGTGTTAGGGGTAAGGGGACGGGGGGCGGTTTTTAGGCCCTTTTCACACTGGGGCGGCGCTTTTACGTTGTTTTAGCGGCGGTATTCGGCCGCTAGCGGGGCAAGAAAAGGTTAAAAACCACCGCAAAGCGCAGCTATTCCACTTTGCCGGCGGTATAGCTGCTCTGCCCCATTGATTTCAATGGGCAGGAGCGGTGAAGGAGTGTGGTATACACACTGTAGCCTTAAAAATTTCCATTACAGATTTGTAATGAGCCTGGGAAGTAGTAGAATTGTCCTGGTCTGGAGTCTTATCAGAGTTGCTGGATACTGATAATTAAACAGTAATCTGCAAGCACTGATTACAGACATACCATGACACAGAATAAGCGGGCACTAACCCAGCCTGTTCTACAAATATAATTTAGCACTTCACCTTAATGGAAGCTTCCATGGCTTGATTCAGGAACTTCTTAGCTGGCCTGGGGTGAGTTCTGGTGACTGCTGGGCTGGACAGTGGCTGCTGAGTGAACTTTATCTTCCTGCTCCACACACCCTCACTGCTGCTCTGACTGTGATCACTCTGACATGGACAGAACCAAACCTGGGAGAATCGTCCTTCTCCTGTTTGGGAGAATCGTCCTTCTCCTGTTTGGGAAAATCGTCCTTCTCCTGTTTGGGAGGATCGTCCTTCTCCTGTCTGGTACGGCTGCAGCTACAGAGAAGGAGGCAAGCACAGCCTCACTTCAGTGTGCGGGCTGTATCAGAGTTCAGAGCATGGGGTAGTGTGACAGCTGGGCAAGTTACTGAAGAGCTTCTCCTGAGTGTTCTGAGCATAGTGCAGCTCACAATCTGGTGCCCCCTCTCCTCCCCGCCATGCCTGCAAGGACTGCCCATGGACACCACTGTCTGTGTGCAGACACCCTGCCGATTCCAGGGGGGCACTTGACCCCCCTTGCCCCTACCTGCGGACGCCCATGCCCAACGGGCCAGGTTTTCAGGTTTTCCCTTCATTTGCATAGCTGCTTTAAATCAATATCATTGACACGGTATTGATAAGAGCTATTTTATCCAAGGGAAGTTCCCAATACATGGCCCGTTGGGGGTACTTGAGGACCAAGGTTGAGAACCACTGTGCTAATCACATTCAGTAGTTGCTGGCTGTTGTACAAGCTAGTACTGACATTTTAATTCTAGTATATTGGTCCTGCATAGAGGTGGGAGAAAGCGTGCAAAGGTGCTCCCGGGTTTTGTCCACATTTGGCATGGCGTAATTGAAGTCCAGCCTTTTTTAAGGCAGTAGTGTATTTAGGTTTTGTGCTGCCCTAGGCCTGACTAAAGTCGTGCACCCTCTAATTTAAATATGTGCCCACCCCTTCCTGTCAAGGACACACCTCTTGCTGTTTAAGACCCGCCCTGAAATTTTTACACTGGGGAGATTTTAGAAAATCTCCCCAGTGTGCGCAGGCAGCATTTACAACTGCCAGCAAGAATCTACTTATTTTTGCCAGCGGCCACCTCTGGCCACTATTTGGTCATCTGAATGTAGCCTTAAAGTGATTGTTAACCCACTTTCAGTAATATACACTATCCATTCTGTATCCTAATAGAGTGTCCCCCTGTCTCTGTTTCATTAAAAAAATATCTCCTTCACCATATCTCATGGCGGCTCCCGGCGCTCATGTAACTAGCTGTGTCTCCTCTCTGCCCGTCTTGCAGAAGCAGCGGGCGGGGCCAAGGTTTCCCCACTGACGTCAGCGGGACGCGAGGAGGAGAGGAGAGACGAGACACGGCTGGTCACATGATCGCCGGGAGCCGCCGTGAGATATGAAGGAGGTATTTTTTTAATGAAACACAAAAACAGCGGTGCCCTCTATTAGCATACAGAACGGATAGTATATAGATATATTTATTATTGTTGCAGCAGGAGGGGGATGGGGCGGCACTGTCACTAGGTGGCACCAAAGGGGGGGGGGACAGAGGAGACAGACACAGGATAGCAGGCTGCGGATCGAAGGCACGTAAACAGACCACAATGTCAGGGGCTCAGCAGCCATGATTATCGTGGTCTGTTTGCAGAGGGGAGGGTATAGCCAGGCAGGATCAGCCAGGTGTTACAGGGGGCCAAATTACACAGCACAAGTACTGTGCTGTGTAACATGCTTTAAATGAACAGAATCTGTGGGGGTTTTGTTGGGGTTAACAAACACCTTAATTGAGTAACACACAAGCATATCTTATGTCAGCAGTTTGAAGGCTCCCTGTTCAACAGAAACCAGACTATTCTGTTGAACAGTCCTGCGGGGGAGATTCATGATTTCACATCACTTTTGTGGATGTGGGGAGCTGAATTTTGAGCCCGCTAATTGAACAAAAATAAACCCACAGTGTAAGCATTAGTTCACCTTTATCAAAAAACTGCCTATGCAGATAAGGGGTGACTGTAGAGAAAAACAAACTATGCAGATTTTTTTATTATTTTTGTTCTTTATTTTAGATTTTATGTGTACAAAAAGAAAGAAACATACACAATATATATGATCAAAGTCGAATATCGCCCTTGATATATGTGTAGGCCATTTATGTACCTTATGAAGCCTGACTGTAAACGTGCTGCTTAGACACAATTAACATATCTAGATGTACAATAGTAAATATTCACTTTTTTAGTTTGGGTCTACTATAGGCATGGAGGAAGACAGCCAAAGCATGAAGCAAGCAAAGCATATATTAATGCAGCTCTGTTTACTCACATTCTTCTCCCAGTATTACATTTTTAGGAATCACATCTACACATGGTCTTGCTCATAACACCCTTATGGTTTGGTTCCATTTCTCACTACTTTTTTTTTGTTTGCAGGCGTCGATGTCTGAAGCCAAGACAACAGCATCACAAACTGCAGCTTTCTGGCCTCTCTGAGCCAAAGCGGGACCAGGCTACCTCGACCTCCCGCCTTAACCTCATTAGCACCAGCCACCTGGACTCTACATCCACAGCTGATAGTGATCTTCGAACTCCAGTCCTACGCTCTGCCTATTCCTCCCGTGAAGACTTTTGTAAATCTGGTGGGCGTTCCTCCAACCAACATTCTACAGATACTCTTCCTTTAAGGCCAGGACCTCGAGAAGATTACCCACTAAAGTCAGCCCGCTCTGGTGACCTGCTGGAGTCAGAAGACCTGAAAAGGAACTATGGAGGTGGAGGGAAGGGGCAGCAGAGAAGGAGAGGAGGTAGAGGAGGAAATAGAGATCCACCTCCATCACCTCCTCCACTTCCACCCCCCTTTAAACATGTGATCGGTGACTCTAAACCACCAGATTATTTGATGACCCAATCAGCAGATCCACTGTCACGTCCCACTTCTTTGACTCAACCTGGACAGCTGATATTTTGTGGATCCATTGACCACATGAAGGAGGGAGGGTACAGACATGCCATGCCCACTTTGGTGATTCCAGCTCATTATGTAAGGTTATCATCAGAAGACAATCCAGCAGGGCAGAGTGAAGAGCAATCTGAAAGTGATTCTGTGTCATCACAAGCTTCGCATGCCCACCATTTTGCCCCTCAAGATCATGCTCAACGTCAACAGTTGCTTCAGCAAGGTCACAACTACCAACAAGGAGGGCCCACCGGCTCAGGACAAGAACAGGAGGGAAAAGGCTGGAGCAACCACTCTTCTCAAATGAGTGGATCAGTCACCATCCCTGTGGTTTTTAATGAATCCACCATGGCTCAACTGAACGGTGAACTGCAAGCGCTCACAGAGAAGAAGCTTTTGGAACTTGGCGTGAAGCCCCACCCAAGAGCCTGGTTTGTGTCTTTAGATGGACGTTCCAGCCAGGTTCGTCACTCTTACATAGACCTGCAGGCTGGTGATAAGACACGCAGTAATGATGCTAGTCTGGACTCAGGTGTGGATGTTAATGAGATTAAAGTAAAACCTGGACCAGAAGAAGGAAGAGGCGGGAGGTCTCAACATCAACCTTCTTCTTTGACCTACTCTAAGCTGGTCTTTGCTGAAGAAGGGGAACAGAGCCTCAGCGAGAGTCGGACTGGTGGTGGTTGCTCGCCTGAAGACAGCTCACTCACCCCGCTTCTGGATGAGGCTTCTGAATCTTGCCTGGTTATGAACAGGAGAGGGCGCAGCCGAGGAGACAGTTCCCGCAGCAGCACTAGCGAACTTCGAAGGGATTCAATGACCAGCCCAGATGAGGACCTTAATGACCAATCTGAAGGTGGGGATGACCAAGATAAGAAGAGCCCCTGGCAAAAGAGAGAAGAGAGACCCCTGATGGTGTTTAATGTAAAATAATGAGGGATTTCTCAATTCTCGTTCTGTGTATAGGACATACCCCTCAAAGGACTGCAGGGAGAAAACGCAGGGATGGCCCCTGAATCCGAAGGCCGGGCCGGAGAATGAAAGACCCTGCCCCCATCTCTCCCCTAACCTCGAGGCACGGCCCCAGCATTGGAGAGTTCCTGTGTGGAAGACCAGAGGCACCGTGATCTATATACATCCAGAAACATACCCACACATCTACACACATACAGCCAACACAATTACTAACATGCACCCATGTATATAGTACACACTTGCAATATTCCTTACATACACAGGTGCTTTATGGTCCTCTGGTAACTGGGAGTCTATGACACTTCATGGTGAGACCCTCAGTGTGATCAGCCCCCTCTTTACAGAGGTAGAGCAGATCATTGATAACAGTGGACTTTTAACCTTGACGTTGTCTTCTATTTCCCTTTAAATAGTAATACAAGGACAAGAGAAGCAGGCCAAGCTCGCTGGAACATGGAGAATCTTTTGGTTTCATCATTATGTCCTCTATGTAGGTTCTGATGTAGCAGGGCATCCTAATGGCCCATGGCATCTCCCAGTAACTCATGCTTTGTGGTCCTAGTGTTTTGTTTGTGTAAGGTGTGTGGAAGATCATAGCTTGCAATGCATTCTGGTCCATAGTCCTCATTTAAGGAAGCCATGTAACTACTGTTTTACTGGCTACACTGCATTGTGGTACCATCTACCCCTCTTATCATGGAAACCGCTTCTACTTATCACAATGCATTAATGTAGCTCTTGCAATGCATTGTAACCATTGTGTACCCCCTTCCATCTTCTTATTAGCCAATAACTTGCAATGCATCCTGGTCAAGATGCAGTAGTATTAAGGTACTTGAGGGATTTATGATCCTCCTTTTTTTGCATCGCATTATGGTCTTTGAAATTTGACGTTTCTAAAAATATTCCAACTTCTTTTATGAAGCATTCCAGATAATGTTGTTCAGATGATCCTTAGAGGGAAGCTGTTTGTATTGCAAGAAGCTAGCCCCCTAGCGATTTCCCAAGAAAAACAGCACAAGAAATCAAGCGTGTTTGTCATGTTTAAATAGTACTGCCGTTTGCTACAAACCTTAATAATAAAAGGCGAAAAAAAAAAAAAGAAGTTTGTACTGCAAACTAGTGGGGATGCCTCAACATACACTACATTCATAGTTTAGCATTGAGTATCATATGAAGTATACAGCCTAGGGGTGCTGGTCAGTGGTGAGTGGTGTTCTCAGAATGTCTGATCACAAGCCAGTGATTCCCAACAAAGTATCTCTATAATATACACTATATTGTCAAAAGTATTGGGACGCACATGAACTTTAATGGCATTCCAATCTTAGTCTATAGTGTTCAATATTGAGTTGGCCCACCCTTTGCAGCTATAACAGCTTCAACTCCTCTTGGAAGGCTGTCCACAAGGTATAGGAGTGTGTCTATGGGAATGTTGGACCATTCTTCCAGAAGTGCATTTGTGAGGTCAGGCACTGATGTTGGACGAGAGGGTCTGGCTCGCAGTCTCGGCTCTAATTCATCCTGAAGGTGTTTGTGCATTAGTTCAAATAATTTGCTGGAGGGGGGATTATGGTGTGGGGTTGGGCTTGGCCCCTTAGTTCCAGTGAAGGGAACTCCTAAAGCGGAGTTCCAACCAAAAATGGAACTTCTGCTTTTCCGGTTCCCCCTCCCCTCCGGTGTCCCATTTGGCACCTTTCAGGGAGGAGGGGGTATAGGATACCTGTCCAATACAGGTATTTGCTCCCACTTCCGGCGAAAGATCGCTGCAGCATCTGCAGCGATCTACGCCATGTCCGGCCCCTCCTCTGTCCCCCCCCCCCTGTCTTTTGGGAGACACACGGGTCCCAAAAGACAGCAGGGACCACTCAGAACACACAGCGCAACTCTCGCTACATGAGCAGTAGGGAGCCAGGCTGTGCAGCCGCAAGGCTTCACTTCCTGATTCCCTTTCTTAAGATGCTGTGACGGGTTGGCTTCGGGTGAGGACATCGTGGGCTCCCTGGACAGGTGAGTGTCCCTATTTTAAAAGTCAGCAGCTGCAGTATTTGTAGCTGCTGACTTTTAATTTTTTTTTTTTTTTCCAGGTGGAACTCTGCTTTAGGGCGTCAGCATACCAAGACATTTTGGACAATTTCATGCTCCCAACTTTGTGGGAACAGATTGGGGATGGTCCCTTCCTGGTCCCACACCAGTGCACAATCAAGGTCCATAAAGACATGGATGAGCGAGTTTGCACTCCTAAACCTTGCGGACCGCCTTCCCAGAGGAGTTGAAGCTGTTATAGTTGAAAAGGGTGGGCCAACTCAATATTGAACCCTACGGACTAAGATTGGGATGCCATTAAAGTGTGTAAAGGCAGGCGTCCCAATACTTTTGACAATATAAGGTAATTATGCAAACCTCTGATTGTACAGAATGAAACTGCTTACACACTTGACCCTCCGCTTCCACTGCACTGTCAAAGCATTGTGTGTAAGAAAGTAGGATGCACAGCACACAATGACTGGTGAGAGGCAATAGTCCCCACCAGAGGCACTCCGGAATATATATCAAACCTACATGAAGGTATATTGCACAGAGTCTCTTATTTTAAAGTGTATATCTGGGCAAAATAAAAAAAAGGTTTTCAGTATATCCCTGCAATATATGCACATTTTTTCTGGTTTTATCTCTTTAACCACTTCAATACCGGGCACTTTAAGCCCCTTCGTGCCCAGGCCAATTTTCAGCTTTCAGCGCTGTTGCACTTTGACAAGTGCAGAGTCGTGCAACACTGTACCCATATTAAGTTTTTATCATTTTTTTCAAACAAATAGAACTTTCTTTTGGTGGTATTTAATCACCACTCATCAGATAAATAGTCTCTCTCTCTTCATAAATTTAGGCCAAAATGTATACTGTTTTGGTGAAAATAACCCAAATCAGTGTATAGTTACTGTATACATATATATAT
The DNA here is from genome assembly GCF_042186555.1 of Aquarana catesbeiana. Lineage (NCBI taxonomy): Eukaryota > Metazoa > Chordata > Amphibia > Anura > Ranidae > Aquarana > Aquarana catesbeiana. The sequence goes on from NC_133335.1 coordinate 46,931,352, forward strand.
AAAAATTGATCAATCCTGATGTACTGACAGCCTATCTCATAGTAGACATTCCAATGTATTTGGCAGGGTGAGTTGAAGTTGTCATTTTGTGCACAATCTTTTGGAAAATGAAGAACATACTGTCACTAGTGCAGTACAACATGATATATAACTAGTGACAGTATGAAAAAAAAAATTCAATTTTTGTTTTCTTTTTTATTGATTTTTTTTTTTTAATATACGGTGACCAGAGCAATACAGTGTTACCATAGTAAGACTGTACTACTCTGGGGAGGTGATCAGGATTTTTTTTTTTAACAGGCTATGATTGCTTATAACAGTGAATTTTACTGTTATAAGCAACCATTTTTTCTGAATGAAAACTAATTATTCAGTGTTTACTATTGTTATTAGCTGTGATGGGCCACAGCTAATCACATTGTACAGATGGGTTGAACAGCCGGTGACCGATCGCACCGCAGCACGGCCCTTGGGGCGCACGCAAGGTGCTTTCTTATGATGTTCACCCAGAATGAGAGAGCTCCCATCCGGCCGTCATTTGAATGTAGGCTGGGCGGGAGGGTGTTAATAATGCAGCAAGTACAGAAAAATACCTGTTGATCTACCAGAAATCCAGTGAGCGTTCTGTAGTGAGCTGACAACGCTTACTCTACGGCACTGGAAACTCAAGCTGTGTTGTCAGCCCTACCTAAATTCTCGCTTGTTAGATTACAGAACACCTCTCAACCTATGTTATAGAGATGAGAAGAGAGACAAAACATGGGGGAAATGTGCATATATGGCAGATGTGTACTTAAAATAGTATTCTTGTACTTACTGTAAAATCTTTTTCTTGGACTCCAAGAAATGGAATTTACGGTAAGTAGGTAAATCCCATTTTCTTTCTTGTTCATTGAGATACACAAGAATTCCAATACAGTCAAGATGTCCAAATACAGTCCAACTGAGAGGTTAGCAACACAGAAAACAGTAAAAGGTCACATAATGTGAACTGGGGACCAGCTGAAACCCAGGAGTCACCTGAAGAACCAATGCCTGAATCTGAATGGATGAGATGGGACTCACGACCAGATAGGAGGACCTGGAAGCACAACCCAAAGGGAGAACACGGAGGATCAAACTGATGCTTCAGACCAGGATGGAGGTCACGGCCAGAGGAGAATGACTCCATATGAAAGAGAATACCTAACCTGAGCCAGTGAGAAAGTTGACATGGTCAACCAGAAGAAAACACTGGGGACAGCCTCAGGAGCAGGTTCCAAAAGGAACAGGTACAAGCAAAGACCGGTGTCAATCCACATTGGAAAGGCCTGACATCTTTAACTCCAGGGTCAAGGAGATATAACCTCGACTAAAAAAGGTTATCTAGCCAGACAACCAAACTTGTCAAGAGAGGTACATCAGAGAATATACAATATACGTATTGCCAACAGCCCACAAGAGTATGAAGTGACTCCTCCTGAGACCACAAGAGAACTCAAGGGTTCAATCGCACAAAGACAACATGACATAAAGAAGAGGGTGCAAGGAAGACTGTGCTACTAGGGTAGGCAGGCATGAGATTAGACCTTATGTGTATGGTTTAGCCTTGAGATGGTGGATGCAGGAAAGGCTTTGCCTGGCACCACTGCTTCTAGAATGCTTCCTCTCTAATGTCTCTAGAATGGGTAGCTGTGTGCACTGTATATATGGTGAGACACCAATATACTGTGCATATGGATCCCATGTCCTGGTGCCCTTTTGAAGCAGTCAGTCTTTTCTTTTGCAGAGTTGGGGAAGGTTAGAACCCATGTCAGACTTTTATTTCTGTCTATTTCACTGTTGCAGATTTTCCCTCGTCTTCTGTCTGGTGCAACCATTGTCAGTAGGACAGGAAGTGAGGAAAAATTCTTGATAACAGAGCCCCAGATAGCAGTAGATGCCCAACAGGAACTCCAAAGCCTGGTACACACTAGTAGCTTTTTTATCATTCAATCCAGCGGGGCTGAACGAAAAAAAACCTGACAGCTCAGGAGGAGCCGCTATACTAACTATCCAATGTTAGTACAGCGATCTCCCCTGCTGTGCTATTATGGTCTGACAGGGGGACCCCCCGCGCCAGAACACTCCGCACAGCTGAGAGCGCTGACCGGGAGTCGGTTGGCAGACTTTTTTTCGATCACGCCCCATTGACAGAAGCCAGCTGGCCAACTGGCTTTTGTACACACGCTCCAAATGTCGGCCAGTTCCTATTGAACCAGCTGATGCTGTCCGACATTCGGCCCCTGTGTACTAGGCTTAAATCTTCCAAACTACCCAAAACTTGCAAAACATTTTTGACTTGACATAGACTTTATTAGTATGAATAACCATTCTGTGGCCTGTGTGACCTGCTTTGCTTTGTATTTCATTGGACACAGCAGAGCTTATAGAGCGTTGTCTACATTGCTGGACCGGTTTTCATTCAATGTGTCCATCTGTTTAGGTAAAAGGCTATTAGGCAGATATTAGATATTAGGCATAAAAAAAAGCCCCAAACCTGTGCTTAGAGAACATAATTTATACACAAAACACAGTGGCTTGAATTAATGAATATTCTACTCAATAGACAGAGTTTATAGGAATAGACTTCCATAATCCTGTAAATGTGCAGACACAGGTAAATACACCCAAAACTAGCATTTTTTTTTCTTACGTTTTTCTGCCAGAAAGATCCAGCATAGATAGGAGTATTTTAATACACCCCTGTGCATGAAGCCTTAGGGCTAGTTTATTTACACTTGCTTCAAATCATGGCTTCAAACATGCTTTGTTAAAGCTCTCTGAATGCCAGTTAAAGCTCCTGTCACTAAATAAAATGGTTAGGTTACAGTCCTGTTTACATCTTGCTTTTGCTTGGTGCTTCGATGAGGCTTTGGTGGAGCTTCGGTGGGGCTTTCACCTAGCTTTGCCATAGACTTCTATGGAGGCTTTGAAGACGCTTTGAAACTGCACTGAAGCTACATGGGGGATAATTTTTGAAGCAAAGTCAAAGCAAGGTATAAACAGGTCTGTAAGCTAACCATTTTATTTAGTGACAGGAGCTTTGACTGGCGTCCAGAGAGCTTTAACAAAGCGTGTCCGAAGCCTTGTTTTGAAGCAAGTGTAAACTAGCCGTTAATGTGTGTTGAAACCAAAGCAAGTGTAAATGAGCCCTTACTGTTATCATCGAGAATGAAAATGAAAGAAAATCCCGTATTTTTGGTTGTCATCAGACCACAAATAGGGGAAATCTTCCAATGGGGACACGAGTTGTGATGGCTACCGGGGACTTCCTCACATGGGACAGGAAGTAAAAGGAAATTCCCCCGATGGGACAAAGATGATAAAAGGGTTAGTTCACCTTTACCAAAAACAAACTGAGCAGCTTTGACTAAAGTTGAATAATGCCCTTGCTATAGGTGTAGGCCATTTAGGTACCTCATGAAGCCTGACCTGAAAGCTCCCAGGACATTGCTAAGCAAGGCCTGCCTAATACTGTTCATCTTCATCATCACAGGAGTGAGCTCTCAAACGCTAAACTCAGAGCTACTGCATCAAGAAAGAGAAGGAGTATGTGGGGGGGTTCGAATCAGAAAAAAATGCTCCTGTGTTGGTGAAGATGAACAGCAATAGGGAGGCTTCGCTTAGCAACGTCCTGGGAGCTTTCAGGTCAGGCTTCATGAGGTATAGAAATGGCCTACACCTATAGCAAGAGCATTATTCAATTTTAGTCAAAGCTTGTTTTTATCTACCAACATCCCTTATCTGCATTGGCAATTTTTTGGTAAAGGTGAACTAACCCTTTAAAAAAAGGTTGTAACCCCTCCTTACTTTATCCAAAATGGAAAAAAAAGTTTGGTCTTAGTTCTACTTTAAAGCGGAGTTCCACACAAAAATGGAACTTCCGCTTTTCGGAACCCTCCCCCCCTCCGGTGTCACATTTGGCACCTTTCAGGGGGGAGGGGGGTGCAGATACCTGTCTAAGACAGGTATTTGCACCCACTTCCGGCATAGACTCCCATGGGTGTCTATGCCTCTTCCCGTCCCGACCGCGCTGTCTGCTGGGAACACACAGCTCCCAGGAGAGAGCGGGGACCACTAGGGACGCGCAGCGTGACTCGCGCATGCGCAGTAGGGAACCGGGAAGTGAAGCCGCAACGCTTCACTTCCTGATTTCCTCACCTAGGATGGCGGCGGCAGCTGCCGAGAACCGAGCGGGTTCTCGGCGTTCCCTGCCGACATCGCTGGACCCTGGGACAGGTAAGTGGCCATGTATTAAAAGTCAGCAGCTGCAGTATTTGTAGCTGCTGGCTTTTAATTTTTTTTTTTTGGCAGTGTGGGTGAACCCCCACTTTAATACATTATCAAGTTTTGTTTTTATGGAAGCAGTTTAGGCACCTGAATGTGACCTAGTATTGGTGTCTTGCATTCCCTGTATAGCAGGGATAGGGTGTGAGAGGAAGCAGCAGCAAAGGGAGCCAATCAGTTCATTTGCTAACAAGAAGCATGCTGATAGGATGAGAGATGAGCTCATTAGTGTGCTGCCTCTTTCACTGCCCATGTATCATCACATATGGCGACCCATCACATTTGGCTACCCGCTGGACTGCGCATGCGCAACATCGCCATATGCGTTCCAACACTGTGGCGATCTGCGCTTGCGCAGAATTTTGTGGCCACACCCCTGAGTTCAGGTTCAAGCCCCACCATCCAAGTAGACATAGAGTTAGATTATAATTATGCCGAGCGAAGCGAGGCCGCGCCCTAAGCGTGGCGAGCGAAGCGAGGCCGTGCCCTAAGCGTGGCGAGCGAAGCGAGGCCGCGAGGGGCCTTGTGGCAAAGTGGTCTTTACAACAGTGTTGGAACGCATATGGCGGTGTCGCGCATGCGCACTCCAGCGGGTAGCAAAATGTGATGGGTAGCCGAATGTGATGATACACCCAGTCACAGTTTGGGGTGGGTCCAGGAAGACCTGGGTTTAGAGGAAGTGAGTTGAATGATACTGATCATTAGTCTGAGGACATCTAGAGGCAGAAAAAGTACTGCAGGGCAAATCTCTGAAGGTGAACAAGGTTAGGCACAAACTAGTTCTTTTATCTCTAAGCCCAGGTTCACACTAGTGCGATCTTAGACATCGCATGTGACCTGCACCCGCACTGCAGGTGCCAATCACATGCGATGTCTGTGAGATGCGAGTTCAGCCATACCGTTGTATGGCTGAACTCCCAATAAATTTGCAGGAAAAAAAAGTGCAGGGACTTTTTTTTCCCCGCAGTGAAATCAGATCGCATGGGTGTTCTCATCTATGCAATCCGATTCCTGTGTGAGTTCACAGTGCGCACTGCGATCTGTGAACCAATCTGGAGGTTTCATTAACAATGTATTGACACCTGCAGCGGTTTGAACTGCCTGCGGGAAAGATGTGCTGTAATCGCGCTGGTTCCCGCATCACATCAGTGTGAGCCTAGGCTGAAAGGGCTTTTCATTTATATCTTGTTTTTTCTTGGCTCAAAAAATTGGGTAGCTAATCTCTTGTAGGAGTCTAGCGTGTGTAGACAACATGGGACAGTTTAAAGCTCACCAGATTCTGAGGCCCATGGAGATAGAAGAGAAGATTATGGTGCGTTGGGTTGCTTGTGCTGGCACCTGTTGGGGCAGAGGGGTTAATCATTGCTTACAGCAGAATTACCAAGGAGAGCCTTTCACTTGCCTCAATGGAATCTCTTCTGCCTTGGCTCGGAATGCGGCTGGCTGAATCTCCCTCACTAGTGGCCCGGCTTATAAGGGAGCAACTCTATAGACACAGGTAAACTATTTCTTAGCAAGTCTGTCACTGCCGGCTTGTCCTCAGGACAGGAACAGGATGGTTCATGTGACAGCAGAGTGCTCCTGTTCTGTAGCTGTAGCTCTGCAACCTCCTTTACCCACCTGCAGTCCTCTCATCCTCCATGGACCAGTTTGAGGACCACATTATCACAGTGACTCCCAGTTGAGGATTCACTGGTCTGTACATCCAGAGAAAGGAGAAGAAAACCTCCTGGAGACATTTGTAGCAACTTTGTCTGAAACAGGAAAAAAAATCCTTTCTGACCCAAAATATGGCAATGGGTATACACCCTGGATACCACATCCAGAATTGAACTGCATATTGCTATATGGTAAAGGCGAAAACAACCAGCCTGACTGAACCCTTTAAATCTTGCACTACCACTCCACAATCACATGCATTGCAGGTGGTTACAGAATGGCCCCATAAAACCAGGCTAGCCACATTAGGCAGTGGCAGCACTGACCACCAAAAGCAATACTGTTCATGTGCGGCCGTGAGCAGCTGTGTATTAATTTTAAGGCAGGCAGTAAAAGCACAGCTCAACTGCCTGGTTTTACTATCCCCCCATCTGCATGTGTGAATGAGCCCTGAAGAGAGATCCACATTTGCATCACTTTTCCTACGGCATTTGACAGTGGGTATATCACCTCCTCGTTAGCCAATTTAACCCTAATATACTGCACTACCATGTCGCAATTGTGTGCATTGCATGTAGTTGCAGCGTGACCCCACTAAACTCAATTGACAAGTACGGCAAGATGCCGCTTGTCAAACTCTGGTCTCTGTACACTGCCCTACAACCTGCTGACCTCTGTAAACTGCCCTACATCCCACTGGCCTCTGTACATTGCCCTACAACCTACTGACCTCTGTACACTGACCTACATCCCACTGGCCTCTGTACATTGCCCTACAACCTACTGACCTCTGTACACTGACCTACATCCCACTGACCTCTGTACATTGCCCTACATCACACTGACCTCTGTACATTGCCCTACAACCTACTGGCCTCTGTACATTGCCCTACATCACACTGACCTCTGTACATTGCCCTACAACCTACTGACCTCTGTACACTGACCTACATCCCACTGGCCTCTGTACATTGCCCTACATCACACTGACCTCTGTACATTGCCCTACAACCTACTGACCTCTGTACACTGACCTACATCCCACTGACCTCTGTACATTGCCCTACAACCTACTGGCCTCTCTACACTGCCCTATGACCTATGTACACTGCCCTACCTACTGCTGAACTCTGAACACTGCCCTACCTACTACTGACCTCTGTACACTGCCGTACATACTACTGAACTCTGAACACTGCCCTACAACCTACTGGCCTCTCTACACTGCCCTATGACCTATGTACACCGCCCTACCTACTACTGACCTCTGTACACTGCCGTACATACTACTGACCTACCTACTACTGACGAATGTACACTGATCTACATACTATTGTCTCTGTACACTAACCTACTTACTGACCTACCTACTGCTAAACTCTGTGCACTGACCTACCTACATACTTCTGACCTCTGTACACCACCCTACATACTACTGAGCTCTGTACACTGCCCTACATACTTCTGACCTCTGTACATTTTCCTACCTCCTACTGACCTCTGTACACTGATCTACAAACTATTGACCACTGTACACGGACCTACTTACTACTGACCTCTGTACACTGACCTACCTACTACTGACCTCGGTGCACTGATCTACAAACTACTGACCTGTTGCAGCGTGGCCCCACTAAACTCAATTGACAAGTACGGCAAGATGCCGCTTGTCAAACTCTGGTCTCTGGACATTGCCTACAACCTACTGACCTCTGTAAACTGCCCTACATCCCACTGGCCTCTGTACATTGCCCTACCTACTACTGAACTCTGTACACCGCCCTACCTACTACTGACCCCTGTACACTGCCGTACATACTACTGACCTACCTACTACTGACGAATGTACACTGATCTACATACTATTGTCTCTGTACACTAACCTACTTACTGACCTACCTACTGCTAAACTCTGTGCACTGACCTACCTACATATTTCTGACCTCTGTACACCACCCTACATACTACTGAGCTCTGTACACTGCCCTACATACTTCTGACCTCTGTACATTTTCCTACCTCCTACTGACCTCTGTACACTGATCTACAAACTATTGACCACTGTACACGGACCTACTTACTACTGACCTCTGTACACTGACCTACCTACTACTGACCTCTGTGCACTGATCTACAAGCTACTAACCTGTTGCAGCGTGGCCCCACTAAACTCAATTGACAAGTACGGCAAGATGCCGCTTGTCAAACTCTGGTCTCTGGACATTGCCCTACAACCTACTGACCTCTGTACACTGCCCTACATCCCACTGGCCTCTGTACATTGCCCTATATCCTACTGACCTCTGTATACTGCCCTATATCCTACTGACCTCTGTACACTGACCTACATCCCACTGGCCTCTGTACATTGCCCTACATACTACTGACCTCTGTACACTGCCCTACAACCTACTGGCCTCTCTACACTGCCCTATGACCTATGTACACTGCCCTACCTACTACTGACCTCTGAACACTGCCCTACCTACTACTGACCTACCTACTACTGACGAATATACACTGATCTACATACTATTGTCTCTGTACACTAACCTACTTAGTACTGACCTACCTACTACTAAACTCTGTGCACTGACCTACCTACATACTTCTGACCTCTGTACACTGCCCTACATACTACTGAGCTCTGTACACTGCCCTACATACTTCTGACCTCTGTACACCACCCTACATACTACTGAGCTCTGTACACTGCCCTACCTACTACTGACCTCTGTACATTTTCCTACCTCCTACTGACCTCTGCACACTGATCTACAAACTATTGACCTCTGTACACTGACCTACTTACTACTGACCTCTGTACACTGACCTACCTACTACTGACCTTTGTGCACTGATCTACAAACTACTTACCTCTATACACTGCCCTGCATACTACTGAGCTCTGTACACTGACCTATAACCTATATCCCACTGACCTCTATACATTTTCCTACCACCTACTGACCTCTGTACACTGATACACATACTATTGACCTCTGTACACGGACCTACTTACTACTGACCTCTGTACACTAACCTACCTACTACTGACCTACCTACTACTGATGAATGTACACTGATCTACATACTATTGTCTCTGTACACTAACCTACTTAGTACTGACCTACCTACTATTAAACTCTGTACACTGACCTACCTACATACTTCTGACCTCTGTACACCACCCTACATACTACTGAGCTCTGTAGACTGCCTTACATACTATTGACCTCTGCACATTTTCCTACCTCCTACTGACCTCTGTACACTGATCTACAAACTATTGACCTCTGTACACTGACCTACTTACTACTGACCTCTGTACACTGGCCTACCTACTACTGACCTCTGTGCACTGATCTACAAACGACTGACCTCTGTAAACTGCCTTACATACTACTGGCCTCTGTACATTGCCCTACATCCCACTGGCCTCTGTACATTGCCCTACATACTACTGACCTATAACCTATATCCTACTGACCTCTTTACATTTTCCTACCTCCTACTGACCTCTGTACACTGATATACATACTATTGACCTCTTACTACTGACCTCTGTACACTAATATACCTACTACTGCCCACTGCTCTACATACCACTGAGCTCTTTACATTGACCTATATCCTACTGACTTCTGAACACTGCCCTGCATCCTACTGACCTCTGTACACTTCCCCACATACTTCTGACCTCTGTACACTGACCAACTTACTACTGACGTCTGTATACTGATCTACATTCTATTGACCTCTGTACACTGCCCCACATCCTACTGACCTCTGTACACTGTCCTGCATACTACTGACCTCTGTACACTGCCCTGCATACTACTGACCCCTGTACACTCACCTACCTTTTACTGACCTCTGTACACTGCCCTGCATTATTATTATTATTATTATTCAGGATTTATATAGCGCCAACAGTTTACGCAGCGCTTTACAATATAAAAGGGAGACAATACAGTTATAATATAATACAATACAATACAATAGGATTAAGAGGGCCCTGCTCAGAAGAGCTTACAATCTAATAGGGTGGGGCAGGTGGTACAAAAGGTTGTAACTGTGGGGAATGAGCTGGTGGAAGTGGTAGGAGATTAGTTGGAGACGTGATAGGCTTTCCTGAAGAGATGAGTTTTCAGGGATTGCCTGAAGGTAGCAAGAGTAGGGGCTAGCCGGATAGATGGAGGTGGCGAGTTCCAGAGGATGGGAGAGGCTCTGGAGAAATCCTGGAGACGAGCATGGGAGGAGGAGATGAGAGAGCTTGAAAGCAGGAGGTCTTGAGAAGAGCGGAGAGGACGATTTGGGTGATATTTGGAGACAAGATTAGTGATGTAGCTTGGGGCAGAGTTGTGAATGGCTTTGTATGTTGTGGTTAGAATTTTGAATTTAATTCGCTGGGTGATTGGGAGCCAGTGTAGGGATTGAAGTAGAGGGTTGGCAGACACTGAGCGGTTGGTAAGGTGGATAAGTCTGGCAGCAGCATTCATGATAGACTGAAGAGGGGATAGCCTATGGAGCGGTAGGCCAATGAGAAGGGAGTTGCAATAGTCAAGGCGAGAGATAACAAGGGAGTGAATGAGGAGCTTGGTGGTTTCATTTGTTAAAAAAGGGCGAATTTTAGAGATGTTATGGAGGTGGATTCTACAAACTTTTGACAATGATTGGATTTGAGGCTGAAATGACAAGTCGGAGTCTAGGATTACACCTAGTACCCTGGCGTGAGGGGAGGGACTGATGGTTGCATTGTTGATTTTGATGGAAAAGTCATGGAGGGGGGCACGGGCGGGGGGGAATATTAATAGCTCAGTTTTAGAGAGATTTAGTTTAAGGAAGTGGTGCGACATCCATGCTGATATGTCAGTTAGTAAGTTAGTAATGCGAGAGGAGACTGAAGGAGTGAGGTGAGGAGTAGACAGATAGATTTGGGTGTCATCAGCGTATAAGTGGTATTGGAAGCCGTGGGCAGTTATTAGGTGACCAAGGGAGGTGGTGTAGATAGAGAAGAGAAGGGGTCCAAGAACCGAGCCTTGGGGGACCCCCACAGAAAGGGGCAATGGAGAGGAGGAGACAGAGTTGTAGGTGACACTGAAGGAGCGCTGTGATAAATAGCCAGAGAACCAGGATAGAGCAGAATCTCGGATTCCAAGGGAATGTAGTTTATTGAGAAGGAGCGGGTGGTCAACAGTATCAAAGGCCGCAGAGAGGTCAAGTAGTAGGAGTATGGAGTACTGGCTGTTGGTTTTAGCAGTTAGTAAATCGTTAGTGAGTTTTAGTAAGGTAGTTTCCGTGGAGTGCTGCGAGCGAAAGCCAGATTGTAAGGGGTCAAGAAGGTTATTTTCATTGAGGTAGGAGCTAAGACGGTTGTAGACTAAGCGTTCTAGAAGTTTAGAGGTGAATGGGAGTAATGAGATGGGTCTTAAGTTGTTCAGGTCGGTAGGGTCCAGTGAGGGCTTTTTAAGAATGGGAGTGATCTGTGCATGTTTTAGAGGGGAGGGGAAAATGCCACTAGAAAGGGAGAGATTGAAGATGTGGGTGAGGGAGCATAGGATAGAAGAAGAGGGTGACCGTAGTAGTTGTGAGGGAACAGGATCCAAGGGACAATTGGTTAGGTGGGCATTCGAGAAAATTTTTGTAACCTCTTCCGTAGTAGCCAATTCAAAAGAGGAGAGGGTTGAATGTGCTGCTGGGCAAGGTATGATGGGTGGGGAAGATGTACGCACAGTGGAGATGTCCTCACGAATTGCATTGATCTTGTCTTTGAAGTGATTGGCAATCTCTTGGGCAGTGAGTGAGTTAGTGGGTAGAGGGGGTGGTGGACGAAGCAGAGAGTTAAAGGTTGAGAAGAGCCGACGGGGACTGGATGACAAGGAATTAATAAGAGAGACAAAGTAGGCTTGTTTGGCAGCATGGAGGCATGAATTGTATTTTAGAAGGGCAGATTTATATAGGGTGAAATCTTGCAGGCATTTGGTTTTACGCCACAGTCGTTCAAGAGCACGGCAATGTCTCTTGAGATTTCTAGTGTTGTCAGTTTGCCAGGGTTGTAACGGTCGGGGCCTAATTCTGCGTGTGGTTAGGGGAGCAAGTGCATCTAGTGATGATGAGAGTGAACTGTTGTAGACAGAAGTGGCCAGGTCAGGACAGGACAGGGGAGAGATTATGTCATATAGGTTGTCAGTAGCAGAATAGAGAAGAGAAGGGTTAAAGTGGCGAAGGTTTCTACAAGTAATTGTTTGCTGCTTGGAGGGATGGGTGGTTGGAGGCAAGGATACAGTGAAAGTAATGAGGTTGTGATCAGATAGAGGAAAGGGGGTGTTGGTGAGGTTGCCAGGGTTGCAGAGATGGGAGAATACAAGGTCAAGGGTATTACCATTGGAGTGAGTGGAAGTATGTGTCCATTGGGTTAGGTCAAAAGATGAGGTTAAGTTGAGAAGTTTAGCTGTAGTTGGGCTGTTGACATTGACAGGAATGTTAAAGTCACCAAGAATAATGGTGGGTATTTCAGAGGAGAGAAAGTAGGGTAGCCAGGCAGCAAAGTCATCAATGAAGCGCGATACCGGTCCTGGAGGCCTATAAATTGCTGCAATCCTCAGAGAAATGGGAGAAAACAGACGAATACAGTGCATCTCGAAAGAAGAGAGGGATAGAGAGGGAGGGACAGTAAGGACTTGGAAGGTGCTTTGTGGGGACAGAAGGAAGCCAACTCCACCTCCTTTCTGTCTGTTGGGTCTGGAGGAGTGAGTCCAATGGAGACCACCATGGGAGAGGGCAGCAGGAGAAGCTGAGTCAAAATTTTGCAGCCAGGTTTCTGTTATGGCCAGTATGTTCAAGCCATGAGAGATGAAGAGGTCATGTACAGATGTTAGCTTGTTACAGATGGAGCGGGCGTTCCACAGGGCACATGAGATTGGTGGGGTGCTTTGAGGAAGTAGGGGGATAGAAATTAAACGGAGTGGATTGCGGTGGTTGCCAGAGGGGGAGGGGTATTGGATATGTGGCTTGCATTTGGAAAATGGCGGACCAGGATTAGGAGAAATATCACCTGAGACTAGGAGAAGGAGGAGGGTGAGGAAGGCAAGGTGGGAGTGGGATGTGCATGAGCGCACGTGTCTAGTGGCCCTGGAGTTTATGTCAGCATGTGGGTGCAGCAAATGCAGGAGATGATGGGTGCCATAGTAGGGAGAGGGTAGGAGTGAGGGTGATATGTGCATGCTGCAGGGAAGAGAGGAGGGGTAGAGTAAAGATAATTTGAGGATGGAAGACACCAATGTGAGAAGGAAGAGAATAAGGAGCATGTTAGTGGCTAGAGAGTGGGAAACTAACCTAATATAAAATAAATTTCAAAGTTGGTTTGCTTGTCGTCTTGCAGAGTGGAGCAGAGTTCCTGTTGTTCATGCAGCTTTAGTTAAACTGCGTCGGTGAAACTGCGCATCACTCGTGACAGAGCCACTCAGGAAAGAGCCATGATGTCTGCGCCATGCCCCTGTCTGCGCCACCCCATAAGCTGCCATAAATTTATAGACAGCCTAAGCTGGGATGCATTTCTCAGTTGGTCATTATTGGGTCTGATGTGAGACACCTGAATATGGGGAGGAGATGGCCAGGGCCAGGTCAGACACAGGCTAGGGTCGTAAAGCTAATTACCTCTCTTGATCACTCAAGCCACATGGAGTTGAGAATCAATCACCATACTTCTGATCTCTGTATACTGCCCTTTATACTACTGACCTCTGTACACTGCCCTATGTACACTGCCCTACATCCTACTGACCTCTTTATACTGCCCTGCATCCCACTGACCTTTGTACATTGCCCTACATACTACTGATCCATAGTTGCCAACATTGTAAAAAAAATTTATAGGGACACTTTTTTTGGCTCTAGGAGGAGTCTTATCATAATTAGGGGTGGGGCATGCATTTGTAGGCGTGACAGCAAAAAAGAAAAATGGGCATGGTTTACGTGGAATAGTGGGCGTGGTTCAAATGGGGGTGTGGTTAGAGTCTGAGATGAATGAGAGATGGAGAAAGAAAGGGGAAAAGAGGGAGGGAGGGAGAGAGAAAGAAGGAAAGAAGTAGGGAAGGAGAGAGAAGGAAGGAAAGAGGAATTGAGGGACAGCAGGCCCAGATTCTACACCACAATAGAAATGTGTATTCCAGAGTTTAACAAATCAGCAGATAAAGATACTCCAAACACCTGGTGTTAGTGCTTCAATAATCCCAGCACCATGGTTGTTGTGGTGTCAGGATGATTTAAGCGCATTATTACTATTATTACATTGTAATATAGAATGAAATCATTCAACTCACCAGTGGGACCCCTGAGCGTGTCACCTGCCACATCGCCTGCCACCAGATGCCATCAGGTGCCCCCAGCGGAGTCCATCCCTGCATCAGGTGCCCCCAGCAGAGTCTGTCCTTACATCAGGTGCCCCCAGCAGAGTCTGTCCTTACATCAGGTGCCCCCAGCAGAGTCCGTCCTTACATCAGGTGCCCCCAGAAGCAGGGGCCCGCCTTACAGATCTGTGTCCTTAGCAGCTGAGCCCCTCCTTACATCTGGTGTCCCCAGCGGAGCCCCTCCTTACAACTGGTGTGCCCAGCAGAGCTCCTCCTCACATTAGGTGTCCCCAGCAGAGCCCCTCCTTACATCAGGTGTCCCCAGCGGAGCCCCTCCTTACATCTGGTGTCCCCAGCGGAGACCCTCCCTACATCAGGTATCCCCAGCGGAGCCCATAGTAGATGTGTAGTAGATGTGCCTACTACAATGATTTCCAGCTTCTTGAAAGATCAGCCAGGTGTGGCACATACTTGCATTACTCCAGGCAGGACCAATGTAACTATAGAAAAATATCCATACCTGACCTTCAGCTTTAAGTTTTTCTATGAAGCCTTATTTGGCCGGTTCTGCTTTTCAATACAATCCACTCTATGTAAGATTGTTTCTAAATACTTCTGATATTTATGTAGAACAGTGCGTGGGGTGATTGGCCCGAGGGAGAGAAAAGTCAAAAGCTGGACCTACAGTGAATACTAAACGATCACAATTCTGCTTTGTACCCCTTTTAGTGGATATGTCTTTTTTTTATGATTAGTAGTAGGGATGAGCTTGATGTTTGGGTTGAACATACATTCGTCTCGAACATCAGGTGTTCGCCCGTTGGCAGAAGAGCGAACATTATGGGTCGTTTGCGGCAAATTTGAACGCCCCATAATGTACTGCGTGATCACAGTGCATTGCTGTATGATGATTGGCCAAAGCATGCACCTGACCTGCATGCTTTTGCCAATCCCAGCGCCCTCTGCTAAGAGAGCCATAATTGGCCAAAGGCAGGGTGCCTTTAGCCAATCATGGCTCAGGGGGACTAAGTCCACACCCCACACTATATAAGGTTGCCTACATGGCGGCCCTGTGTAGTGTTGTTGTTGTGGACGGAGAGATAGCTTGATTTCTATTAACCACTTCCCACCCGGCCTATAGCTGATTGATGGCCAGGAAGTGGTGCTGTTATCCTGACTGGGCGTCACATGACGTCCAGCAGGATAACATCCCGGTGGGTGCCTGCGGGGGGCGCACAGCGCGGCAATCGTGAGCGCGGTGTGTCAGTCTGACACCCCGCATCTCCGATTGTAATAAGAAACCTCTGTCAGAGGCTTCTTACCACGAGATCAGCGTGAACCAGGAAGTGGCGGTAAACGGCATTCCTCGGTTCGCGCTGACAGGGAGAGCCGATCGAAAAATTAAAAAAATTAGTGGTGAATAAATACTGCAGCTGCTGACTTTTAATATATGGACACTCACCTGTTCACAGAGCCTGCAATGTCCGCACCCCAGCTGATATTTGGATAGGCTCCCGGCTGCCACCATCTCCACTAAGAGAAACCGGCAGTGAAGGCTTTTGGCTTCACAGCTGATTCCTTACTGCGCATGCGTGACCACGCAATTGTCACTCAAAGTGCGACATCGCTAAAAGGTAAATCTGGCCTGGGCAGGAAGGGGGTGACAGTGCCAAGGGGGTAAAATTGCTATGTATGGGTATACACGGCGGCTAAGCTAGACATTCTTTCACCCGGGGCAAAGAATCAGTTTGCCCCCCCCCCCCCCGGGTCCCCCACCTGTCCCCCCCTAGTTTCGGCTCTGGGTATAGATTAAATTCCAACAATATGTCTCCTCCTAATGCCTCAATGGTCAGTTACAA
This sequence comes from Aquarana catesbeiana, assembly GCF_042186555.1. Lineage (NCBI taxonomy): Eukaryota > Metazoa > Chordata > Amphibia > Anura > Ranidae > Aquarana > Aquarana catesbeiana. The sequence continues at coordinate 46,947,529 of NC_133335.1, forward strand.
TGTTCATGGCAACCAATCAGCTTTTATCTTTCATTTATAGAGTTTATCTATACAAGCTGAAGGTAGAATCTGATTGGTTACCAGGTAGAATTGCTCCGGCTTTGATGAATTCCCTCCTCTTATTTCGGTGAGCATTGTTCCCCGGACAGCAAGTGACGGGAATCCAAAAGTTACAGTTGTCACCTAAACAGGAATTAAGAGAAAATCCTTCTGCAGGGGACATATGTTCCGGTAATGACTGTCAATGGACCGTTCACACCACAGTACAGTGATCTGTATTAGGCAGTCTATAAAAAAATAAATGTCCTCATCACATGGAGAATACAGTGCAGACTGTCTGGTCAGACGGACTCTGATTTAAACCTTTATTAGTTCCCTGGTAGTTCTTATTATTATACAATTCTGTACCTCAGAGTTCTCCTCATACATAGTGCTAGCATGACCACACCCCCCCCCCAGCTCTTCCCGCCAATTCCTGTCAGGCGCGCATTTCATGCCGGGGGTTCCTCGTGCTCCTTCCCAGTTTAACTTACCGTGGTCCCTGCTCGCTACCTCCTCCTGACTCCACCCACCATAGACCAGAGCCCTGCCCCTCCTCTTTACCCCGCCCACCATGGAGCGGTTGTCTCCGGGTGACATGAAGAGTCCGGTAAAGTCGTTAGTCCGCGGCTGTCTGAGGAGAGTGGAGGACCCCGAGGACGAGGAGTAGTGTGGTGGAGCCGGGTCCTTACCCTGCAGTCTATGAACACCGAGGACAGGAGGATTAATCTGTGAGGGGGCATTATCACCAAAGCCGGGGAGAGGGTGAGTGACTACAACCCCCAGCATGACCCTACTGACAGAGGACTACAACCCCCAGCATGACCATACTGACAGAGGACTACAACCCCCAGCATGACCATACTGACAGAGGACTACAACCCCCAGCATGACCATACTGACAGAGGACTACAACCCCCAGCATGACCATACTGACAGAGGACTACAACCCCCATCATGTCCTGAGTGACACTGTATGTAACGCACTCCTGAATCCTTCCACACTTTGTGTAAAACCATTTGTAATAGAAGCTTTTTATTCTTATTTATAAATGATTGTGTTGGGATTGTGTCTGTGAGAATCCAGCCTGTGACAGAAATCATAGAACTATTTATAGGTACAAGAAAGCCCGGGTTTTGTTTAACTAAAGCCCCTCCCACTCTTAAAGCGGTAGTAAATCCCAGGTGGTTAAAAAAAAAAGTGTCCCTACAGGGCAATGTCATGATGTGCTAGTATGCATCGCATACTAGCACATTATGAGAAACTTCCTATAGAAAGAAGCCTCCAGCGCCGCACGGTCACCGATGTCGGGGCTGACTTCTTCCCTTGGTCTTCCTTCTGGGTTCGCGACCTCCAGCTACACGAGTGGCCGGGGCGTGATGACGTCACTCCGGCACGTGCGCGTTGTAGCCGCTGTTTACGTCACGCGCTCTGAAGGTCCTGCACTGTAAGCCAGACCAGTTTAGGAAATTTTCGCAGTACCTACAGGTCAGTCTTATTATAGTCCTACCTGTAGGTACAAGTGGTGCAACAGAGTTACAAGAGAGCATTTGGCCACACCCATTCTTGCGCACGTAGGGACACGTCCTCTCTCTGGTGTCCCTCATTATGAAGATGTAAAGTCGGGAGGTAGGTGTAATGTACAATGATTTGGCCTCTAGTCACATTTGTGATCACTCTGTGGTACAGATATTACTAAATGGAACGGACGCCAGCACCGCCATCCCAGAAGTACGACCGCACTGTGCGTTCCAGCTAACGCCAAAAGCCTCCGGATACCTGACTGCAGCTGTCCGTCCACAGTGGTCATGTGATGCGCTCCGGCGTGGAACGCACAGCGGCATGTAGAGCCGCACAACCCGAGCTGGAGCCTCCAGTGGCCGGAGGTGGAAACAGCACCACCGACTGCCCGACTACATTCACTACAGCTCCGGTGGTCACGTGATGCGCTCCAGCGTGGGGCGGACAGCGGCACTTTGAACAGAACAGCGCAGTGCGAGGACAGGAGCCTCAAGTAGCCGAGGATTACAACTGTCATAGCTGAGCCTATAATAATGCTGCATACACAGCAGGGATGTGGACTCATTTAGGCTGCAAGTGTGCGCCCCCAGTGGTGAGACAGGGAGTTGCACTGAAACTTTGGGAAATAACTCACAATAGAGAGGATGATGGAATACTAAAACAAGTTAAAGTAAAGAAGTGCGTATAAGTTGTGCGTCTCCCACTGGTATGTATCTGACTCGGCGCACACCACAGAAGATGATAGCGCAACCACTGTGTACACTCTCAGAACCAATTTATAAAAATTCATAAAATCATTAACTACTTCAATACCGGGCACTTACACCCCCTTCCTGCCCAGGCCAATTTTCAGCTTTCAGCGCTGTCGCTGTTTAAAATGACAATTGCGCGGTCATGCTACACTGTACCCAAACAGAATTTTTATCATTTTGTTCCCACAAATAGAGCTTTCTTTTGGTGGTATTTGATCACCTCTGTATTTTTTGCTAAACAAATAAAAAAAGACCTAAAATTTTGAAAAAAAAAAGAAAAGTTTTTCTTTTGTTTCTGTTATGAAATTTTGTAAGTAAGTTTTCTCCTGCACTGATGGGCACTGATAAGATGGCACCGATGAGGGGGGCGCTGATGGGCACTGGTAGGCGGCACTGATGGGCACTGATAAGTGGCACTGATATGCAGCACTGATAGATGGCATTGATAGGCATCACTGATGGCACTGGCAGGCATTGGGGATGGGCACTGATTGGCAGCTGCCTGGGCACTGATTGGCATTTCGCTGGTGGTCTAGGGTGGTATACCTGGTGGTCTAGGGTGGTATACCTGGTGGTCTAGGGTGGTATACCTGGTGGTCCACTGTGGTGGCAATCCCTGGTGGTCCTTGCAGCATCCTGGTGGTCCTGGGTGGGCATCCGAGGGGGGACTGCGCTGATAAACAATCAGCACAGATGTAGGGCTGGGAAAAAAATCGATTTAAATCTTGAATCGACTTGAGAGGTCAAATCGATTCAAAATTTAAGCAAATCAATGCCCGCAGCGCCTCCGGACCGGAGCGGACACCACGCCGGGCCTGAAGAGCTGCGGGCGAGGAGTTTTTAGGTGAGGCCGCGGCTTCGGCCTAGTCCGCTAGGCCAGACGCCGCGGACTAGGCCGAAGCCGCGGCCTCGCCTAAAAGCTCATGCCCGCAGCGCCTCGGGACCGGCGCGGTTTCCAAAAAAAAAACTCGATTCGAATCGTGAATCGAGTTTTTTTTAAGAGAATCGAAGATTTTTTTTTTAAAGAAAATCTCCCAGCCCTACACAGATGCCCTGTCAGGAGAGCAGCCGATTGGCTCTCCTCTACTCGTGTCTGTCAGACGCGAGTGAGGAAAAGCCAATTAATGGCTCTTCCTGTTTACACTGTGATCAGCCATGATTGGACACGGCTGATCATGTGGTAAAGAGCCTCCGTCAGAGGCAGGCTCTTTACCGAGATCGGTGTAGCGGTGTGTCTGCATCTCATGCCCTGTACAGCGGTTTTACTATTAAAAACGGGATTTATTTTACTACACCATTGGAGGCTGTCCTTTTTCTTTTCTTTGCATATATTCATCTGGATCCGGAGATGAGCCTGACCCAGCCTTATGATTGACATCTACTCACCTGAGGACTCATCGGTCTCCATCACCGTCCACCAGATGGAGCAATAAGGCATTTACCTATGCCTATAGAGGTAAGGGCACTGTGAGCACATTACCACACAGACGTCACCTATTGCTGTCTTCATCACCTACTGTATTCTTTGAGAAGATTCATGAATATCCAGCCCTATGCTATTGGACTAAGTTACTGATTGTGCGCGAAATCACTTTACTGTCTCTTTTTCATTGGTTGATTTGTGTATACCACTAGATTTTGCAGCACTACACACAGCACATATTTTTTTAGTAGCGCAGAGGTTCACATATTTTGTTTTAGTTATGAGGAATGATTATGAGCACTGAACTTATTCTCTCTGGAGAAGAGACGCTTGAGAAGGGGATATGATTTTAATGTACAAATACCGCACTGGTGACCCCACAATAGGAATAAAACTTTTCAGCACAACGGAACTTAAAATGACGTGCGGCCATTCACTAACATTAGAAGAAAACAGGTTTAACCTTAAACTGCGTAGAGGGTTCTTTACTGTAAGAGTGTCCAGGATGTTGAATTCCCTTCCACAGGCGGTGGTTTCAGTGCGGGGCATCGATATTTAGAAAACTATTAGAAAAGCACCTGAATGACCACAACATACAGGGATATACAATGTAATACTGACATATAATCACACACATAGGTTGGACTTGATGGACTTGTGTCTTTTTTCAACCTCACCTACTATGTAACTATGTAATAAAAAAGAAACAAAGAAAACATTTTTTTTTCCGGTCTTTTTTTTATTTGTTTAGCAAAAAATAAACACCCCAGTGGTGATCAAATACCACCAAAAGAAAGCTCTATTTATGGGGAAAAAATGATACCAATTTTCTTTTTCTTTTTTGGGTACAGTGTTGCATGACCACGCAATTGTCATTTAAAATGTAACAGGGCTGAAAGCTGAAAATTGGCCTGGGCAGGAAGGGGGGGAGTGCCCTGTATTGAAGTTGTTAATTATCTTCAATTGCTTGAGACTGTACTAAGCCCCTGTTCACACTGGGCTTATTAGACATATCAAATCGCATGCCAAATCGGAGCCTATTGCGACGCTGACTTTGCAGCGCCACACCGATTCCTAACAGTAGTTCCTGCACTACTTTTGTCAACTTCGGGGGCTGTTTCAATAGACATCCATGCATGAACCCCCCAAAGATGTCTTTCAAATCACCCCCGAACTCGAACTGAAATGCGGGTTTGAAATCGTGCTGCTGAACTCGCACAATATCTAACCCGCCCTCAGTGTGAACGGGGGCTAAAGGATATATCTTTAATGAGAGGCTCACATTAAATCGGAAAAAAATGGCATTGCTCCTAGTAAACAATGTGACCAATATAAATAAAGATCACCTTCTTCCCTCTTCTGCTTGATCCATCTTGTTTTTTCCAAATCTGCACAACAGAATGTGCAGTGCACCAAAACAAGCAACTTTGCGTTGTGGTGCACTGTGTTGGGAGAAAATCTATAAATCAGTACTCTGCACGTTGCTATACACCCTTTCCATTTCAAATAAATGTTGCATAAAAAGGGATTTTTGGTTCACATATATCGCAATACATGTTTAAGCTGGCCAACTGCGTCAAAGTAATCCCTCTCTGGCCAGTTTTTTTTTTTTTTTGTTTCCTATACACACAGAGCAAAGCTTAGTGGCAGAGGCGGCTCTCTAATTAGGCAAAATAGGCGGTAGCCTCAGTCCTCGCAGTCACAGGGGTCTCGCACAGCTGGCTGGTTTACCTAATTAGAGAGCCGCCTCTTCCAAAAAAAACTCTTGAGCAGCATGGTGTAATTTGTTCCAATGGGGCAAACAAAATCCTCCCTGACCCCCAAATCGGTTTATTCTGTGGTGAGCTGTCAGTGGGCACATGGCCTGTGTAGTAGCTTTGAAATCTCCACTCTTCTACTCTCTACGGCACTTGCAGGATAGATCAATGACATTCTGACCGGTCATCGCCAGCACAGAACATCAAGTGCTGCAGATAGAAGACTGAGAAGAGCAAGGATTTCAAATCCCCGGACCACTACACAGGCTTCGTGGGCACTAACAGTTCATCACCCTGGGAGGTGAGTACAGCTGAATGTACAGTATGGAACTCACCTGTTGATCCAGAGGAAGGCGAAAAACCCTTATGAAGCATGATATAATTTGCTCCAACAGGGAAAAAATTCCTTCCTGACCCCCTGAAGGCGATCGGATTGCTCCCTGGATCAAACATCTTTAGTGTAAACAATGGTGGTAAAAGGTCTGTGTGTCAGGTCACCTGAGACCAGGTGACAGATGCACTTCATAGGAGTCGGAAGTGCACTGCTAAGATAGTGGACCCTAGGACTGAGTGCTGCGGATAGTACCCAGGGAGGTTCAGGGAGCAGGTCTACTGGATCATTAACATAGATCCCAGTTGGAGCTAGAGCATAGATTCCCCAGGGCGCGGAGTCTAAGAGCCAGCAGGTGTTCACCAGAGCCTCTAGTAGTGAGGATGGACTGCGCTGCAGTCTGGCTCCAGGTCGCGGCCCCTAGGGTCTCACAGCTCATGCTCACGGTAGACTGCAGGAGAAGGAAGCAGCAGGCTAGAACTTGTCCAAAATGCGTAGAATTGTTTTTTCTGAATCTTCGCAGGACGATGTCATTGTCTAATGCAGATTTACATGCGTGCCCACATGCTGTTGATGTATGTGAACTTGGGTAAGTATATCTCTTCTTCTGGATTCTTTGATGGTTTTGGCATTATAGCCGATGGAGAAAGTCGGTCGTCCGTTTTCATGTTCATGGGCTGTAAAAAGAAAACACAATGCGTCATATTCAATGTTTAATGATCTATGGACTTATTGTTTAATAATTATCAGCTCTCCCAATACAGACTAGAGCAGATCTCTTCTTCCTCAGTTCCATGTAGTGAGAGAACAGATAGGACATAAATCTAGAAGCAGACTAGGGGGTTGATTTACTAAAACTGAGAGTGCAAAATCTGGTGCAGTTGTGCATGGTAGCCAATCAGCTACTAACTTTAACTTGTTCAATTAAGCTTTGACAATAAAACCTGGAAGATGATTCGTTTTTTTATGCAGAGCTGCACCAGATTTTGCACTCCTCCAGTTTTAGTAAATTAAACCCTATGTGTCTATGGCCATCACTTCCTCCACATGGTGATGGGCGACGTCACATCTCATAGACCTCATAGAGATTGTATCATGTACCATTGTACCATCTCACTTCCACTCACTCCCAACTGTGCACCATTCTGTCTGGTGCATAGAAAGTTATGTTCTTATCTTCTCCTCTCATGGAAAAGGGAACAATTGACTGGTTAATCTGTAAGGTTTTCCTGCAGGCTGGATTACGTTTGTGTTCCCTACATTATCTGTAAGGACACAGCATGGCTCCAATCTATCAGATATATAGTAATATCGTCCCATTAGGATTTGGGTACTTACCCATTCCACATTGAAAGGGGGCGATGCTTTCCCTTCCTCTAGTTCTTCCCAGTCGATGGATTCCATGAAGATGTGGGATCGGATGTCTTCACTGATCCCCAGTCTCTCCTCCGGATATTTGCAGAGCAGCTATAAAATAATGAACAGTTATCAATGAGGACTTGTATACATGAGTAATAAAAGTTACAACACTTGGCTCTGTATAGATTAGGAAAGAACTCTGACTACTGTGCGTCTCCTGCTGGGTGGTTATTTTCAACCCAATAGAGCATCTTAACGTGTGAAGACACACACATATAGGCTAGTGCAGGTGCTGGATGCAAAAATAAATGTGTTTCTGATTGGATAGAATTATGAAATGTGCATATCAGTGATTTACCGAATGTGGCATCTTCTGCCCCCTCAGTCCCATGATAAAGTGTTTCCATGATTGTATAACTGAACCTTTACTGGGGGACAAAGAAGCCAAACTACCCAACAGTCAATGACCAGACTTGTCAGCAAACCTACACTATACTCCTAGAGCAGTATCAGTAGTAGCCGGAATCCGTTTCTGTTGCTATTTAGAGTTAAAAAAGGTCTTCTCCTACTTACTCCTTCTATGAAGTCCGCCAGGTCCGGGTCCATGTCAGGGGGGTAATAGGGATAGCTGAAGTTCACCTCCCTCCTGTATTCATCAAAGGTCGTTCTCCTAAATGGCATATTGTTTGTGGCCAAGATGTAGGTAATGACTCCTAGTGAAAACCAGTCAGGTTCAAACTGGTAAAAGTCATTGTTGACAACCTGCCAATCCAAAGAAAGAACATCAATAAGTACATTGGACAGTACAGAAAACCAGAATATATCAAAGAAGCCCACAAAGCTGAGTTAATTTTTAAAGGGGCCGAATAGGCTGACCCCATTATCTTATAGGAAGCACAAGCCCCCTTCCCCCCAACTTAGTCTTTTATATATAATATCTTTTATAATGTATATTCATCAAACACCTATTCTAAGAGAATGTATTTATAAAGCTGTGGTGTGTCCTTTAAATGGCCATACTGCTGCTTTACAAACATAAATCTTTATAAAGCAGAGTGGAGTGTGTTACAAAGGTATATGGCACTCCGCTGGCTTCTCAGGACTTTGAACATTAATAAAAGGAATGGGTGTAAAGAAATATCAGAATGGTATTTGATGAATTCTGATATACTGAATAGATAAGTTATGAGTATGGAGAAATATACAAACCTCTGGAGCCATGAATCCTCTGGTTCCAGCCACACCGGTGGTTCTTTTATCGTCCCATAGACCGCCCACTGCCAGTCCGTAATCGGCAACGCGGACATGTCCTTCTTCATCCATTAGAATATTATCAGGCTTGAGGTCCCTGCAAAGAGAAAGACTGTAAGTGTCATTTTCTGGCACGGGTCATCTAAAACAGATTTGGAGGATCACTTTACCGCCAACTGATATTTCAATTATAGGTGGCTGCTAGTGGCAGAAGTTTTCCATTAACTTCTTATATCAGTTGGTTGGAAAAGTGGGAAGACATTAGGTACCCATGTATATATGTGCCTCTCCTCAATCTCACCTCTGCACACATTTAACACAGGTATATGGTTTACAATTGAATAGAATTAGTTACCTATGGAGGATGCCATTACTGTGAAGGAACTCCAGTCCACAAGCTATTTCCGCCACAATGAATCTGTAAAAGAGAAAAACAAAGTTAGATTGAAATAAAATTACATTTAAAAGAAATTCAATTCAGATAGAAGCAGAACCCATGGGCAAAGGGAGGCAGGGGCAGGAAGGGGCTGGTCCAGTGTGATTAACAGTGCCACCTGAGACAGGTGCAATTCCTGGTGCAGTTTTTACCAAGATCCCAAAAAAGCCTACTGGGCGATCCCGCCTATAGGATCCAATCTGCCCCATTTTAAAGAATAGGCACCTCCAACACTGCCCCTATGCTTGTGTCTCAATGAACATGTACAATGCGACTTATTACTAGGCAACTATGTTCTGTCTCCATCTCCTTTCACATGTGCAATCATTGCCCGCTATAGGAAAAGCTGTGTGTGAGAGCAGTGGTCAGGCTTTCCAGGGTGCTGCCAGCATCAGGTATTTAAACCATTGCTGCAGCACTGAGAATGTAAAAATAAAATAGAAAGAAGAGCATATATATATATATATTACTCTATATACAACCTGACTGCATTACAGTAATAAATACAAAGGATTTAATTGGACTTAAATATCTTATAAGGCTTGCTTTCTTTTCTATTTTAAACTTAGTAATGAAACGTACTGGATGTCCTCACTGTCGCCTGGGGCAAAGTCCCTGATGAAGTCACTTAAATTTCCTCCGCAGACATATTCCATCACAAAACAGGCGGTGAAGGGTGTTTGGAAGGCGGCATATAGCTGAATTAGAAAGGGGCACCCTTCTGACTTCTCCATGGCGTAGCGTTCTATATCGAGGTCGTAGGTATTTCTAGTCTTAATGACTGACTTGATGGCCACCTTCTGCTGGCTCTTTCGGTGGGTAGCCAGAACAACCTGAATGAGAGAGAAGATAACAATTAGTGGGGTCCTCGGTGTTGAAAGGGTGTTTTGTGGGTGGGGCTAGTAATTTAAGTAATGGGAGTAAATGAGCACTTACCCTTCCAAAGGCTCCTTCTCCGAGCACATGGTGCAATGTGAAGCTTGACAGAGTTATTGTCATGTCTTCGATTGGTGCGATGGAGTCATATCCGGTGGTTTCAGTCTCTGAGTTGAAACATCCTGAAGGTCCTGGAAAGACACTCACCATGCTTAGGGCAGTGTCATGTGTTCCAGCCTCAGCCGAGGCAGGATGGGAAGGGCTGCAAGGCCCTGAAATGACACACTCTGTGCCCAGGTTGTTGGGAGTTCCATCTTCATCTGGACATGCAGTGCTGCAATGTGCTGAATGTTGCGAATGGACCTCCATGATGCTGGAGGTGCTGATGTGGGTCCCGACCTTAGCCAAGGTGGGACTGGCAGGGCTATGACACCCTGAGGGTTCTGGAGATGACTGGTAGTGGTCCTCATCTCCAGACATGGAATTGGTGGCTGCAGTCACCTCAGCCGAGGTGAGGCAGGAAGGGCTACCAGACCCTGAAACGACACTGATGTTCATATTGGTGTCATTGGTTCCAGTCTCAGCTGGATGTGCAGGGCTTGAATGCCCTGAAGGTATTGCAGAAACCTCCATCAGGTTGGAGGTGCTGATGTTATTAGTCCCAGCCTTAGCCAAGGTGGGACTGGCAGGGCTATGACACCCTGAGGGTTCTAGAGATGACTGGTAGTGATCCTCATCTCCAGACATAGAATTGGTGGCTGCAGTCACCTCAGCCGAGGTGAGGCAGGAAGGGCTACCAGACCCTGAAATGACACTGATGTTCATATCGGTGTCATTGGTTCCAGTCTCAGCTGGATGTGCAGGGCTTGAATGCCCTGAAGATATTGCAGAAACCTCCATCAGGTTGGAGGTGCTGATGTTATTAGTCCCAGCCTTAGCCAAGGAGGGACTGGCAGGGCTATGACACCCTGATGATTTTGGAGATGACTGATGGTAAAAGTCATCATCATTATTTTCGCGCAGGTAATGCGTGAAGCAATTTCCCATTGTGGAAAATCTCAGAAACTCAAGCAAAACAAGGAGCAGAAAAAAGCGATGCTTCCTCTACAACTCTCACAGCTTGAGTGAGCTCCACACACTGAGCAGCCGTTATTTTTAGCCTCTGAGCTCTGATGTCATAGGGTCACTGTTCCAGTGTCCAATGAGATTTGAGGATTGAAGTCACATGATCAAAGTGACAGTTATTTTTTTTTCAAAAACATCTGAAGTCACATGGCAAAACATGTGACTAGTTTCAAAAACATTTGAAGTCACACGACAAAAAAAAAATAGAAAAGCTACAATTTCTGGGGAAAATGTGAAAAGTGTTCTTGCCTCTGCAACTGGAGTGTGGCTTGAGTAACTGTTGTGTGGTTGGAGTGGCTGGAGTAACTGTGAAAATTGTTAAAAAGCTTAATATTTTAAAAAGTATAAATAGTAGTAAAACAGTTGAAGTCCCATCATTAGCTGAAAGAGCTAAACTTTTCCAAAAATGATTTCTTTTTTTTTCAAAAATGATTTTTTTTCCAAAAATTATTTATTTTTTTTTCAAAAATGATTTCTTGTTTTTTTTCAAAAATGATTTTTTTTTCAAAAATGATTTTATTTTTTCAAAAATGATTTCTTGTTTTTTTTCAAAAATGATTTTTTTTTTCAAAAATTATTTTTTTTTTCAAAAATGATTTCTTTTTTTTTTTTTTCAAAAATGATTTCTTTTTTTTTTTTTTCAAAAATGATTTTTTTTTTCAAAAAAATTTTTTTTTCAAGTGTTAAAAAGCTTAATATTTTAAAAAGTATAAATAGTAGATTTTTTTTCCAAAAATGATTTCTTTTTTTTTTTCAAAAATGATTTTTTTTTTCAAAAATAATTTTTTTTTTTCAAAAATAATTTTTTTTTTTTTCAAAAATGATTTCTTTTTTTTTTTCAAAAATATTTTTTTTTTTCAAAAATGATTTCTTTTTTTTTTTCAAAAATGATTTTTTTTTCAAAAATTATTTATTTATTTTTTTCAAAATAGATTTTTTTTTTCAAAAAAATTTTTATTTTCAAGTGTTAAAAAGCTTAATATTTTAAAAAGTATAAATAGTAGTAAAACAGTTGAAGTCCCATCATTAGCTGAAAGAGCTGAACATTTTTTTCAAAAATGATTTATTTTTTTTTTCAAAAATGATTTTTTTTTTCAAAAATTATTTTTTTTTTCAAAAATAATTTTATTTTTTCAAAAATAATTTATTTATTTATTTTTTTTTCAAAAATGATTTAAAAAAAAAATATATATATATTTTTTTTTTCATGGGGTGGTCATAATGTTTTGGCTGATCATGGGGTGGTCATAATATTTTGGCAGCTTTTGTCACCTCCCACTCTAGTTTTGAACATTTCGCCATTCATTCCTATGGGACCAATTTCGCCGCAAAAACGACAAAACTTTCCACAAAGTAATAGCACACCAATCAGGAACAATCCGCACGTTTCAGTATATTACTGTCTATATAGTGTAAAAGCTGTGGGAGGAGTTAGGGTGGTAAATTTGGCAATAATAATGATAATATACCGTATATATTCGTGTATAAGTCAAATTTTTGGGGGCTGAAAGTGCCCCCCTCGACTTATACACGAGTCACCGCCGTCTGCCTACATGATCAGCGTGTCATGCAGGCAGACGGCCCCCAGCGTGTGCTACATAGCATTTGGCAGCGGCTCTCACTGTTCAAAAGCCGCGCCTCCTCGTCTGTGATAGGCAGTCAGTGTACAGCCTATCACGGACATTCTCTCATCCTTGTCCTTGGTATGAGGATGAGAGAATGTCCATGATAGGCTGACCGTTGACTGCTGGGAAATGGAGTTTTCTGCCTATCATGGACGCGGCTTTTGAACAGTGAATGGCCGCCGAATATTACACGCTGATCGGTGCAGAGCGCCGCACGGAGGCATGCACAGGACACAGGTAGGATGCACACACACATGCACACAGACACACGCACACAGGTACATATACACATGACACATGCACAGGACACATGACACATATACACAGGACACATGACACATGCACAGGACACATGACACATACACAGGACACATGACACATGCACAGGACACATGACACATGCACAGGACACAGGGAGGTATACAGCTGCAGATGGACATTATTGACCCTCTTTTTCCACTTACAGTAGCTGCTGCATTTCTCACCTCGTCTTATACTCGGGTCAATACGTTTTTCCCATTTTTTTGTGGTAAATTAGGGGCCTCCACTTATATTCGGAACGACTTATACTCGAGTATATACGGTATATATGAGATAACAGTAAGTAGTGTTGCTATGCAAGAACACTTAAAAAAGAAAACAAAAAACCTTAAGACCTTATGATTTGAGCCTTGAAACCTTGCAATAACATTACAAAAATGTCAGTTTTTTTAGCCCCTCCATGACGGGGAGATTTTTTTTTTATATTCAGCACTGTGCTACTTTAAAAAATGTTTAAAGTCATATGACTAAAATAACATTTTTTTGTTTGTTTTGTTTTTTAGAGTTGACTTTTTTTTTAATTTGAAAAAAAAAAATAAAATAAGAACCTTTTGTGATCTGAGCCTTGTAACATTATGTAATCTTTCTGTAATCACGGCACAGGCTGGAAGAGTTGGCTCTGTTGACTTGCACAGAACTTTCCTCTTAACACTGAATATTCTTACAGGAGGGAAAACACAGGACTGACCAATCAGCAGGCTGGAGGTGTGCCCTCTCCTGGCTGTGTCCTGTAACTGCCATGGACAATCGGGGAGCTGATTGTGCCATCTATGGTGGTGTCTGGATCAGAAAACTGGCTGAACCGAATTCCCCATCTTTTGGCAGGCAAGATATTTCTGACACATATATTTCAATGGGCTCTTTATTTCTTTGGAGTTCTGCTTTATATATTTGGTGCTGGTGGGGGAGGGGCAGTATGGTGTCTGGGGAACTGCTTGTCTTGCTGGTTACATGGAATTACTTCAACCTCTTCCCTCCATAAAGCTCTGTTCTGCTCTATAATTAATCTGATGTCAGTTCAGTACTTAATGGGCTTGTCACCTAATTTGTGTTAATGGCACAATTTTGTGTTGCCCATAGCAACCACTGAGCCTCCAGTTGTCTATTTTATAGCCAGGATTGAAAAGACATAAGGAAGCTGATTGGTTTCCATAGTCATCAGGGCTGTTGTATCATTATCAGACATTTCATATTATTAGACCCTATGGAGATGATTTACTAAAGGCAAATCCACTTTGCACTACAAGTGTACTTGAAAGTGCAGTCGCTGTAGATCTGAGGGGAAGATCTGAAATGAGGGGAAGCTCTGCTGATTTTATCATCCAATCATGTGCAAGCAAAAATGCTGTTTTTTTATTTTCCTTGCATGTCCCCCTCAGATCTACAGTGACTGCAGTTCCACTTTCACTTGCAGTGCACTTGTAGTGCAAAGTGGATTTGCTTTTAGTAAATAAACCCCTATGTTTCCTTCCAAGTTTACCAACATGTCGCCAATAGCAACCAATCAGAGGGTCATTTTGCTAAAATAAAACGTGAAAAAAATGGTGGTGTTTGGAGAGCTTTGAATTATTCGACTTTATAGGCTTGTTACATGAAGCGTGTTATTGGTAAAGGAAAAAGATTGGTAAAAATTGCTTGTTGCCCATAGTAACCATAGCCCTATATATGAAATATCTGCTAAAGAGGTAAACAACCTGTTTGCCATAGCGACCAGTTTGTTTACAATCCTGAGCTGTAATATAGACAGCGGGGGGCTCTTTTTGTACAGCTCAGGTTTGTAAACAAGGAAACAAAATGGTTGCTATGGCAACAAGGTTGTTTACCTTTTTGGCAGATATCTCATGTATAGTTCCCTATGTTCTCTAGAACAAGTATACATACATGTTGCCAATAGCAACCAATCAGAGGTTCAGTTTTTTTCATGTGGAATGTGAAGAAATGACAGTGTTTGTTTTCTATGAGGGTAGTGGGGGCATCTTGTAACGTCCTGTGTAATTCATATGTGTTCGGGTTTAACCACATCCCGCCCGGCCCATAGCAGATGACGGCCGGGCGGTGGTTCAGTTATCCTGACTGGGCGTCATATGATGTCCAGCAGGATAACATGCCACCGCGCGCCCGCGGGGGCACGCATCGCAGCGATCGGTGGATCGGTGTGTCAGTCTGACACACCGCTACACTGATCTTGGTAAAGAGCCTCTGGCGGAGGCTCTTTACCACGTGATCAGCCGTGATGTCAATAGGAAGAGCCGTTGATCGGCTTTTCCTCACTCGCGTCTGACAGACGCAAGTCGAGGAGAGCCGATCGGCGGCCCTCCTGACAGGGGGGGTCTACGCTGATTTTTTATCAGCGCAGCCCCCCCTCAGATCACCACACTGGACCACCAGGGATCGCCACTAGGACCACCAGGGAAGGGGGCAACATGTAGATGGCCAGGTATGTACCCCATGGCCATCCACATGTACCCAATGTGCCCAGTCAGTGCCCAATCTGTGCCAATCAGTGCCCACAAATGGGCACTGATTGGCACCATTATATAGCACTAATGCCCAGCAATGCCACCCTTAGGGGCATCAGTGCCACCCATCAGTGCCCATTGGTGCCACCTGTCAGTGCCCATCAGTGCCCACCTATCAGTGGCCATCAGTGCCCATCCGTGCCACCTATCAGTGCCACCAATAAGTACCCATCAGTGCCACCCATAAGTACCCATCAATGCCACCTACAAATGCCCATCAGTGCCGCCTATGAGTGCACATTGGTGCCGCATACCAGTGCCACCTATCAGTGCCCATCAGTGCCACCTATCAGTGCTCATCAGTGCCGCCTATCAGTGCTCATCCTCAGTGCCTGTCAGTGCCACCTCATTGGTGCCACCTCATCGGTGTCCATCAGTGCCGCCGTATCAGTGCCCGTCATTGAAGAAGAAAACGTACTTATTTTCAAACATTTTTAACAGAAACAAAGAAAACTTGTTTTTTTTCAAAATTTTCGGTCTTTTTTTATTTGTTGCGCAAAAAATAAAAAACGCAGAGGTGATCAAATACCACCAAAAGAAAGCTCTATATGGGGGAACAAAATTATTAAAAAATTGTTTGGGTACAGTGTTGTATGACCGCGCAATTGTCATTTAAATTGCGACAGCGCTGAAAGCTGAAAATTGGCCTGGGCGGGAAGGTGTCTAAGTGCCTGGTATTGAAGTGGTTAAAGGGATGAGGTGGCAACCCTAACCGGATCACATGTATATATTGTCAGGATCTGAGGGGTTAACAGGCAGCTGGGAGACAGTTCAGTAAAAAACAGCTTTATTCAGCAAAAACAGACAAAATAATGACAGACTTTGTCTTCATGGGCAGCTCAACACAACACAAGGTGCTCTGCTCATCAGTATAACAATCTTTTATATCATGTTGGCATCCCAGCCAAACAAACATTGCAAAGTCCCAGTTACAGGCCAGCTCTCCCAGCAGGTTCAAGACTTCCATCCAGCATTTAAAGCGGATGTATACCCGCTGAAATTTTTTTTTTTTTGCATGCGCACGGGAGATTTCTTACCCGGCAAGGTCCGGCAGTTGCCGGGCCTTCAGCCAAGAATCCCCTGTGCGCATGCGCCGCTGCAGTCAGCGGCGCATAGCAAGGAGAATATCGATTAAACCGTAAAGGTTTAGGAGATATTTTTTTTACCTACAGGTAAGCCTTATTATAGGCTTACCTGTAGGTAAAAGTTAAAAAAAACACTATATAACCACTTTAAGGCTGGCCATACACTATACAATTTTCTGATTCAATTTCCTTTAGATTTACCTTCAACTATGTAGTGCAAGGGCCTGTCTGATTGCATACAAATTGAAAGGGTTTAGGTTTGACCTCATATTATATGGTTTTGGTAAATCTAAAGGAAAGTTGAACAGGAAAATTGTATAGTGTATGGCCAGCTTAAGTCTTCTCAGAACTGATAGCAAAACAGCCATTCCCCCCCCCCCCCAGCCTCTCTGACCAGCTGCCTAATAAGCAGGCCTGAAAGGGAAGTACTTGCCCTCTTCCATTAACCCTCTCTTAACCTAACCCAGGCAGACTCTTTACAATATATGTGATTCGGCTCTTCCGATTAGTGGGCCTGAATGCGCGTTGCTACTTGCTAGCGGCTTGCTCCCGCTGTAACTTGATGTTCGCCGGCACCCGCCGATCATTCGGTACAGAGACAGACTGGTGATCTGTCTATGTAAACAAGGCAGATCACCGTTCTGTCAGTAGGGAAGGCATGGATCATGTGTTCCTGCAAAGCAGTGACATGGATCCCATGCCTTAACCTAGTAAAAGCACCTCCCCCAAAGTGGGTATTAGGGGGATCTTGGGACTTTAACTGCTTCACATCCGCGCTATAGCGAATGACGGCTACAGTGTGGATCTGTTTTGCCAGGAGTATGTCTATTGACATCCTCCCCTTTGCAGGCTCGCCACGCCCCCCTGAAGGGCGCGTGGCGCGCTCTGTGATCGGCCGAGTCAATGAGACTCAGGTGATCACAGATCCGAGTAAGGGGCTGCTCCCGGCCCCTTACCACATGATCAGCTGTCAGCCAATGACAGCTGATCACGTGATGTAAACAGAGGATCGGTAATAGTTTTTTTTCTCTTCTCATGCTAAGAGCGCGAGGAGAAAAAAAGCCGATCACCGGCTTCTGTTTGAAGGGACATCGGTCCCAAAGAGGAAGAGCCTCTGTGCCCACCAGTACCGCCTGCCAGTGCCAGCAGTCAGTGCCTACAGTAAGTGCCAGCAATCAGTCCCACCTATCAGTGCCCACAAATGCCACCTATCAATGCCCACCAATGGTGCCAATCAGTGCCACCTAGCAGTGCTGCCTATCAGTGTCACCTGCCAGTGCCCATCACTGCCAGCTATCAGTGCCACCCACCAGTGCCGCCTATTAGTGCCCATCAGTGCAGCCTCATCAGCGTACATCAATGAAGGAGAAAAAATACCTGTTTGCAAAATTTCTAACTAAATATAAAACGGTTTTGTATTGTTTTTTTAAAAAATTCTGTCTTTTTTAATTTTTTTTAACAAACAATAAAAAATGCAGAGGTGACCAAATACCACCAAAAGAAAGCTCTATTTGCGGGAAAAAAATTAGAAACATTTCATATGGGTACAGTGTTGTATGACCGCTCAATTGTCATTCAAAGAGTGACAGCGCTAAAAGCTGAGAATTGGTCTGGGCAGGAGGGGGGTTTTGGGACTTTAAATGAAGCACGTGACACATAGATGGTAAAGTGGTCAAATGCAAGATAGCACATTTATTCTTTCATATACATACAGATATCATGATGGTTTCTTATCATTATAATTCATATATATACACAGATGTCATGTATAACACATTGCAGTATAAAGTATAATTGTTGAGGGCTGGCTTGTAATCCATATCATAAAATAATATTAAAATCAATAATGATTGCAAAAAGTTCCTACTAATCTCAGCTGTAAATGTATGATTATAATGCATCTAAAAAAGCTTGACACGTGCGTTTTGTGGAATTCACTCCACTACTTCAGGAGCGGATGCAAGGTGTATATAAGTCCTCTTCAGATTCTGCATGCAGTGTTGCAAATTGAGGGCTGCCAGGGATGTGTCTGTCCCGGGAGCTGTGACCCGTGGAAAACCAAGGTACATACGTGCAAACCCCCCCAATGGCGAATTCTGGTGATCCCACATGTTAGCAACATAATCCAGGTGTGGTGTGCAATGTCCTAAGAGAAAAGAGACCGTACACAGAAACACAAGCTAGGCACACAGTTAACCGTTTGATCACCTATGATGTTAACCCATTTCCAGACATTAGTACAGTGACAGTGCATATTTTTAGCACTGATCACTGTATTAGTGCCACTGGTCCCCAAAAAGTGTCTGTCAGTGTCAGAATGTCCACCGCAATATCGCAGTCCCGCTATAAGTCACTGATCGACGCCATTACTAGTAAAAAAATTAATAAAAATTTTCTATAGTTTGTAGACGCTATAACTTTTGCGCAAACCAATCAGTATAAGCTTATTGGGATTTTTTTTACCAAAAATATATTGCAGAATACATATTGGCCTAAATTGTATAACGAAATTAGATTTTTTTTTTTAAAATGTATTGCATATGTTTTAGAGGAAAGTAAAAAAATGTTTGTTTCTTTTTTAAAGTTGTCGGTCTTTTTTGTTTATGGCACAAAAAATAAAAACCGCAGAGGTAATGAAATACCACCAAAAGAAAGCTCTATTTGTGGGGAAAAGGGACATAAATTTTATTTGGGTACATCCTTGCATGACCACGCAATTGTCAGTTAAAATAACGCAGTGCCGCATCGCAAAAAGCCTAAACTTTGCCCCATCCGTCAGATTCCTTTCACTTCCTGTCCTGTAGACACAATAGTGAGAGGAAATCTCTCCAGGGTGAGCAGAATCCCCTCCTTGGCAGTTGTCGGCAGAGAAGGTGTCCCCATTGGAAGATTTCTCCTTGGTTCCTGTTCTGGTGTCAATTAATAATTTTAGATTTCCATTTCAGTCGAGGTGACATTGGTCACCAGGACAAATAGTGAGGGTGAATCTACCCAGCAGGTTCACAGACAGCAATAAAAACCTGAAACAAAACCTTAATATTGAGAGAACACAAAAAATCCAACGTGTTTTGGTGGCCTCAAAGATCTCCACCTTCTTTAGGGCAAGAAAACCGACACAAAAACAGCAGTTGGAGTCCTTTCACAATCTATTTAAAACTAAAAAGAAAGTTTTGGCCTTGGGTACACTTTAAAGGTAAATCTTGATGGGTGCGTCAACCCCTGGATTCCTTGGCTACTCCCAAGAGAGAGAACATCTTACAATAATTCAACAAGGGGAGTTCTTGCTACTATTTCCTCTGGTGGACCCCAGGTACCCCAGTCTGCACTGCTCCCTGACAACATTTCCTGCTGTGTTGCTGTTCAGCTGGGAGTTTTGTTTTTCTCATCCGTATTGTGTGCCTCATCTCCTCTGGAATTTTTTTCACCAAGAACATGTAGCAGAATACATTTTGGCCTAAATTTACGAACATTTTTATTGGATATGTTTTATGGCAGAAAGTTGAAAATATTGTTTTGTTTTTTTTGTTCCAAAAATTCAGTCTTTTTTTGTTTAGAAAAAACCCAGTGGTGATCAAATACCACCAAAAGAAAGCTCTATTTATGTGAAAAAAAAAAAAAAATTTCCTTTGGGTACAGTGTTGCATGACCACCCAGTTACATAGTTACATAGTAGGTGAGGTTGAAAAAAGACACAAGTCCATCAAGTCCAACCTATGTGTGATTATATGTCAGTATTACATTGTATATCCCTGTATGTTGTGGTCGTTCAGGTGCTTATCTAATAGTTTTTTGAAATTATCGATGCTCCCCGCTGATACCACATCCTTACCGCTCTTACAGTAAAGAACCCTCTACGTAGTTTAACCACTTCAGCCCCGAACCATTTGGCTGGCCAAAGACCAGAGTGTTTTTTGCGATTCAGCACTGCGTCGCTTTAACTGACAATTGTGCTACAAACAAAAAAAGAGCGACAATTTTGAAAAAAACGCAATATATTTTACTTTTTGCTATAATATCCCTCAGTTTAGGCCGATATGTATTCTTCTACATATTTTTGGTAAAAAATTGCAATAAGCGTTTATTGATTGGTTTGCGCAAAAGTTATAGTGTCTACAAAATAGGGGATAGTTTTATGGCATTTTTGTTAATATTTTTTTTTTACTAGTAATGGCGGTGATTTGCGATTTTTATCATGACTGCGACATTATGGTGGACAGATCGGACACTTTTGGCGCTATTTTTGGGCTCATTCACATTTATAAAAATGCACTGATTACTGTGTAAATGTGACTGGCAGTGAAGGGGTTAACGACTAGGGGGCGCTGCTGGGGTTAAGTGTGTCCTAGGGAGTGATTCTAACTGTGGGGGGGATGGGCTACGTGTGACACAACACTGATCACCACTCCCGATCACAGGGAGCTGTGATCAGTGTCCTGTCACTAGGAAGAATGGGGAAATGTTTGTTTACATCAGCATTTCCCGTTCTTCCTCTTCGTGAGACGATCGCGGGCATCCCCACAGACCATGGGACCCGCGATCACCATCATGTAGCTCGCGGCGCCCACAATGCCACGTCTTAAAGGGCAACATACAGGTATGTTAATATGCCTGTACGTGCCCTTCTGTCGACGTATATCTGCGTGAGCCGGTCGGCAAGGGATTAAGGTTAAACCTCTTTTGTTCTAATTTTAGTGAATGGCCGCGTGTCTTATTAAACTCCCTTCAGCGGAAAAGTTTTATCCCTATTGTGGGGTCACCAGTCCGGTATTTGTACATTGAAATCATATCCCCTTCTCAATCGTCTCTTCTCCAAAGAGAATAAGTTCGGTGCTCGTAATCTTTCCTCATAACTGAAATCCTCCAGTCCCTTTATTCATTTTGTTGCCCTTCTCTGGACTCTCTCCAGTTCCAGCACATCCTTCCTGAGGACTGGTGCCCAGAACTGGACAGCGCATACTCTAGGTGAGGCCGGACCAGAGTCTTGTAGAGTCGGAGAATTATCGTTTTATCTCTGGAGTTGATCCCCTTTTTAATGCATGCCAATATTCTGTTTTCTTTGCTTGCAGCAGCTTAGCATTGCATGCCATTGCTGAGCCTGTCATCTACTAGAACCCCCAGGTCCTTTTCCATCCTGTGTATAGATTGCATTCATATTTTTGCCACCCAAAGGCATTATTTTAAATTTTTCTACATTAAACCTCATTTGCCATGTAGTTGCCCACCCCATTATTTTGTTCAGATCTTCTTGCAAGGTTTCCACATCCTGCGGAGAAGTTATTGCCCTGCTTAGCTTAGTATTATCCGCAAATACAGAGATTGAGCTCTTTATCCCGTCCTCCAGGTCATTTATGAACAAATTAAATAGGATTGGTCCCAGGACAGAACCCTGGGGGACCCCACTACCCACCCCTGACCATTCCGAGTATTCCCCATTTATCACCACCCTCTGAACTCTCCCTTGTAGTCAGTTTTCAATCCATGTACTCACCCTATGGTCCATGCCAACTGACATTACTTTGTTCAATAAACGTTTATGGGGAACTGTATCACATGCTTTTGCAAAATCCAGATATACCACATCTACGGGCCTTCCGTTATCTAGATGACAGCTCACCTCCTCATAGAAGGTTAATAGATTGGTTTGACAAGAACGATTAAAGTGGCGCAGTACTAAATAGCAAAAAATGGCCTGGTCATGAAGGGGGTAAAACCTTTCAGAGCTCAAGTAGTTAATCACCACTGGGTTTTTATTTTTTGCTATATAAATTGAAAAATACTGAACATTTTCCTGTTATAACATTTTGTAAAAAATAATCTTTCTTCATAAATTTGCAGCTCCTGTGTGTCCGGAGGAAACACAAACAAACAAAACATCGTCTTCCAGGGCAGCATCCGAGAGATAGGCTCCTCCTCCTGAAACAGGAAACACATTAGTCCACCATTATAAATTTCACAGATTTACCTGCGTGCCTCAGTTTGTTTGTGTTTCCTCCGGACCCACAGGAGCTGCAAAAGAAACGTTTGTTATTTTACCTCTGTCTCTGTGATAGTTGCAGGAGACCCCGTGCCAGCATCCCATCCAGCCCAGCGGCCCTTGGGAGGGCGAGCAGGAGCAACAAATTTGAGCAGAATTGCTCTGCTTGAGATTTCACCCCTACAGAGGAATCTGCAGTCATCCCCCCAAGCTGCAATAATGCACTGAAATTTCCCCCATGCCGCTGATCAAGGGACCTACTGCAGTTTTTCATCTGGAATCTCTTCCAGATATCAAGGGTGTACAGAGGAGGGGAATGGATGTATATTACCCCCTGACCACAGGCCACCGCCACGCCAGATGGGTAGGTGTCTCACTGCTTTCATTTTTTTTCCTCTCTTATGCCCCGTACACACGGTCGGACTTTGTTCGGACATTCCGACAACAAAATCCTAGGATTTTTTCAGACGGATGTTGGCTCAAACTTGTCTTGCATACACACGGTCACACAAAGTTGTCGGAAAATCCGATCGTTCTAAACGCGGTGATGTAAAACATGTACGTCAGGACTATAAACGGGGCAGTGGCCAATAGCTTTCATCTCTTTATTTATTCTGAGAATGCGTGGCACTTTGTCCGTCGGATTTGTGTACACACGGTCGGAATTTCCGACAATGGATTTTGTTGTCCGAAAATTTTATATCCTGCTCTCAAACTTTGTGTGTCGGAAAATCTGATGGAAAATGTGTGATGGAGCCTACACACGGTCGGAATTTCAGACAACAAGGTCCTATCACACATTTTCCGTCTTAAAATCCGACCGTGTGTACGGGGCATTACTCTGGTGATGTCCGCTCCCGCCGCCCGCCCGATTACCGCTATTTTTGCCGCGATCGGCGTCCTCCGCACACCGCAGAACAAGCCTCTCCTCGTGAAGGCTCTGTGGGGTGTACCAAGAAGGCGCCGGAAAATCGTCATTTCCAGTTAAGCGGCCATTTTTCCAGAGTCTGCTTCCAGGAGATACAGAGCGGGACACTTGCGATTTCATCACTTCCGGGGACGGGAATTTAAAAAAATATATATGTGTATATTGCAGCAGCGTCCCCCTCCCTATTGGACACCCAGAAAGGAGGACACCAACTGCAGCGGCATGTGCAGGTATATCCACCAACCTGCACGGGGTCAGCTGGGGGCGGGGCCGGAGCTTAAGCAGGAAGCAGTTAAAAGGCCCCTCTAAGCAGAGGATCCTGGTGGCTGACCATGTCTGATGCTTCTCCACCCTGCCCTGCAGATCCTGCAAGCCAGGACAGCTCCAAGGTAAGACAAAATACTCCAGAGTCACCTCTGTCTTAACCTTACTGTAAAACTGCCTACTTACAGGCAGCTTTTAACCGCCTACCTCACGGGGACCTTTTTATGCTTGATTTCAGGCAAAGACCCCTGAAGAAAGGAAAGTGAAAAGCAACAAAACACATGCTTCATGCAGCCACCGGTTTTCTCACAAATAGAAAAAAACCCCTATGTCAAAAATGTATAGACAAAATGGTGGCCAAAGAATCGCAAGGGTATCTGAAAGATCTGCTCAGCTCTTTCAAGAAAGAAATACAGAGCACCATGGCACTACTATGCTCAGCTATTGAAAAGTTGGAAGTGCCATCAAGTGCCAGTCAGACCAGTACCCCGTTTACCAGCGGGACATGCATTTCTTCAGGTAACAGGGAACAGACAGAACAAGAGGATTCGGATGATTCCGAACAATCCGAATTGGAGGATGGACTTTGCTCAGACTCTGATGAGGAACATGCGGTTTCAGAGGGCAACTTATTTCTCTCAGAGGATAGCCTTCGAAAAGCCATAGCGGACACGCTAGGTATTAAAGAACAAAAAGACGCAGAGCTCACAATACATGACGAGATGTATAAAGGGCTACAACCCAGGAAACCTAGAAATTTCCCTGTACAGCAAACTCTCAAAGATATCGTCAAAAAAGACTGGGAAGACCCAGAGAAAAAACTCTTCATACCAGCCACAGTCAAACTCAGATACACGTTTGCAGAGACAGACACCAAAACCTGGGCTAAATGCCCCAAAGTGGACGCCTCTCTAGCAAAAGTCACAAATAAATCTGACAGCCTTTGACGACGCGGGTACCTTAAGCGACCCCATGGACAAGAAAAGCCCTTTTAAAGAGGGCCTGGGAAGCAGGGGCTGCGAACCTGAATCCGGCAATAAACTATCAAAAAAATGGGTTTAATTGGCGCTACCTGGAAAACCTGAATGCTAGGCATGTACAGAAAAAAACCTTTGAACTGGTTTTGTATTGTTACAATCTTGCACATCAATATA
Source organism: Aquarana catesbeiana (assembly GCF_042186555.1). NCBI lineage: Eukaryota > Metazoa > Chordata > Amphibia > Anura > Ranidae > Aquarana > Aquarana catesbeiana. The sequence continues at coordinate 46,972,270 of NC_133335.1, forward strand.
CATATCCCCTCAGTCAATATATGAGGGAGAGATATCTCAATAGCTAGGGCTTAACTGGGTAGGAATACATAAGTCTTTGGGATTTTTTGTCTTAAATACATGTTTTAAGAAAAATAAAAGTTTTTTTACTTTATCACGCTATGGAAGCTTTTTATATTTTTTGATGCACAAGGGTATTGCAATACCTCCACCAATCAGGATATATCGGAGGCATCCATCGCAGAAAACAGGGAGCGGAGAGTCCTACCTAAAAACACTACAGGCGTATTACCCCTGCAGGGGTTCCAGGAGTCGGTGAGTAGGAAATCAGAAGGGGGAGCACAAAAGTCACCTGGCAACATTCTCTGCACCAAAATCACCCCTGGGAGTTCCTGACCTGATATAGTGATACATTTATGGGACTATTACACTCTACTGTGATTTAACTGCTGCAGTACATACTGGGTCCAGGGTGAAGGGATTTTAGGACGCCTCTTACTCCTTTTCAGTCACTAGCTATTGAGATATCTCTCCCTCATATATTGACTGAGGAGATATGTATATTGATGTGCAAGATTGTAACAATACAAAACCAGTTCAAAGGTTTTTTCCTGTACATGCCTAGCATTAAGGTTTTCCAGGTAGCGCCAATTAAACCCATTTTTTGATAGTTTATGTATGAGTAGCAGGGCACCCACCGTGAGTGCTCTGCGTAAGGGAGGCAGCAACCTGTCTTTTTGCCATATAGGCCTGTCCTAAAGCGCAGTTTTTTACACGTGATACTGAATCCGGCAATAGCTTCCACCTGCACAGCCCGGACTTTATTAATCTAGTTAACCCAGCTTCAAAAACTACTGGAGAGTGACACACCTAGGGAAGAATTAATAAAAACCATCCCTACACTAACCAGAGCGGCAGCTTTTCTAGCAGATGCCTCAGCTGAAACTGTCAGGATATCTTCAAGGGTCACAGCACTACTCAACTCAGCCCGAAGAGCCCTGTGGCTGAAGTCTTGGGGAGGTGATATCTCTTCCAAGAACAGACTATGCGGGATTCCATTCACTGGAGACCTACTTTTTGGGCCTGAACTAGAAACGCTCCTAGACAGGACCGCAGCAAAGAACAAGGGCTTTCCCCAAAAAGAAACAAGGGAAGTCGCCCTTTCAGCAATTCAAAAAATTCAACAAGCCGGGAACAAAAAAGCGCTGGGGACATCAAAACTAAAAAGGCAAGGGTGAATTCATCCTCAAGCCTCCTAACCTAAAGAACAAAAAACAATGACTGTGTGCAGGTGGGGGGCAGACTCGCAGCCTTTTCCCACCAATGGATGGAAGCAACAAAAAACAAATTCATCATACGCACCATAACGGATGGCTACGCGATAGAATTCTCCACCTGTCCCCCAACCAAGTACCTAGTAACCATGCTGCCAAGGGACGACGATCGAGCAAAGGCCTTTTTGGAATCTCTGCAGAACCTACTGGATCAGAATGCCCTTACAGGAACGTTGGCGGTGAGTCATACAGGCTTGTACCGTCAAAGCGGTAAGGTTAGGTCCGGTTCTGGTCCAGAGGAAGTGTCTGGTAGACAGGAGAGACCTCACGGCTTTGGTTTCCAATCCTAGTAGGGGCTGGGATCATCCGCCAAGTCAGAATTTTTACCACCCTTTTTTATCGTTGTTTTTTATTGTTGGAAATATTTTTTACAAATAAATTTTTCTTGCTCAACTGGACTTACACTATGTGGAGGCCTTTTTTCCTTTCCTTCCTGGCTTTCTCCTCGTTTATACTTTGAGGATTGACGGAGATCGAGTTGAACTTGATGATCCCAGCCCCTACTAGGATTGGAAACCAAAGCCGTGAGGTCTCTCCTGTCTACCAGACACTTCCTCTGGACCGGAACTGGACTTAACCTTACCGCTTTGACGGTACAAGCCTGTATGACTCACCGCCAACAGCCTGTGAGTCCAACATTTCTGGTAAGGGCATTATATTTTTCCCTGATGGAGTGTGTGTTTTAAGAAGATCTGGCTTCATAGGTTGATATGCCTTACACTTCGTTGTGAAAAGCATTCGTACAAGTCTGGAACATTCTATTTCTCCAAGAATCTCCACTACACACATGGACTTGTTTTATCACATTATGTTTATATGTCTTACAATTCTCAGTTAATTCGTTTTCATATTTGTTGGTACAATTTTTTTGTCATGATAGACTTGTGCCATCATTCTCCTTTTATGTTTGTATCACTATGCTAACATAATCCCCCAGATTACTCATGTACTTCTGGTTGATTTTCTAATTTTTGATTTTTTTCCTGATTTCTATATTTTTTTACCCTGCTTGACGTCACATTCAGTGAGACACGTTTACATGGTTTATGATCATCTATTGGATGCAGTATTCCTTTGACACAGTAATTGTCTGTTTGATGCCATACACCTTATAGGGGTTGTTCATACACTTGGTCACCACGGTGATTCTACATTCATATAGATTTCTGAGTTTTTGTTATAGTGCTACACTTTATTGCTTTTTATTTACTTCTCACAATTAGTCTAATTGTAGTGTTGGCTGCTTCTGGAGTTTGAGCGGCAGTTCTCCCTATTCACCCACCCTTGAAACGACAAATACCAGGTACAACGGGGGAGCTTTTAAACTTACTGAGATTTCCTTTGGTGCTTTTATACAACTGAGGCACGCAGGTAAGACTGTGAAATTCAGGGAGGAGGAGCCTATCTCTCGGATGCTGCACTGGAAGACTTCTTAGAAAAAGAGTTACTAGGTACCTAACTCTATTTTTACTATATAAATGGAAAAATACTGAACATTTTCTTGTTATAACATTTTGTAAAAAATAAGCTTTCTTCATAAATTTAGGCCAAAATATATTCTGCTACTATTTCTTTGGTAAAAATACCCCCAAATTAGTGTATATTATTTAGTCTGTGTGTAAGTTATATTGTCTACTAACTATGGTACATACAGCATCTCAAAAAAGTGAGTACACCCCTCACATATTTGTAAATATTTTATTACATCTTTTCATGTGACAACACTGAAGAAATGACACTTTTGCTACAATGTAAAGTAGTGAGTGTACAGCTTGTATAACAGTGTAAATTTGCTGTCCCCTCAAAATAACTCAACACACAGCCATTAATGTCTAAACCACTGGCAACTAAAGTGAGTACACCCCTAACTAAAAATGTCCAAATTGGGCCCAATCAATATTTTGTGTGGCCACCATTATTTTCCAGCACTTATTTAACCCTCTTGGCCATGTAGTTCACCAGAGCTTCACAGGTTGACACTGGAGTCCTCTTCCACTCCTCCATGACAACATCACGGAGCTGGTGGATGTTAGAGACCTTGCGTTCCTCCACCTTCTGTATGTGGATGCCCCACAGATGCTCAATAGGGTTTAGGTCTGGAGACATGCTAGGAGATTCAAGCGAAAGGGGGAGCAGGTACCTGTCAAAACCAGGTATACGCTTACACCTCCCCAAAAAAAAAAAAAATTAAGTGGCAAAAGTTGAAGAGGTGAGGGTGAGAGGAGGCAGAAAAGCAGAATTTCCCCTTTTGGGTGAAGTTCTGGTTTAATGTCCCTTTTTAATTTTTTTACAGCCAAGATATTTCGGGAACCCCCCCTTCATCGGGGCTACAATATAACATACATACCCTGAATTAGCATTAAAGCAATCTATATTCCTATTTTAACCACTTGACGACCACAATACATATTTATGTATGTGTGTGTATATGTATGTGTATGTATGTATGTATGTATATATATATGTGTGTGTGTGTGTGTATATATATATTTATATATATATATATATATATATATATATATATATATACACATATACACACACAGTGCCTTGCAAAAGTATTCACCCCCTTGGCTTTTCACCTATTTTGTTACATTACAGCCTTTAGTTCAATGTTTTTTTTAATCTGAATTATATGTGATGGATCAGAAAAAAAATATATATACATAAAACTATTTTTCAGAAATAAAAAACTGATAATTGGCATGTGTATATGTATTCACCCCCTTTGTTATGAAGCCCATAAAAAGCTCTGGTGCAACCAATTACCTTCAGAAGTCACAATTTTAGTGAAAGTATGTCCACTTGTGTGCAATCTAAGTGTCACATGATCTGTCATTACATATACACACCTTTTTGAAAAGCCCCAGAGACTGCAACACCTAAGCAAGAGGCACCACTAACCAAACACTGCAATGAAGACCAAGGAACTCTCCAAACAGGTAAGGGACAATATTGTTGAGAAGTACAAGTCAGGGTTAGGTTATAAAAAAATATCCAAATCTTTTATGATCCCGAGGAGCACCATCAAATCTGTCATAACCAAATGGAAAGAGCATGGCACAACAGCAAACCTACCAAGAGACGGCCGCACACCAAAACCCACAGACCGGGCAAGGAGGGCATTAATCAGAGAGGCAGTACAGAGATCTAAGGTAACCCTGGAAGAGCTGCAGAGTTCCACAGCAGAGACTGGAGTATCTGTACATAGGACAACAATAAGCCATACGCTCCATAGGGTTGGGCTTTATGGCAGTGTGGCCAGAAGGCTATTACTTTCAGCAAAAAACAAAATGGCACGTTTTAAGTTTGTGAAAAGGCATGTGGGAGACTCCCAAACTGTATGGAGGAATGAGCTCTGGTCTGATGAGAGTAAAATTGAACCTTTTGGCCATCAAAGAAAACGCTATGTCTGGCGCAAACCCAACACATCACATTACCCAAAGAACACCATCTCCACATTGAAACATGGTGGTGGCAGCTTCATGCTGTGGGGATGTTTTTCAGCAGTCGGGACTGAGAAACTGGTCAGAGTTGAGGGAAAGATGGATGGTGCTAAATGCAGGGATATTCTTCAGCAAAACCTGTACCGCTCTATGTGTGATTTGAGGCTAAGACGGAGGTTCACCTTCCAGCAGAACAATGACCCCAAACACACTGCTAAAGCAACACTTGAGTGGTTTAAGGGGAAACATGTAAATGTGTTGGAATGACCTAGTCAAAGCCCAGACCTCAATTCAATAGAAAATCTGTGGTCAGACTTAAAGATTGCTGTTCACAAGCGCCAACCATCCAACTTGAAGGAGCTGGAGCAGTTTTGCAAGGAGGAATAGGCAAAAATCCAGTAGTAAGATGTGGCAAGCTCATAGAGACTTATCCAAAGAGACTTGGAGCTGTGATAGCCGCAAAAGGTGGCTCTACAAAGTATTGACTTTAGGGGGGTGAATAGTTATGCATTTTTTCTGTTATTTTGTCCTATTTGTTGTTTGCTTCACAATAAAAAAAAAAACATCTTCAAAGTTGTGGGCATGTTCTGTAAATTAAATGATGCAAATCCTTAAACAATCCATGTTAATTCCAGGTTGTGAGGCTACAAAACACGAAAAAATGCCAAGGGGGGTAAATACTTTTGCAAGGCACTGTATGTGTGTGTGTGTGTGTGTGTGTGTGTGTATGTGTATATATATATATGTTGTGGTTTGCAAGTGGTTTACCAGGATTATGGCTGAAGATATCAGCCATAACCTCCAGTACATTTTTTTTTTCTGCCGGCGCCTGGCTTTCTCATGAAATTGTTTCGAGTGGCTCATAAGCCATTGGAACACTTTTAGAAGCGGCGGGAGGGGATGTGTACCCCCCCCCCCCACCGATCGCCGGTGTTTCTCGGGATTACCATGTTTGCCGGTTCGCCCGAGAAACGATGGTGCGGCCAGCTGCTTCCCATAAGTGATCGAAGAGTAGATGCTTTTTGATCACCTCTATGGCCTTGGAGGACCGGAGCATCACCATGATGTCACTTCCGGTCCAGGCTGGAAGTAAATAATTTTTTTATTTTTAAGCAAAAGATATTTTGCTTTTAAAGGTAAAGAAGAGATAGGGTCTTTTTGACCCCAGATCTCTCCATAGAGAGAACCTGTCATCCTTATTTCTATTACAAGGGATGCTGTTTGGAGGAAAGAAGGGAAAGGGGAGACATGATTGAAACCTTAAAATACATCAAGGGGGTGAATAAGGTTCAGGAGGGTAGTTTTTTCAATATGAAACCAAAATCAAGAACACGGGGACATGATCTCAAACTAACTGGCGGAAAGTTCAAAACTAATCAAACTTCCAGCAGAGGTAGACAGTCAGCAGTAAATGGCTTCAAACATGCTTGGAACAAACATAGAGCTATAGTCCGACAATAAAGTTAAGGGAAGAAAACTTAAAAAAAATTTAAAACAAAAGAAAAACAAAAAACAAGGGCACACTCGATGGACTACTCTGTCTTTTTCTGCGGTCACTTCTCTATGTATCTATGTTTACATTCCTTGTAATAGGCATACAAGTGATAAAAAAATTAAAAAATTAAGGGACAGTGTAAAAATAAAAAAGTAAAATAAATAAGAAAAAAAAAAAGTAAAACGCCCCCATTCCTCTGTGCAAAACTGAACTCTGTGCAAAAGTGAACTCATACATAAGTTGCGCATGCATATGTAAGTGGTATTCATTCGTGTACGTTAGAGCAAGAGCAAAAATTCGAGCACTAGACCTTCTCTGTAACTCCAAACGGGTAACCTGTAAAGGCGTTTAAAGCGTCACCTATGGAGATTTTTAAGTACCATTGTTTGTCGCCATTCATGCGCAATTTTAAAGTGTGACGTGTTACGTATTTATTTACTCGGCATAACATCTTCCACATTATACAAAAATGGGGTATACAGTATATTGTGTTTTTTTATTATTATTCATTAAAGTATATTTCTTTTCAAAAAATTGCATTTGCAAAACCGCTGCACAATTACCACATGTCATAAAAAAATTGCAACGGTCGCCATTTTATTCCCTAGGGTCCCTGCTAAAAAAAAATTATAATGTTTGGGGGGGTTTATACTTAAACAAAAAGTGCCAGAAAAAGCCTGGTCGGCAGTATAACTGAGGGCAAAACATTTTTTAGGTTTGGATTGAGTGAAGAGGGATTGGAATACCTGTCGGGTATTTATTGTTATCTGTGCTTCCATTAGAGAGGTTCACCCTTTATTTTAAATTTCCAAATTTTAGGTTGTTCCCAGAAAAGTAATAGCGGGGAAATCTTCCAACAGGGACCACTAGTGGTGACAACCAGGGATTCCCTCACTTTGGAGCAGTTTCCTTTCACTGAGCTGGCTGCTGAGGGAACAACTTGAAGGACTTCAGTGCATCTTCTGTGGAATTTGAGAATGAATTGCTCCAGAGTGTTGTCAGCCACCAAGGATATTAAGGGATTGTTTTAATGCTCATGCAATGAGTATTAATAATATGTAAATGCTTGAATGCCCATAGCCTGGTCACATGTTCATTTCAAGCATTTGCTCTATTACCTGCAGGCAAAAAAAAAAAACGCACATGAACCTCACTTCTGATGCCTCACTTCTTAATCCGAACTGGAAAATGACAGCTGGAATGTTACAGGTTCCTTTTGGCAACTGAAATGTGAGGCCTTGTTTAAAGAATGCAAAGCTTTTGAAAGAATAATCATGAGAAATTCTCTTTAAAGTTCTAAATATTTATTGTTTTATTGGAAAGTAGTAAAAAAAAAAACAATTAACACGTTAATTAGAAGAGAAGTCATCCATTATTTGTCCGCAGTCAGCTCTTCCCCCTCGTCTGTTGGTGGTCGCCTTCTCCTGAAGAATCCGAGCTGCAAAATCAGAAAATTATATGTTAGATTCAAGAGAATAAATCATTATTTTATTAAGTGGTTGCTATGGTAACCCAATTGACGTGATGGCGGCCATTTTGCAACTCACCTTCCACATGACAAATACAAACAAAGCCAAGATTAGCAGCCCCCCAAAGACTCCCAGGATTATCCACCACACAGGAATGTCTTTCTGGCGGTCCGGAGTCACCCACTGAACCACCGTCTCAGCCTGGGGGGGGGGGAGCGAGATGAAAGACAGGTGAGAAGCATGTGAGAGCCTAGAAAAATTCCCCCATTAAACTAAACACGGGTTGTCATGTGTGGTCAAAGAGAGCGCCTGGCGGGAGGTTCTTTAAACTACCACACTGAATTATTTATGGCAATAAGCTAATAACGGTTGTTCAGTTATTTTTGTGTATTGTCTCAAATTTTCACTGATAAGTGCTGTACAATTAAATATAACTTTCCTCATTATAAATTCCTGATTTCCATTCGAATGCTCTGTAATCTCTACTACAATCTTTGCCCTCTGCTGCCTGCAGAAAAATAGTATTGTTATTTGGTAATTTGACTGCACTTTTTGACATAGCCAGAACCAAATTTGAATAAATGTTTTTCTTTGGGGGGCAGTTTATAAACTGCTTTTTTTTTTTTTTTTTAATTGTTAAATTACATACCACTTTTATTTAAGCCAATACTTTCCTGTATGTGATAGGAAACTTAAAGAAAGCAGTATAGTAAAATTAGGAAATAAAGTATTTCTCAACCAGATTTCCTTGGACCAATAAACCGGTAGTAAGCCACGTTTTTTTTTTTTACAATGCAAAGTTATAATGAGCTAGTATGCATCTCATACTAGCACATTATGTGAAACTAACCTTAAAACAAAGCCCTCCAGCAGCTCGCTGTCACCGCTGACAGGGCTTCCATCTTCACCTGGGCTTCCTTTCGGGTTGGCGGGCCCCGGCCCGAGCCGCAATGACGTCACTCCCACACATGCATACGGGAGCCACAGTTCACAGCACAGGGTTCTGAAGGAATGGCACGGTGACGTCACCGGCAGCTTCACAAGCAGATATCTCCTAAATGGTGCACTTTTTGCAATTTATGCACTGTAGCACTTTAATTTAGTTGATGAGATTATAATTGATGTGATTTATTGGAGTACATCGTGGTATCACAGTATAGTGTATGCACTTTGTGATCCAATTATGTGTTGTAATTAATACACAGTAGCACTTTATTGTAGTTTATGGTACCTATGGGAATGAGCGCTATATTCTGAAGTATATTGATTATATGTCAGCACACTTCAATTGTCGAGATGTGACCACCTACTCTGAACTGATGTTAGTGGAGGCCTATGTCGGTGTATCTTTCTGGATGTTCATGTGACTTGATCTTATATTACTTATTGCTCTATATTCTACACCTATGTGTGTTTTATACTGTGTTTGTATCCTTTTCTCTAAAATATTTAAAGTGTTACTAAACCCACAACAATAAAATCAGTCTGTATTTGGAGTAAAGCATGCTTCTTTTACTCACTGTGGAACCTAAGGGGTTAATCCTGCGCATTATGTAAAAAAGGCTACTTGATCCTGCTTTCTCTGATCCTCACCTTCTTCCACAGTCTCCAATCCATCTCCTGATAGTACAGAGCCTTAAGGGTCAAGCAGCACACGCTCAGTTTGGTGTGCAATCCTAGAGAGGTTCTTTTTTTTTCTTGGGAGAGTGCATGTGATCAACAGAGGGCCAATCGGCACTGTCCAGACAGAGGGTCAGGGATCCTATAGCTTCATAGGAGAGACAGAGGAGAATGAAAACTCCTACTAGCTTTAACCACTTGCTGCCCACCCACCCTCGTTCTGGGTGGATGTCATATGATGGTGCACCAAAGCCCACGGGGGCACGATCGTGACTGTGCCATGTTGCAAGGACACAGGGCAACCCTGCTCTCTGTAAAGAGCCACTGACATGGCTCTTTAACCATGTGATCGGCTGTGTCCAAAAACAGCCGGGCACATGTAAACGCGGAAGTGCTGTAAATCGGCTCTCCTCACCTCACACTGACAGTGTGTGGCAGGGAGAGTCGATCAGCGGCATCTCCTCGCAGGGGAGAACAGGGAAGGTAATCAGGGCACTGATCATCAGTAAGCTGCAGCAGTTCCACCATTCAGTGCCAATGATTGCCCATCAGTGACACAAATAAATGCCCATTACTGGTGCCAGTCAGTGCTGCCTTTTAGTGCCCATCAGTGCCTGCTCATCAGTGCTGCTCATCAATTCCCACCAGTGCCACCTATCAATGCCTACCAGTGCAGCATAATAGTGCCTCCTCATCAGTGCTGCCTAATCAGTGCCGCCTTATCAGTGTTCATCAGCACACATCAGTGAAGGAGAAAAATTACTTCTTTACAAAACTTACTGACAGAAACTAAGAAACTTTTTTTTTTTTCAAAATTGTCAGTCTGCTGGGTTTTTTATTAAAAAAAAAAAAAAATATCTTTAAATACCACCACAAGAAAGCTCTATTTGTGTGAAGAAAATGATTAAAAATGACATTTGGTTACAGTGTTGCATGACCGTGTAATTGTCATTCAAAGTGCAACAGCACTGAAAGCTGAAAAATGGCCTGGGCAGCAAGGGGGTGAAAGTGCCTGGTATTGAGGTGGGTAACCAGACACTGATAGGAATCACAAGACTGCTATATACTGCTGATGAGAAAAGGTATTTAGCAGTTTATATATTTAATAAAATAGATGCATTTCCATGTTCTGTGTACTGTGGGAGACCAGATATAGTGAATGAAGGGTCCTGGGTTTAGTAACACTTTAATAAAAATGTTAATGATAAAAGATCTACAACTTACTGTTCACACTAATGTACTGTGAGATGTAGGTGGGTTCCCTGAGACCTGAAAGTAATTTCAAGGATTCCTCTGTATTAAAAAGTTTGAGCAAGGCTGCGAAAGTATGTATACTTTAGGTCAGTGGTCTCTAAACTGTGGCCAGGGGGCTGGATGTGGCTCTTTGCTTGCCTTTATCTGGCCCTTGGGGCTCTATTCCACCAATTGACCCCAATGATGGAGCACCATTCCATCTACTGACACCATCAATGGGACACGATGGGGCACTGATGCAGGGGCATTTTCTACTCGCCCTGGCCACAGTCTGGCCCCACCTAAAGCCTAAAGGACAGTTTACTGACCCTTTGCTTAGAAAGTTTGGAGAACCCTGCTATAGGTGATCCCAAGTGTCAGAATTTTCACACACATTCTATATGCAGTGGAGCACAGAAAGAAAATAGTAGACACCCAAATAGGGAACTTGAGCAGCTGGGGAGAGTGGAATTCTATCTAAAGGGAAAGTCGGGTCAGACAGAGGAACAGATGTACGAGGAAGAAAAGGACAACTGTTTTCTACAAGTGGACGGAATATACACAGGGCCAGACAGCTGCAGTAAGCAGAAGCCAGGAATACATGGTCATTTTGTAAGATACAAAGCATGCCAAGGGCAGTAACCAGTAGCAACTAAAAAGAATGTACTCTGTACAATTCTGATTAGGTCTAGCAGTACAAAATAATTATGATGGGTAAATTCTAGAAATCAAATTCCAGTTTACTGCAGGCGCATCAGCTAAATGGGCTACCCGGCACATCATTGCCTTGCCGAATATATTTATTAGGTTAGAGATGGAGATAAGAAGCACTGGATCCCAATGTAGATCAATTTCAAAGTCAATATAGAGGTCGTATTGAAGCATAGAAGGGTTTTTGCTGGAGGCTCATGAACATGAAGAGGCCTTTAGGGAACACTTCATGTAAAAGTACTGTAAAAACAGACCAGACTATTTTCCAAGCAACCATAGAAATTTATCATAAAATGTCAAAAACACAGACCAACACATTTTGAGGGTTTCAACAGGTCCCTGCTTGGAATAGCCTGGCAGGATATGGATGGTCTTAGGCTTGAACAGTTGAACATTCTAAACCAGGGATCCTCAAACTACGGCCCTCCAGCTGTTGCGGAACTACACGTCCCATGAGGCATTGTAAAACTCTGACATTCACAGACATGACTAGGCATGATGGGAATTGTAGTTCCTGAACAACTGGAGGGCGGTAGTTTGTAGACCCCCGTTCTAAACAATCAACTACTGAAGCATGTTCTTAACCCCTTTTAATGTGTGTTTTTTTTTTTTTTTAATTACAGGTATTTTCATAAAGCCTCAACAATTTATGCAGTTCTGTACATTCGCATCAGTCCCCGCCCTTAAGGAGCTTACAATCTAAGGTACGTATCTCATCTGCATGCACACACATATTATGGCCAATTCAGACAGGAGCCAATTAACCTACCAGTGTGTCTTTCAAGTGCAGGAGGAGTACATAGAGGAAACTCACACAAACGCAGGGCGATAATGCAAAGTTCATGCAGGTGTTACCATGATGAGCTTCAAATTGAGTTCTGCAAGCCAAAGGTGCTAACCACTAAGCCACTGTGCTGCCTTATAGTGTTACTAAACCCAGGACCCTGCCCTCACTATATCTGGTCTCCCACGCCTAGCGCCAAAAGGAGCAGAGAGGAGACACATGGCAGAACCTGCTCCAGGAGACGACGCTGGAGCTGCTTTCCCCAAGCCTGCCACGCTTAGGGACACCGGACCGAGGTGATCGCACTGTAAGATGGCCACACTCTGAATCAGCTCCGCTCCTTGGCTGCCCAGAGCACACCCGCATCCAGCTCTCACAACACCCCCAGACCTCACTACATGTCTCGCCGGCATCGAGACACCTGCCTGCCACACGCTGGAGGACAATGGAGCCCTCCACCGTGACGGGGTAAGGACCAACCGGCAGACAGCGGGTGGGGGTTTCCTGGGGGTGTTAGTGCCACGCCACCGGCCACCTGGGGGGGTTGTGCTACTGCTCCTGTACTGCCCGGGGGGGGGGGGGGTTGTTTGCCGCCCCCCCCAATAAAAATAACACTTATCGGTGTCCGGCCAAGCACTGGTTAAAGCTTGTAGGAGGAGTTTTCCTTCACCTATGACTGTCCTTTGAGGCTGCATGGCCCATGACCCTCTGTCTGGACAGTGCTGATTGTCCCTGTGCTGATATGCACCTACCCATACACGCTAAACTGAGCATGTGCAGAGTGGCTCTGTACTATCAGCAGATAGATTGGGGACAGTAGAAGAAGGGAGGATCAGAGAAGACAGAATCAAATAACCGGTTTATATAATGCGCAGGATTAACCCCTTAGATTCCACAGACAGTATAACAAGCATTCTTTTCTGCATATACAGACTGATTTTACTGTTGTGGGTTTAGTAACACTTTCAAATGAAGTTCCACCCAAAAGGGGAAGCTCCACTCGTTTGCACCCTCTCCGCTGCCACATTTGGCACTTTTTTGGGGGGAGGGGTCACCTGGTTATAGCAGGTACCCACTCCCACTTCCCAGTAAGATCGCCACGGCGATCTACGAGTATGTCTGGCCCCTCTTACTCCCCCCCACAGCCTTCTAGGACACACACAGATCCCAGAAGATGACAGGACCATTCACAAAGCACAGCTTGACTCGTGCTCCAGCTATAACAGAGCAGCAGGTAATTCCATCCATCTATGTCCATCCATAGCATATTTCGCTATTTCTATGCCACCTTCCATCTAGTGCAACCTTTCTCAATCAATTTCAGTCTTAATAAACTCTTGCTGGTAAGTACTCTAGCTACAGCTCACAGCACATTATCATGATGATCATTGGGAGCAACGCTCTTTACATTTGTGGTCAATGGGAAGAATCCCCCTCTTACAGATAGATTAAAAGATCTTTGATGTCTGTGGGAACATATCTGAGAGGCAGCAATTTCTCCTTCCTCAAGGAACCTCTAGCAACCTTTTGAAGAAACCCTAGGGTTCCATGGGACCCTGATTCAGAAATGCTGGTCTATCAGAATATATTAAAAATCCACTCCTGCAGTTGGACCAGAGATTTGAAGGAGAACTCCCTTTATGTCAATTAGTACCATAAATACAAACATGAAAAAATCAAAGAGAAAGCGCCTCTTAAGTATCAGTGTTTATTATAGTATAAAAAATCACATAAAAGCACTTACATATGAGCTGATGAATGAAAACTTCCAAGAAGAACTAATCCTAGTATCGTCAAACATCCAGGTAAATATGTGGATGGATAAGAGCCGAGCGGATGGCCGCGGACCTCCGCTCGGAGACGCCGGCTGTTGTGCGGTAGGCAGAGGAGACACTTCCGCGTTCCAGCAGGGTCACGTGGGTGGTGACGTCACTCAGGTAGTTCAAACATGGCCCTTTATTATATTTATATATCAACCTTACCATCTTGATAACGGACTGTTAAGTGTATTATTGTGTAATTTTCTATGACTCTGTTAATGTTCTTTAAAATTTTTCAATAAAAACCTATTGAAAGTAAAAGAGAACTCCTTGTATTGGGTCATGAGCTGTACAAAACCTGAAACTGACTCCAGCTAACTCAGCCCATTACAAAAACAAGTCATGGGTGGATTTAGACCGGTGGTAAGATAGTGTGGTGGAATGTAGAATAAAGTTATAAAAATTTGGCTGACACATTACTAAGAAAGTCACTATTAAAGATTTGGATATCCAACCCATAGCACCTTTCCTAGTATGCTCCCTCCCTGCGTGTTGTATTAGTGTCATGAGATGTTTAGTATGTTCTAGTTATTTGAGGTGTATTGAGGCTGGAAATTTAAATGTCCAGATAACAATAAATCAGATGTGTGCAATCAGAGCCACCTATAAATATTTACTTTTCTTTATCGTACATCACGGGACACAGAGCAGCCATAATAACTAATTAGGTTTTACGCCACCTATAGGTGAATGGACACTGGCAAACCAAAAAGACAGGAAGTCCTCCCCTATATAACCCCTCCTACACAGGAAGTACCTCCGTTTTTTTCGCCAGTGTCTTGTAAGGTGATGGTCATGGCTGGAGAAGCTCTCCATGATCTAGCTAAGAGAATGATTCTGGAACAGGGCTATATAATTGGATCCATCCGGACGGTGATGCACTAAAATGGATGGTACCTGAACCTTGTTTACACAAGAAGATTATGAGGTATTGCCTATAATGTGACCCTTTGGGCACTGGACCCTGGGATCTGGACCCTTGGTAAGCAAAAAAATGTTTGCACTTGTTTAAACCGAAGAATGTATTTGCAGTCTCTTACTTTTTTATAGGACCAGGTGTCATTTTTTCTGTCCACTGGGGGCAATGGTGTTGCGGTACGGCGGCGCTTCTCTGTGGAGGCTTACAGCCAGGATGATTCTAACAGGAGGTGGGCCGCTCTTCGGATTCCCCCGCCCCTGTACACCTAGTCTCTACACTGGCCCCTTCGGTGGCCTTTTCACACCGCTATTTATGCGGTCGTAGGGGGCGGGCATGTGCAGGAATGGCACGAATGAGCGTGCACGAGGGACGTGCACGTAGGAGGGAAGTGATAGGTGGACAGGACGCTATGACATGCGCAGTAGGGGCGGAAGTGGCCATATTAGGAGCTGTTCTAGCTCTAGGCTTCTGTAAGCAGGCTGGAAGGGACCCATAGAGCAGCGTCAGCTGGGCACGTGAGTCACTGTGGGTGGATGAACCAGGGCACCACAGGTCCTGTAAGAGCTGTGTACTGCAAGGACTAAGTGTAGTATTTGCAGGGCAGTTGAAGTGCATAAAGTGGGGTTTTTATTTACCTCAAGTTTTTGTCTCAGGCATGACTTCCCGGAAGAGTGGGGGAGGCACAGCAGGAAGGGGTGCATATGCACCACCATCGGTATTGGAGGATGCTATTATTACATCTGCTGTGTTTAACTCTCCTGAAAGACCTGAGGCAACTGGCCAGTCTGAGCCATTACAGTTGTCAGGCATTGTAGCAACAGCTAATGCTTCTGCCTCAACCCACGTTACAAAGGACGACTTAGCATCAGCTTTAGCTGGGCTGGAGGGAAAAATAGCAGGTATTATTGCTTCCGTTTCCCAAGGTGGAAGGAAACGGGATAGAGCCCCCACCTGCATTGGAACAGGATTGGGCAGAAGAGGTAGAAGGTGGCAGTAAATGACCGGGAAGAAGATCAGGCCACAGACTCCACTTCTGAGGAGTCAGGTTCTGAAGAACCATTTTCAGCCTCTCAATCCCAGAGACTGCTAATCCAGTCCCTCACGGAGATGGTCTGATCAGGATTTAAATTTCCGCCTGTAGAGGTCCCCGAGGTTTCCTTTTCTTCTTTATGATCTCTGTGGCCTCCACAGACTACAGGGATGTCCTGTGAGGGTCCAGTCGGACAATGCCACGGCTGTGGCATACATTACCAGGGAGGCACCAGGAGTCAGACAGCTCAGAAGGAAGTGGATCGCATGCTGACCTGGGCAGAAAGATTTGTTCCATCTCTATCGGCGGTGTTTATTCCGGGAGTGGAAAATTGGTAAGCGGACTTTGAGTCACCAGCAAATGTTTCCAGGGGAGTGGTCCCCAATTTCTGAGATCTTTGCATCGATCTGCAGCTGATAGGGGGGTTCCGGATGTAGACCTGCTGGTGTCCAGGTTCAACAGGAAACTAGACAGTTTTGTGTCCAGAACCAGGCACCCACTTTCATTAGGGGCAGATGCCTTGATAATTCCATGGGATCAGTTTTCCCTGATATATGCCTTCCCTCCAATCTGGCTGTTGCCAAGGCTACTTCGCAGGATCTGGGAAGAGAGAAAGCCGGTGATCCTAGTAGCTCCAGCCTGGCCCAGAAGGACTTGGTACACACAGATTGTAAGACTGGTGGTGGCAAACCCCTGGGTTCTTCCACTCCGTCCGGATCTGCTCTCACAGGGTCCAATATTCCACCCTGCTTTACGGTCTCTAAATTTAATGGTTTGGCTGTTGAAACCAGGATCTTAAAGTGGATGTGTACCCAATGTCATCCTTTCTACTACTGCCATAGGGGTTATCTATAAGGATATACATGCCTCCTGCATGTATCTTTACCTGTCAAATGTCTCCCCTCTGTCTATTATTAGACCCGAAAAACTGTAGATTCTGTGGGTGGGTCTGTTGTCTGAAGCTCGGTGGGTGGAGTCGTGATGTCAGTAGACTCCCCGCCCACCTCTACACTCCCCTTGTCAATATGCATTTTCTCCTGTTTATTTCTAACACTGAACTTCTGCTGAACTTCTGCTATGATCTCTAACATCCAGTTAAAAGACAGGAAAGTAACCACATGACTTCAGCATGCCAAATCATGCTGAGATGTGGAACAGCCAATCCTTGCAGAGCTGCTGAAGAAAGGAGTGGGGGAGGGAATAAAAAAATAATGCCTGTGTCTTAGGCTGTCACTCACAGCAAGGGGGAGTATTTGACAAGGTTTTTCTCTGTTTGTCAAGAATTTTCTCACTGAACAATAAAAGAGGATTGCTCAGAGATGGATTAACTCTTTGTGGCAAGACTGGGCTCAAGTGATAGAAAATCTTATACTCTACAGTATGATATAAAAAAAAAAAAAAATTTCGGGTTTACATCCACTTTAAAGGACCGGGGCATTTCTGGGTCAGTATTGTCTACCATGTTGAATGCTAGAATGCCAGTCTCTAGAAGTACCTACTATAGAGTCTGGAGATCCTATATTGTCTGGTGTGAGGCAAGGAGGTGGCACCCCCGCAGATATCAGGAGAGTTTTGGCTTTTCTGCAAAAAAGGGGTGGATATGAATCTGGCCTTAAGTACAATTAAGGGTCAAATTTCAGCCTTAGCATTCTTTTTTCAGAGGCCTATTGCTTCTCACTCCTTAGTATGAACGTTTGTACAGGGGGTGATTTGTGTGCTTCCACCGGTCAGGATGCCTCTGTGCCCTTGGGATTTAAATTTAGTCCTGGGGGTTTTACAGAGGCAGCCTTTTGAGCCTATTCCGCAGATTCCTCTGGTCCTCTTGACAAGAAAATTAGTTTTCTTGGTGGCAGTGACGTCAGCCAGGAGGGTGTCGGAGTTGGCGGCTCTGTCCTGTAAAGAACCTTATTTGATCTTGCACCAGGGTAGGCTGGTTTTGCAGCCACAACCAGAATTTTTGCCCAAGGTAGTGTCCAGTTTTCATCTAAATCAGGATATCATTCTACCTTCCTTTTTTCCAAATCCACGGTCTGCAGAGGAGAAATTATTTCATTCTCTTGATGTAGTACTGGCTATCAGGGTCTATCTGAGAATGTCGGCTCAGATGCAGAAGACTGATGTTCTGTTTGTATTGCCAGAAGGTCCCAAGATGGGACAGGCAACATCTAAGTCAATCTCTCAATGGATCCGCCAAGTGATTGTTCAGGTGTATGGATTAAGGGGTAAGGCTCTACCTTTTTCAGTAAGGGCACACTCTACCAGAAGAGTGAGTGCTTCATGGGCAGTTCATCATCAAGCATCAATGGCTCAGATTTGCTAGGCTGCTACTTGGTCTTCGGTGCATACATTTACTAGGTTTTATAAAGTGAATGTTAGGACTCAGGAGGATGTTGCATTTGGACGCAGTGTACTGCAGGCAGCAATATAGATCCTGTTGTTCTAATGGTATTTCTTTGGTCATAATGGGTTCCCTCCCCTCAAAAGCATTGCTTGGCTTAGTTATTATGGCTGCTCTGTGTCCCGTGATGTATGATAAAGAAATTAGGATTTTTTCTACAGCTTACCTGTAAAATCCTTTTCTTGGAGTACATCATGGGACACAGAGATCCCTCCCCTCTTGTCTGGGAAGTTTATTGCTTGCTACAAAACTGAGGTATTTCCTGTGTAGAAGGGGTTATATAGGGGAGGACTTCCTGTCTTTTTGGTTTGCCAGTGTCCATTCACCTATAGGTGGCGTATAACCCAGTTAGTTATTATGGCTGCTCTGTGTCCCATGATGTACTCCAAGAAAAGGATTTTACAGGTAAGCTGTAGAGAAAATCCTAACTTTTTATTGTAACCCCTACACTAAGTGATCAAACAAATAACTATATTATAAAATCTGTGTTCAGTAGCTGCTGAACACCTAATAGTGATTTCACCACACTAAAGAATTATCAATATATAAACCATATGGTGCAGCGCTGCTGAATATTCAATACTGTGAACAACTACTAGTCAATTTCAAAAGACAATAATAATTGTAAGATAGCTAATAAATAACGTTGGGTAATATCCATGCTCAGATTGTAAGGCACATAAGAGATACCAGCAGTTGACTTAAATATTGTTGATTGCAATATAAATAAATACAAAATTCCATATGCAGCACTAAAAATGGAAAGTAAATAAAGTCCAAAAGAAATGGTGAGCAAAGATGAAACAAAGGAGGTAAGACCCTCACACCAGCTTCAGTTTAAATTCAAACACAACACCGTGCTCACATCTATTCTTACCAGACAGCCATATGAAGCAGGCATATGGTACGTCCAATATCTCCAACTCGCAGCGTCCGCCACTCTCACACAGCGTAATCAGTACAGGAGCTCCCAGGGTAAAGGATCCTCTGCAGCCTCCACTACCAGGTAATGAATGTCACATCAACTCCAGTCTCAATAAGGAAGATGAATGCACCCCAAGAAGGAAATAAAGAGGCGCATAGTGAAGCCCATTTATTAAAAAAGGGGTACTCGCAAACAACTTGTAAAATCGAGTATAAGAGATAACTTTTCAAAAGAACCGCGGTTGTAGCGTGGTAGTGTCCTCACAACATCACTTAGATCTAGTACTCCCGTCTGGGCCAATACTCCTCACACGGACCACATGTAACATAAAGGCAACTCTATAGCACTCTTTGTTTAAATAATTTATTAAGATGCCCCAATAAAAATACAATCAGATTAAAAATAGCATGTATAAATCACCAAACGATTGTCAGACTGCTCACCACACTGTTCGGTTTTCGGCAGCTGTGTGACGTCCCGTACTGAACTCCTCCCTCCTATAAACATATCGCCATTGGATTGGCTTCTTCAGTAGGATCCTGTGTGGTGATAATCGTTTGGCGATTTAAACATGCTATTTTTAATCTGATTTCTTGTAAGTGTATTTTTATTGGGGCATCTTAAATGATTTAAATGGAGAACACTATAGAGTTGCCTTTGTGTTACATGTGGTCCGTGTGAGGAGTATTGGCCCAGACGGGAGTACTAGATCTAAGGAAGGAAGTTTTCCATCCACTTCAGAGAGACTGGCGGGAGTTGTAAAATAGGTCTGTTATTTACAAAATTGAGGTGAGCGTTCAATTCACCTGGTGGCAGTGGCACTAATTCATTTGTTTAAAAAGATTTGAGCACGGCAGTGGAATATATATTTATAAAGGACTTTTAGTTTACACATCTATATGTTTATTATGTTTATTTATATATTATTATTGTCTTTTGTGATTGATTAGGAGTTCACAGTATTAAATATTCAGCAGCGCTGCACTATATGTTTATATACACATAACATAATAGTCCACTGATAAACTGCTACTAGGAAACTTACATATGTTTCTGCAGCCAACAAAGTGGCAGGTTGAATCCTGTAGGGGGAGTCAGTCATAAGAAAGTAACCTCGGGAGCGCAAAATGAACGGCTTCTGGGGTCTCTGGTGGGAAAACAAAAGTCAGGAGAGGACATAGTAAAAAAAATTAACCACAAGAAGGTTTTATCCCCTTCATAACCAGGCCATTTTTTGTGATTTAGCACTGTGCTACTTTAACTGGTAACTGCGCAGTCATGCAACACTGTACCCAAATAAAATGTAATATTTTTTTTTCCCCACACAAAATGAGACTTATTTTGGTGGTATTTGATCACCACTGTTTTTTTATGTTATTATTATGAAAATTCTGAGGAAAAAAACTTTTTTTTTTTACTTTCTGCTATAAAACATATCCAATAAAATAAAAAAAATCTAATTTCTTCATAAATTCAGGCCAAAATGTTTTATGCTACATATCTTTGGTAAACAAATATCCCAATAAGTGTATATTGGTTTTTTTGAAAGATACAGTGTTTACAAACTATGGTATACAGTATATACTGGAATTTTTATTTATCTTTTATACTAGTAATGGTGACGATCAGCGACTTACAGTGGGGACGGAAAGTATTCAGACCCCCTTAAATTTTTCACTTTTTGTTATATTGCAACCATTTGCTTAAATAAAAATGAGCACTCTGGAGAAGGTTTTCTTCCAGGATATCCCTGTACTTGGCCGCATTCATCTTTCCCTCGATTGCAACCAGTCGTCCTGTCCCTGCAGCTGAAAAACACCCCCACAGCATGATGCTGCCACCACCATGCTTCACTGTTGGAACTGTATTGGACAGGTGATGAGCAGTGCCTGGTTTTCTCCACACATACCACTTAGAATTAAGGCCAAAAAGTTCTATCTTGGTCTCAGCAGACCAAAGAATCTTATTTCTCACCATCTTGGAGTCCTTCAGGTGTTTTTTTTAGCAAACTCCATGCGGCTTTCATGTGCCTTGCTTCCGTCGGGCCACTCTGCCATAAAGCCCCGACTGGTGGAGGGCTGCAGTGATGGTTGACTTCCTACAACTTTCTCCCATCTCCCGACTGCATCTCTGGAGCTCAGCCACAGTGATCTTTGAATTCTTCTTTACCTCTCACCAAGACTCTTCTCCCCCAATAGCTCAGTTTGGCCAGACGGCCAGCTCTAGGAAGGGTTCTGGTCATCCTAAACGTCTTCCATTTAAGAATTATGGGGGCCACTGCGCTCCTAGGAACCTTAAGTGCAGCAAATTTTTTTTTGTAACCTTGGCCAGATCTGTGCCTTGCCAAAATTCTGTCTCTGAGCTCTTCAGGCAGTTTCTTTGACCTCATGATTCTCATTTGCTCAGACATGCACTGTGAGCTATAAGGTCTTGTATAGACAGGTGTGTGGCTTTCCTAATCAAGTCCAATCCAAAGTATAATCAAACACAGCTGAACTCAAATGAAGGTGTAGAACCATCTCAAAGATGATCAGAAGAAATGGACAGTACCTGAGTTAAATATATGAGTGTCACAGCAAAGGGTCTGAATACTTAGGACCATGTGATATTTCAGTTTTTCTTTTTTAATAAATCTGCAAAAATGTCAACAATTCTGTGTTTTTCTGTCAATATGGGGTGCTGTGTGTACATTTATGAGGAAAAATTCCCCAGTGACACTAATACAGTGATCAGTGATAATATTATACACTCACTGTACTAATGACACTGGGGTTAACATCTCAATGTAATCAAGGGGTTAAGTGTGTGCCAAAGGAGTTTTAATGCGTGTAATATGTTCTGCTTTTTACTAAATCTCTGCTTGTTCCTTCTCCCTGCTTTGCAGGGAGAAGAAACAAACAGATCATTCCCTCTGTACACAGCCCTGTATGTTTTGTCAACACAGGGCTCTGGACTGTGATTGGACACAGCTGATCAGCAAGTCTCAGCCATGAATCATTGGCTGAAACTGGTTAATAAAATCCTGGTGTGTATAATCACAGCGGGAGTTGGCCAAGGGGGTGCACGTGACAGTGTGAGGAGAAAAAAAAGCCGATCACTGGCTTCTGTTGAAGGGACATCGGTCCCGAAGAGGAAGAGGTGAAGCTGCCTATTCTGTGCCCACCAGTACCGCCTGCCAGTGCCCACAGTGCCACGAATCAGTGCCCACCAGTACATAAAAGTGCCAGCAATCAGTGCCACCTATCAATGCCCACCAGTGTCTCATCAGTTTCACCTACCAGTGCCGGTCAGTGCCCATCACTGCCACCCATCAGTGCCACCTATTAGTGCCCTTCAGTGCCACCTATCAATGCCCTTCAGTGCTGCCCAGTAGTGCCACCTCTCTGCCCACCAATGCAACCTATCAGTGCCACCTTATCAGTGCCCATCAATGCAGCCTATCAGTGCCCATCAGTATAGCCTCATCAGCGTACATCAATGAAGCAGAAAAATTACCTGTTTGCAAAATTTATTAACAATATATAAAACGGTTTTGTTTTTTTGTTTTTTTTTCAAATGTTGGTCTTTTTACATTTTTTTTTTAACAAAAAATAAAAAACCCAGAGGTGATCAAATACCACCAAAAGAAAGTTCTATCTGTGGGGAAAAAAATATAAAAATGTTATTTGGGTACAGTGTTATACGACCACGCAATTGTCATTCAAAGAGTGACAGTGCTAAAAGCTGAAAGTTGGTCTGGGCAGGAGGGGGGTTTAGGTGCCCAGTAAGCAAGTGGTTAAATCACAGGTGACCATTTCCCAACCTGCAGATGACAGACCCTACTCCAAAAGATATCACTCCTAGTTACTCCCCCCACCAGCTGATTGATATCCCTCCATGACCACCTCACACACCCCTGCTGACAGACCTCTCTCCCCAGCCTGTCCCCACACACCCTCTCACCTGCTGACCTGTGGATGGGGGAATCACTCCAACAGTGTTATTGTGTTCTGTCAGTGGGGAGCTGATTGAAAAAAATGATTGTTTTGGGAAAAACCTGACAGGCTGGTTTTACTCAAGTCAAATAATTGACTTGTGTACAACCAGCTAGCCCATACATAGACTATGGCTGGTCTCTGCTTAAATGGCTTAATTTCAATCAATGTATGGCCTCCTTAACCACTACGCAGTTCCTAAACATCCTTCCACAAACCTTTAAATTTTTCCTTCCCAGATTCCTTCATCCTCCTCACCTGTACACAGTGCCCACTGTCATACCCTCCACACTTCTCTCCTATACCTAGTGCCCCCTGTCATACCCCCCACAATCTTCTCCTGTATATACTGCCCACTGTCATACACTTCTTTCCTGTACATAGTGCCCACTGTCATACCCTCCACATTCCTCTCCTGTTCATACTGTTCACTGTCATACCCTCCACACTCCTCTGCTGTACATACTGCTCACTGTCATACCCTCCACATTCCTCTCCTGTACATACTGCCCACTGTCATACCCTCCACATTCCTCTCCTGTACATACTGCTCACTGTCATACACTCCTCTCCTGTACATACTGCCCATTGTCATACCGTCCACACTCCCCTCCTGTACATACTGCCCACTGTCATACCCTCCACACTCTTCTCCTGTACATACTGCTCACTGTCATACCCTCCACATTCCTCTCCTGTACATACTGCTCACTGTCATACCCTCCACGTTCCTCTCCGGTACATACTGCCCACTGTCATACCCTTCACAATCCTCTCCTGTACATACTGCCCACTGTCATATCCTTCACACTCCTCTCCTGTACATACTGCCCACTCTCATAAACTCCTCTACTGTACATAGTGTCGGCTGTCATACCCTCCACACTCCTCTCCTGTGCATTCTGCCCACTATCATACCGTCCACACTCCTCTCTTGTACATACGGCCCCATCATACCCTCCACACTCCTCTCCTGTACATACTGCCAACTGTCTTTCTCTCCACACTCCTCTCCTGTACATACTGCCTCCATAAAACCCTCCACACTCCTCTCCTGTACATACTGCCCCAATCATACCCTCCACACTCTTCTTCTGTGCATACTGCCCACTGGCATAACCTCCACACTTCTTTCCTGTACATAGTGCACACTGGCAACCTCCACACTCCTCTCCTGTACATAGTGCCCGCTGGTATACCCTCCACATTCCTCTCCCTCACCTGCACATACTTCCCACTTTTATACCATCCATACTCCTCCCCTATGCCTCTTACCCACAAAAACAGTTAAAATTAAATTGAATATCCTCAATGTTACCAGCTCTAGAATGAGCACACTTTTGTCAGTTCAACTAAAGGAAATCTTCTCAGTCCTAATATTTGTTCTGCCCATTACTAGTACTCATTTAATTTTGTGATTACTATTGTGATGTATAGAGGAACATAGGGGATCTCAGCTACTCTAAATATATCACTGGTGAAAAAGTGTCCCTGAAAATATTTTAGAAATATTGGCAACTATGATCTTGGGCACTGCCCAAGGGCCACTGGGTCGGTAGGGGGCCCCATGAGAGGCTCCTGGGATCATGTGATATTAAAGCGGTAGTAAACTCTGCTAACATTACTACTTTTTTAGAGGACCTGAGGTTGGTTATGCCATAGTGTACTAGTATGCACAGCATATTAGCACATTAGGGTATACTTACCTGTCAGACTGAGCCCTCCAGTGCTGCACTGTGATCAGTGCGGTGGGTCCCGGGTGCTTCCATCTTCACCCGGTCTTCCTTCCGGGTTCTGTGCCTTGGCTGGGCTGCGTTGACGTCACTCCCACGCATGCTCATGCGTATCCTCTCTCTCTTTCATCCTCCCTCCCTTCCCCCTCACCCCTCTGTCATCCCATTTCTCTCTCTCATCCTCCCTCTCTTTATTTAATTCAATTTGTTATAACAAAAAATTGTTTGCATTTTTATTTATTTTTTTTTTTTTAAAAGCCCCCCCAAAATCCTCAGCACCAGGCCCATGATGTTTTTAATCCAGCCCTGGCTTTGAGAGCTGTTATCACAACTCCAGTCAATTGTAAATATTGCTTTTTCTTTATTTTACATTCAGCCTATTTGAAGTCAGTTTTATTCAATGTTCCTAAAGCCGGGAACCAAAAATGATTATTTCTATACTGCACTGCATCTGTGTAGTCACAAAAGAAATAGACCACACTAAGCACTACCTATATTCCCTGTCCCACGTGATTCCAAGAAGCCATCTTTAGAAAGCAGAATGTGGATGAATTTTAAATTCATCTTTGTTTTCATTCCTGAAACCTCACCTAAAGAATACTGTTGTAAAAAAAAAAGTAACTGCATGCAAAAGATATTATACTTACATCTCTTATGGTCCCAGTCACCTATCGTTGTTCAGATAAAGCACTAGAACTACCATCAGAATTTTAAACATTCAATACTTCTGGGGTATTAGATGCTTGTGCCCCCACCGGCAAGCTGTGGGTTCATTATCCAACAACTACCGTATATACTCGAGTATAAGTCGTTTCCGAGTATAAGTCGAGACCCTAATTTACCACAAAAAAAATGGGAAAAACTTATTGACCCGAGTATAAGACGAGGGTGAGAAATGTAGCAGCTACTGTAAGTGGAAAAAGAGGGTCAACAATGTCCATCTGCAGCTGTATACCTCCCTGTGTCCTGTGCATATGTGTCATGTGTCATGTGTCCTGTGCATATGTGTCATGTGTCCTGTGCATATGTGTCATGTGTATATGTACCTGTGTCATGTACCTGTGTCCTGTGTATATGTGCATGTACCTGTGTATCTGTCATGTGTATATGTACCTGTGTGCATGTGCATGTGTCTGTCTGTGTGTGTGTGTATCCTACCTGTGTCCTGTGCATCCTCCATGCGCCGCTCTGCACCGATCACCGTGTAATATTCGGTGGCCATTCACTGTTCAAAAGCCGTGCCGCCTCCTCGTCCAAAAAGCTCAATTTCCCAGCAGTCAGCGGTCAGCCAATCACGGACATTCTCTCATCCTCATACCACGGACGAGGATGAGAGAATGTCCGTGATAGGCTGTACACTGACTGCCTATCACAGACAAGGAGGCGCGGCTTTTAAACTGTGAGGGCCGTCTGCCTGCATGACACGCTGATCATGTAGGCAGACGGCGGTGACTCGTGTATAAGTCGAAGGGGGCACTTTCAGCCCCAAAAAAGGGGCTGAAAAATTCGACTTATACCCGAGTATATACGGTACTTCTCAGCAGGCAGGGGACACAGGCATCTCACACTCCAGGACAAGTTTTACAGACAACAGCATTGACCTTAACCTCAAAATATGTTAAGAAGAAATTAATATGTGAATGAATGAGCTTATCAAGCCCAGACAATTACAGCGCTCAGGAGTGGTCTGATAAACCAGGCTCAAAATGGGTAACAAACTTAAAGTACCAAATAAAAAATAAGGGATGAAAATTGTGCATAAAGATTGGTAACTGACAATACTGATGATGTATACCAACAGTCTTAAAAGGTTTGCATTCACTTTCCAACCACTGGAAAAAAAAAAAAAAAACAACAGTGCAACCCCATAGTGTAGCATTAAATTAAACTATATGACAATTGATTGAAAAATAGAAATGCACTCACAAAAGTGCGCATGCTATAAAGGTGACTTGGGACCCAGGAAAGTTTGAGGGGCAGCCAGAGAACCACCAGGAAGCTACTGCAACTGCAATTGGTGTTCAATCCAGGACTGGAATCCCCAACGCCACTGTAGATAAATGTATTGTAGACACGGAACGTGTTTCGAAAGCCAGTTGGCTTCTCATCAGGCTGGGTTGCACTATTTATTTTGTTTTCTTCAAGTAAGATGGAGGAAGGTATGGAACTTTCTCTTTGTTTCTATATATACAGTATCTCACAAAGGTGAGTACACCCCTCACATTTTTGTAAATTTATTATATCTTTTCATGTGACAACACCAAACAAATTACACTTTGCCACAATGTAAAGTATTGAGTGTATAGCTTGTATAACAGTGTAAATTTGCTGTCCTCTCAAAATAACTCAACACAAAGCCATTAATGTCTAAACCGCTGGCAACAAAAGTGAGTACACCCCTCAGTGAAAATGTCCAAATTGGGCCCATTTAGCCATTTTCCCTCCCCGGTGTCATGTGACTCGTTAGTGTTACAAGGTCTCAGGTGTGAATGGGGAGCAGGTGTGTCACATTTGGTGTTATCGCTCTCACTCTCTCATACTGATCACTGAAAGTTCAACATGGCATCTAATGGCAAAGAACTCTGAGGATCTGAAAAAAACTGTTCCCACAAAGTTGGGAGCATGAAATTGTCCAAAATGTCTTGATATGCTGACAACTTAAGAGTTCCCTTCACTGAAACTAAGCGGTCAAGCCCAAGCCCTGAAGAACAACCCCACATCATGGACCAGTGCACAAATCAAGGTCCATAAAGACATGGGTGAGCGAGTTTGGGGTGGAGGAACTTGACTGTCCTGACCTCAACCCGTTAGAACACCTTTGGGATCAATTAGAGCGGAGACTGCGAGCCAGGCCTTCTTGTCTAATATCAGTGTCTGACCTCACAAATGGGCTTCTGGAAGAATGGTCAAACATTCCAATAGACACACTCATAAACCATGTGGACAGCCTTCCCAGAAGAGTTAAAGCTGTTCTAGCTGCAAAGGGTGGGCCAACTTAATATTTAACCCTATGGACTAATGCCCCGTACTCACGGTCGGATTTTCCGACGGAAAATGTGTGATAGGACCTTGTTGTCGGAAATTCTGACCGTGTGTAGGCTCCATCACACATTTTCCATCGGATTTTCCGACACACAAAGTTTGAGAGCAGGCTATAACATTTTCCGACAACAAAATCCGTTGTCGGAATTTCCGATCATGTGTACATAAATCCGATGCACAAAGTGCCACGCATGCTCAGAATAAATAAAGAGATGAAAGCTATTGGCTACTGCCCCGTTTATAGTCCCGACGTACGTATTTTACGTCACCGCGTTCAGAATGATCGGATTTTCCGACAACTTTGTGTGACCGTGTGTATGCAAGACAAGTTTGAGCCAACATCCGTCGGAAAAAATCCTAGGATTTTTTTGTCGGAGTGTCCGATCAATGTCCGACCGTGTGTACGGGGCATTAGACTGGGATGTCATTAAAGTTCATGTAAACGCAGGTGCCCCAATATTTTTGACAATATAGTGTGTGTATATGTATATATATATATATATATATATATATATATATACACACACAGGCCTTTTTTTCTCAGAGAATAGGTGCAGGAACTCCTCCCTTCCGAGTCACCAATTGACTCCGCTCCCTACCCACCTCCAAGCAGCTATTCCTTTGTCCACCCCTTACCCCTTTAAAGAATACAGAACCAAGTATCATTTTGGGGTGCTAAGTATTTTGTATGGAATTTGTTAATGATAAACAGAAATGCAGTAAAATAAATCTAGCAACAATGGACACCCCAGCGACAATAGATCCAGCCTATCAACAATGGGCTCCCAAAAATTAGCATCAATTTACCCTCCAACAGCCAGGAACATTAGACCCTAAATTCAGCAGTAGATCCCTCCCAGCACTGATTGACCCCTGCAACTTAAGACCCACCCCAGCAACAATAGATCCTCCACCAGCAAAAATAGACCCCACTGCAAAAATAGTTCCCCACCAGCCACAATAGATTTCCCAGCAGCCAGCATCAATATACCATTAAGCAGTCAGCAACAAAGACCCCTCCATCAACAGTAGATTCCTTTCCCGCAACAAATGACCCCCCAACAACATAAGACCCACCGCCAGCCACAATAGGTCCCCCACATGCAAGTGGTAGATTCCCCAGCATTAATAGACCCTCCAGCACCCATTGCTATTACATACATTCAGTGCTGGAGGTGCCGGAACTGCGTTCCAGCTGATTATATATATATATATATATATATATATATATATATATATATATATGTATATATACACACACACACACACACACAAGTATGTGTGTTTAAGCTTTAGGGTGCACATCCTAATGCAATAGGCTGAGCACACATATGACTGGGACCATGTCCTGTGGTCTGATGAGACCAAGATAAACTTATTTGGTTCAGATGGTGTCAAGCGTGTGTAGAAGCAACCAGGTGAGAAGTACAAAGACAAGTGTGTCTTGCCTGCAGTCAAGCATGGTGGTGGGAGGAGTTCATTGAGGGAACCATGAATGCCAACATATACTGTGACATACTGAAGCAGAGCATGATCCCGTCCCTTCGGAGACTGGGCTGCAGGGCAGTATTCCAACATGATAACAACCCCAAACACACCTCCAAGATGACCACTGCCTTGCTAAAGAAGCTGAGGGTAAAGGTGATGGACTGGCCAAGCATCTCTCCAGACCTAAACCCTATTGAGCATCTATGGGGCATCCTCAAACAGAGGGTGGAGGAGCGCAAGGTCTCTATCCACCAGCTCCGTGATGTCATCGTGGAGGAGTAGAAGAGGACTCCAGCAGCAACCTGTGAAGCTCTGGTGAATTCCATGCCCAAGAGGGTTAAGGCAGTGCTGGAAAATATTGGTGGCCACACAAAATATTGACACTTTGGGCCCAGTTTAGACATTTTCACTTAGGGGTGTACTCACTTTTGTTGCCAGCGGTTTAGACATTAATGGCTGTGTGTTGAGTTATTTTGAGGGGACAGCAAATTTACACTGTTATACAAGCTGTACACTCACTACTTTACATTGTAGCAAAGTGTCATTTCTTCAGTGTTGTCACATGAAAAGGTATAATAAAATATTTACAAAAATGTGAGGGGTGTACTGACTTTTGTGAGATACTGTAGTTCTGTAGTGTAATGGTGGTACTTTTCATCTCATCCAGCCTTCACTGTCCAGTCAATGACAGACCTCCTGTTGGTAAAGGAACCAACAGTTAAGAATGTCAAGTTATTTCATTATTACAAAACAAAGAAAAAGAGCAAGAGGTGAGACTTTTTATGAGATTCTGGAAGTGGGTAAACAAGAAAATATAGGTACATTTTTTTATCTTTTATCTACCTTCCACTGGACTAAGGCCTGATCTTAGGGCCTGGAGGTCCCAAGGCTTGCTCTACATAGCAGACAAAAGGCCATAATGGATACAATCAGGTACCCAAATTTTGGCACATTATATGTCACTCTAAAGGTCGATCCACATTCCACACCATGCTCACATTTGACCAAGCTGCACCTATTTAGTCCTGAAGTTCATCTCCATTTTCTGTCTCCTGTAGAGGGTGCAAAAATATGTTATGGAAGTATTAAGGATGTTCTTACTTTCATGAAGCTGGACACCCATAGAATGGAGTCAAGTTTCACCACTGCGCTTTGTCCCTTAGCAATGCCCTGAATACAGCATTCCATTTCCCAGCAGTTAGCATTGTCACAGTTCTGCAATAAATTATACACAGTATATTAGTAAATTTGAGGAGTAATGGCATTGCCTCTAAATGTGATGAGATTTTTAACTGCCCCTAATTACTTATAGCATAATGTAATGATGCCTTATGGGGCACATTTTTGAAGGGTATTTCACACCTATAAAACACTATATAAAATAACTGAAGAACACCAGTGTCACACTAAAAATAAAAATAACAATTTAAAAAAGGCTAGTGGGTGACCTCATTTATGAACACAAAAGGACAGCGGCCTTCCTGTTCGAAGGTGGCAGGGCCATGTGATACTGCATATATATGCATGGCCTATTCTCAGCAGAGGCTAACGCAAAAGACAGTTACTTGCATGCTTGCAAGTAGAAGCATCTTTATTAAGGCCTATGGAGAAGAGCCATGCATGCACAGAACCACACGATCCTACAAGAAGAAGACCTGCTCACTAAGAAGAGAATTTCTTTGGCTCTGGGTAGGCCTAAGCTCCTGAACAAGGTTGCCCACTGATACTAAATTAGTACAAGGGGGAATAGTGCCAGTCAGAGGAGACCGTTAGGATTACATTGTTTCAATTTATCCTTTATGTAGGTTTTTTTTAACAAGAGAATCCCCTATGTAGGTTTAGGTGGGCAGGCTTTGACATACAACTGGATGAAAACTGCACTGGCAAAAAATTGTATTGTCTAAACCTTGAGGGAGATTTCAAAAAGGAACACCCATACTGTGGTGAGAAGGTGGAATTCAAGAGGACATAAAAGAACAGAATATAGACATTAGAAAGAATTTGCTTGCAGCAAAGAAGAAAGGGAAAGACTCTTTATAGAAGTGTAGCTTGGGGACTTTAGCAGCAATGTAGAGAGAGAGAGAGAGAGAGATTGCAAGAGAGGTCATCCTATTCTGCACCTTAATTAATGTAATGCCAAACTTGTAATTACCAATATTTGTGGTAGTACTGTCACCGTGCTAAAATATAACTTATATTGGAAGGGTAATGTATCACCTTTCTGTTGAATAGACCTACAGTATTTTATTTTCAAAGGTCAGATTAAAGAATCATGGTGTTACCAGTGTAATGGATTGATTGTATTGAGACCCATCTCCTGGGCTGGTACTGTTGTCACTTCCGGTGTTACCAACATCCTGGTCCTTATTTGGTTCCTCCCGTTTATTTAGTCTACGGCCATCTGACTTGCTGAAGCTTACAGGTGGTTTAGTTGCCTCCATGATGTCCAGCTAAGGAACACAGAACAGAAGAAGTAGTATTATTGTTTATAATTATTTATATTATTTATTTATAGCCACAGCAGATAAGGTGGCTGTTATAGGGTCCAGCAGCTCAGGGACCATATACAACTTGGCTGTATGCCGGTTTAGCCAGGCAGCATTAGCATAAGCTAGACAATATGCAACTAAATGAATATGTATATAGCTCAGGTTCCATTACAAGATTGTAAGTGTTGTACAGTAAGTAAGCAACTGATAAGCTGCAATTTCAGATATTACT
Source organism: Aquarana catesbeiana (assembly GCF_042186555.1). Classification (NCBI taxonomy): domain Eukaryota; kingdom Metazoa; phylum Chordata; class Amphibia; order Anura; family Ranidae; genus Aquarana; species Aquarana catesbeiana. The sequence goes on from NC_133335.1 coordinate 47,004,391, forward strand.
TTGGAGTTGTGCAGAATTCAGTGACATGAATGGCATTTAAAAATATTTATGCCCCTTTTTCTACAAAATCTGCAAAATATTGTGTATTTTCGTGGTATCAAGAATACAGAATGAAAACTAAAAATAGTCATAAAACTTTAGTTACATAGTAGGTAAGGTTGAATAAAGACAATAGTTCATCCAGTTCAACCTGTGTAGGTGTACCTGTGTGAGTATCGATAAGCATTTCCCTTATTCCTGTATGTTGTGTACTTTAAGATGCACATCCAAGAGACTCTTTTAAAAATATCAATACTCCCCGCCGACAACACCAACTGTGGAAGAGAGTTCCACATTCTTAGTGCTTGTAGTCACTCCTCGTATTCGAGGTCCACCAGTCCCCTTAGTAATTTAGCTGTCCTTCTTTGGACTCTCTCCAGTTCCAGAACATACATTCTGAGGACTGGTGACCAGAACTGGACAGAATACTCCAGATGTGGCCAGACCAGAGTTTTATAAAGTGGCAGGATTATAGTTTTATCTCTGGAGTATATCTGCTTTTTCATGCATGCTAATATTCTACAGGCTTTGGTAGCAGCAGCTTGACATTGCATGCTATTGCTCAGTCTGTCTTCCACTAGGACCCCCAGATCTTTCTCCATCCTTGACTCCCCCAGAAGTTCTCCCCCCAGTGAGTCGTTTGCGTTTATGTTAGATTGTAAGCTCTTCTGAGCAGGGCCCTCTTAATCCTCTTGTATTTTATTGTATTATAACTGTATTGTCTCCCTTTTATATTGTAAAGCTCTGCGTAAACTGTTGGCGCTATATAAATCCTGTATTATAATAATAATAATAATAATGTTCTTAGGCCCCAAGTGCATTATTTTACATTGCTCCACTATATTATTATAATGAGCATTAAAAGGGTCCAGCACCTATTGCAATGCTTGCTGCCATTCACCCTTTCTCCATTTAACAAATTTGCAGAAATAAGTCAGGACATATTAAACTAGAAAAAAACGGGACAACCTTCTGACCTGTAAATAATTGAGGTCGGAGACCATAGTACATTGCATCATGTTATCATTCTTCACACGTAATGGGTACAGGAAGACATCTCCCTCATAATTTTCCGGGCTTTGAACAACTAACTTGGCATTGAGTGTGCCTGGTCCAACATTGTATAGCTAAAAAAAAACAGAAAGGGATTTAACACAAATAGAAAACTTTAGATAAACGTACTAAACATAACTGGAGTTCTTGATACCAAATTAAATGACAAACTTACATCAATTTTTTCCACCTTAGTGTAACACAATTAGATGGATACTAACTTAGGTAAGCACTATTTACATCTAATTGGAAACATAAAACAGACCCAAAGCCATTTTGGAAAAACAACCCTTTCTATGAATATAAAAACTTTAGTTTTTATGGGGTATTCAATGCAGAACACTTGTGCAAAAACTACAAAAATTAAGAGCTGTGCGTGGCCACTCTCCATCCCCAGAACGTTATATTTAGAGATCTGCAAATCTGCTGTTAGGCCCCTTTCACACTTGTGCGACTTGGGACTGAAAAGTCACATGACAAGTCGTACTCCATGATTTTCAATGAGTACCATTCAAATCTGTGCGACTTCAAAGTATTCCCTGCACTACTTTGGTCCAACTTTGAGGCGCCTAGACCTCAACATTACACAGGCCTTGCTTCAAGTCGCGGCAAAATCGTGTGATTTTCAGGTCACACAAGTGTGAAAGGGGCCTTAGAAACGCTGAAAAAAAAAATTGAATTAGTGTTCTGCTTTATAGTTTGTACCATTAATTTTATGCCATTAAAGCAGTTGTGCTTTGCCCACATCTGCCAGTTGTAAAGGCAGAAGGTTTTTGATCTTAATGCATTCAATGCATTAAGATCAAAAACCTTTTGTTTGTAGCAGCCACCCCAGAACCCCCTAATTACTTACCTGAGCCCCATCTCTCTCCAGCGATGTCCATGAATGTCTAAACCATCCGGGACACTCCTCCTGATTGGATGAGACACAGTAGTGGCGCCATTGGCTCCAGTGGCTGTCAATCAAAGTCAGCCAGCCAATCAGGGGAGAGAGGGGGCGGGGCCGGGGTGGTGCTCCTTGTATGAATGGACACACGGAGCTGTGACTCGGTTCCAGTGCCCCCAGAGGAAGCTGCTGGCTATGGGGGGCACTTGATAGGAGGGAGGAGCCAGGAGCAGCAAAGAGGGACCCATGAAGAGGAGGATCTTGGCTGCTCTGTGCAAAACCAACTGCACAGAGGAGGTAAGTATGACATGTTTATTTATTATTAAACCAGCCTTTACAATCACTTTAAAGGTGACATCCCTGGCAGGTGATGGGGCATCTAAGTGGCACCTTGGCCTTCACCAGAGCAAGGAAAGATAGGCTAGCGACCCTAGTGGCCCAGAGGCTAATTTGTTGTCACCAGGCCTCAGCCCTCAGAGTTGCCCTACCAAGGGGATCACATGAACAGGGTGGCTACAATTGTAAAAGGCAATGGCATTATAGCTGATCAAGGCTCAGGCTGAGGTTAAAGCAGGCAGCAGGCAAGAGAAGTCAGTGTCCAGGCAGCGGTCAAGGCAAGCTGTAGGCAAGAGTAGTCAAAATCCAGACGGAGGTTGGGGCAAACATGTAAGCAAGGGTTAGTACCGCTTTAAGGGAGGTCACCCCCCTGGATGCGTCAAGTAGGTTGGGTTGTCTTGTTCCCTTATAAATAATCAGTGGCATTGTGGCTTGGAGCAGAAGGTTGATGGGAATTGGTAATCCGCAACGAGCCACCATGTAGGTTGCAGACTAGTGTCAGAGTGTGCCCTTCAGAGGCAGGCCTGGGCAAGCGAATAAAGGGAGCCCAGTTCAGGGAACCTACAGCAGAGGGTTAGTGAAAGAGCTGGTCGTCATCCTCATGTTTAATTTGAACTTGCAATGAACAGTGCTGCAATTGTCTCTTGGAAAGAAGGAGGTGTTGTACATCTTTACTGGAAAGAACTTTGCTCCCTATTCATGTTCATAATAAAACATTTACAATGGCTGATTGTGTGGGCAATCATTGATTTCACGAGGTGGGACTCAGGCTGGGAGTATGTGAGTAGCCAAGATGATGGAGTTCCTCCATTAATATAGGTGTCTAGTATCCCATCTTAGTCCTGTTGCAGGAGGATGGTGGCTGATGTCCTTGGCCAGTGTGACCATCACTGGTGGCAAATCAGGGCCCTGCTCACAGATGACAGGCAGAAGTAACCAAAGTCCAGGCAGAGTTAGGGGCAGGTGGCAGGCAAGAGTAAAAGAAACAAACAGGGTCGGCAAAAAGGACAGGAGATACCGGCAGAGTCAGGCAATCCTAGTCAGAAACGAGCAAGGCAGAATAATAGAAATCACAAGAGTAAGGTAGCTGGGAAGAAAGAAGTCAAAGCATAGGCCACCAAAAGGGAAGGAGTTTAAATATCCTGCTTGACTTGTGTGTACACAAGGCAGCATGGATACACACCAATGCACGCTGACGCACACACTCTTTTGATTTAAGGTCAAAATATACTCTTACCAAAAATGAAGTACAGTACATGTAAGGGTGATGTGACCATCCTGCTATAAATAATATTGAAATCATTTGTTAATGATATACAACCTTGTTTCTATTTTAGAAAAAATTTTACCATTGTCTTGGATAATATAGTTTCCTTTGGCAGGGAATGGACCTTATTTCATCATCTTTAAATCTATTTTATCATATTTTTTTGTGTCTTTATTACATATAATCAAATGATACTCTGGAAAGTGTGATATAGGGGGCAAATTACCAGGATTACCTCATAGACATGAGTCACTATCTTCCCCTTGTCCTCCGGTTTACTGGACTCCTCTCGTGGTTTCCACTTAGGTAATGGAAGAAAGACCTCAGCTGGTTGGGCACTCCTAGAGAATGGCAAGAAGAGCAGTAACATCTTAAAGTAAACCTGTCATGAGAGAAATATGGGGCCACCATTGCTGATCACCTTCTGAAAATGCTGTTTCACTGACTTGGTGGCCCACTGATTTCAATACTACTCTGAATTACTCACACAAAACATCCAGCTGGAGAAAGCCAAATGCAAGTCAGAAGTCCTTATCTGAGGGACAATAACCTCAAAGTATTGAAGCTAGGGGAATAGAATGACAGCCACACAATTAGAGTTTTCACAAGAAGCCAGCAATGTCAACTTCCATGTTTCCTACAATATCAGCCTCATGCAAGGCCATAGCACAAAATAGTAGTGTAAAAAAAAAAAAAAAATGGAAAAATGGCAGCCAATAAAAAGTCAGTTATTGTTTGTCCAGTTATTCCTCTAATATATGAGGCCAAGAATTAATGTCCACCATTGCTGTTTGCCCTGTGTTATCAATTAAGCCTGTACATCTGGAAACACCTTCAATTTTCCTTTTTTCCCCATAAACATGCCCCATTGTCATTCATGCCCATGTCTATGTTATTGACCCATCCCTATAGTAAACATGACTTTAAAAAAGGGAGTGAAGCTCTAACTGCATGGGCCAGGTTAAGAATAGACAGATCCTTCTCTGATGAATCTGTTAAGTGGGGCAGAGTATATAACAAGACAAAGGTCCAATATACTCACCCATGGAGCTCTGCTGACACTTGTACAGACACATTCAAATTTATCCAGACCATTGGACTGCTGGAATTATGACTGCTATGGCTTAAACAAAAGAAAAAAATAACACATGATTTTTCCATGATCACGTTACCAAAAAATAACATTATTAGGAGGGTGGGATTTGCCTGGTGCTAGCCAGAATTCTCTATGGGAAGAGGTGCAGCAGATCAGCCCACCCAATATCATTTTGAGGTGGACTGACAGATTAAATGATAACTTTTTTTCCTTTTTCTATTTGTTTGATTTTCATCAAATTTATTTTTTCTATATTTTGCCAAATTGCACAAATTGAACAGAAAACCTATACCAAAGAAATACATATTAACCACTTGACTACCGGAAGGTTTTATCCCTTTTATGACCAGGACATTTTTCACTATTCAGCACTGCGCTACTTTAACTGGCAATTGCGCTACTTTAACTGGCAATTGATTCAATCATACGGCTTCAATATTTTCAATGACCTTGAACAAGTATGACGATCAGGAAAGTCAGAGAAACATTCTTACCTGCATACTGGTTTTGGGTCACTGATTCCATTAAAGAGGAACTGCAGTCTGCTCACATAATTTGTAATAAAAACATCTTTGCCATTCGGAAGCTTGCCTCAAACAACTTTGCCTATTTAGTTTATACATACTGTGATTCTGTACTTGCCAAATATGCTGCAGAAATCTACCTCCACTGAGTCTGGCTGCATCCATTTTAACTGTGGGCAGCTGAAGCTGCCGTTCACTTCCTGGATTTACACACCTGGTTTAATGATCATGGTATCACTGTGCTTGATTGGCCAGCAAACTCGAATGACCTAAACCCCATAGAGAATCTGTGGGGTATTGTCAAGCGGAAAATGAGAGACACCAGATCCAACAATGCAGATGAGCTGAAAGCCGCTATCAAAGCAACCTGGACTTCCATAACACCTCTGCAGTGCCACAGGCTGATCGCCTCCATGCCTCGCCAAATTGATGCAGTAATTCATGCAAAAGGAGCCCCGACCAAGTATTGAGTGCATACTAAACTGTACATGGACATACTTTTCAGTAAACCAACATTTCTGTATTGAAAATCCTGTTTTTTTATTGGTTTTATGTAATATTCTAATTTCCTGAGATACTGAAGTTTGGATTTTCACTAGCTGTAAGCCATAATTAACAAAATTAAAATAAAGAAATGCTTGACATATATCACTCTGTGTGTAACACATCTATATAAAATATATCAGTTTCAATTTTTGAATTGAATTACTAAAATAAATTCACTTTTTGATGATATTCAAATTTTATGAGATGCACCTGTATGTTTATAAAATTTTGTTGTGTGAATGTGTTGCATTCAATCACCAAAATGTATCCAATATGTAAATTTCCTATGAGCATCAGCTTCACCCAGTGGCCATAATGCGGTTATTTCCTGATTGCTGTAATTCAGGAAGATACTGTAGCATGGCCATTAGATAAAGCTGACAATCAGAGGAAATACACATAATGAGCACATTACGGCAATTATTTATAAAGCTTATTTTTTATAAGTAGACCCATTAGGCAAAATTTCTTTTTAGTTTTAGACAGAATGAAGAGGTATTGTTGTATGTGTCCCTGTTAGGGAGATTCACCCTATTTGTCCTTGTGAATGAAAGAAAATCCCAAATTTCGAGTGGTTACAAGAGCAATGCCAAACCCTTCCAATAGGGACACTAGTTATGGTGACTTTGGTTGTAACCAGTGACTTCCTCTCACTTCCTTTTGTGATGGTGGGACAGGAAGTGAAACGAAATCTCTCTGGGACACAAATGGCAAAAAACTGATAGGGGTTATAATCATCCAAAATAAAAATAAAAGTTTTGCGTTCAACTCTACTTTAACCACTTGCCGACCACCCGCTGCAGTTATACTGCGGCAGGGTGGCTTGGCTCTGCTAATTGCCGTAAGTGTACGTCGATTAGTGTACTCGCTTTAGTGGCCATGCATGCGCAGCTGGAGGCACGCCCGCGCTCCCATTGGCCAGCAGGGGGAGCCAATCAGCGGGTTTGGTGGACTCGATGTTCGCAGGCCACCCGCGATTGTTTCCCGCAGTGACAGAACGGGGATCTGCCTGTTTGCCTGTGTAAACAAGTCAGATTTCCGTTCTGACAGGGGAGATCACACAGATCCTGTCTTTCTGCTATGCAGGAAGACAGATCTGTGTGTTGTCCCAGTGAGCCCTTCCCCCATACAGTTAGAACACACAGTGAGGGAACACAGTTAACACCTTGATCGCCCCTGATCTTACCCAGTCCCCCTTCTAGTGTCATTAGTACAATGTCAGTGCATATTTTTAGCACTGATTACTGTAGTAATGTCACTGGTTCCCAAAAAAGTGCCAAAAATGTCCGCTAGGTGTCCAATCTGTCCACCGCAATGTCGCAGTCCCGCTAAAAATCACTGATCACCACCTTTACTAGTAAAAACAAAAATAATAATAATAAAAATACCATAAAGCTATCCCCTATTTTGTACACGTGATAACTTTTACGCAAACCAATCACTATACGCTTATTGGGGGTTTTTTTTACCAAAAATATGTAGCAGAATAAATATTGGCCTAAATTGATGAATAAATTGTTTTAACTTTTTTATCTTTGGATTGTTTTATAGCAGAAAGTGAGACATTTTTTCAAAATTGTCGCATTTTTTTGTTTATAGCACAAAAAATAAAAACCGCAGAGGTGATCAAATACCACCAAAAGAAAGCTCTATTTGTGGGAAAAAAAGGACATACATTTTGTTTGGGTTAGATCATTGCATGACCGCACAATTGTCAGTTAAAGCGATGCAGTGCCGTATTGCAAAAAATGGCCTGGTCATCAATGGGGTAAATCCTTTCAGGGCTGAAGTGCTTAAATGAACAATTCTGGCGCTACAAAGAGGCTTAGAATAGATCAGTCTCACCTTTGGATCTGCATGGGGAAGGAGAAGTTGCCCTCGCTGTCCTCCAGGTAACTGATGCTCAGCTGTAGCCCTGCATGGATCTAGATGAAAATGACAGAACAATATGCAGCGATCGAAGTCAGCAGGCAAAATATATTTCCTTCTCTAAACTTTATCCCTAAATTGATGTAATGGCACTCATGTATGAAAGAGCCGAGTCACGTCACCTCTGCATTCACTTATGTGAATAAAGTACTACAATGCATAGCGATAAAAAGCCAAACTTTTCTAGCTTTGGGTTGAGTGGGAAGGAATAAGAACCCATGTTGGGTTGTTACTGATATTTGGGGCAATGTTAGAGAGATTTTCCCTTTCTCATTGTTGTCATGGTGACAACTATTTCACCAGACAAGAAAAAATGAAAAATCTCCAACAGCAACACGAGCAGAAATAAGTGAGCTTTATTTAGTCGAGCTGTCTGTTTCTCTATTGGATATTGTCCCTCACTTCCTGTTTGGTGAAACTGCTGCCACAAGGACAGTAATTGACAGGAAATCTCTGTAATGGAGTTCCAGAGAGCAGTAAAAATCCATGTATACACAGTTCAATGAGAGTTCAAAACAAATGTCCAGAGTTTTCAATGATAAAATTGGTTCATAGCAGAAAAAAGACAACACGTTTCGGGGAGCCAGACTCCCACTTCATCAGGGCAAAGGAATACTGACTGTGCTTCTTTGCTGCACTTGTTGCAATTTTTTGTCACACAGTATTTGCTCAGCAGTTTTTCAAACGCAATTTTTTGGGAAAAAATACACTTTAATGAATTTTAATGCAAAGAAACACACTATATGACTTACGTATGCATTCGATTCTACGTGTGAGCTTGGAGGGATGGGGGCGATTTAAATTTTTTTTTCTTATTTATTCTATTTTTTATTTTTACGAGCCCCTTTAATTTTTTTTTATCACTTTTATTCCTATTACAAGGAATTTAAACATCCCTTGTAATAGAAATAAGGGATGACAAGTTCTCTTTATGGAGAAATCTGGGGTCTATAAGATTTTAAATCTCTCCTCTACCTTTGAAAGCAAAAGATCCAAAAAAGAAAAAAAAAAAGTATCTTTTGCTTTAAAAAAAAAAAAAAGAAAAGAAAAATTGTTTATTTCCACCCTAGAACAGAAGTGATGTCATGACCTCGCTCTGGTGCTCCTAGATCATAGAGGTGATCAGAGACAATCTGGTCACTGTTCACCACTGTGAACAGCCATGGGAACTGTCGGATCGTTTCCCAGGCTCGCCTGTAAGAATGGTAAGCCTGAGAAACACCGGCGAGCGGCGGGAAGGGTGGGGGGCAAAGCTTCCCGCTGCTTCTGAAACCGATCCAATGGCTAATTAGCCGCTCAGACTGCTTTCATGAGAAAGAGAAACACTGGCTGAAAAAAAAAAAAAATACCAGGGACATGGCTGATGCTTCAGCCATAACCCCACTTGAAAGCTGCAACATATATATACGTATTGCAGTTGGCAAGTGGTTAACCTGCCTTCTGAAACAGTTACAAGTAAAAAAACACAGTACAGATTTTCATGGTATTTGCTTATCTGAGTCTAAGCACAGTCAAAGTTCCTGAGCCTCGTTGCAGTAAGAGTCTCTTTGGCCATTTAAATTAATTTGATTTCTTCTGCTATTTATCATTAAAAACTTTGAACATTTAGACTGTTTGGTGCTCTCATTGGGCTGTATATAGGTAGATCCTCAACTCTGGTTTTTCCTGCCATTTTTAAGGGGTGTTCTCATTTTGCAGAGCCCTGCCGAACTGGAGCTAGTGTGTCCAGTGATATTTCGATTGATCCATTGAAAAATCTCTATCTAGTGCCTCAAGTTTACTTGTGTTTAGCAGTAAAAACTGACAGGGGTTCTAATCCTTCCCTGTTTAATTACAGCAATGTTCTTCTCTCCAGCATCAACTTTGTATGTATTAGCCAATGGTTGCTTGAAAGGAAATTTAGCCATCAGCGTCTCTGAGAGATATAAGAAGTTGGTGGAAGATTCAATCAAAGCACAATTGGGGGAGTTGACCTAAAGACTCACCTGTGTTCCATTTTTCATGGGATTCCCAAGTTCACACACCACATGCTCACTGTTGTTTTCTTTTCTTGGACTGCACAGAATCTTCTCCTGGTAGAGAAGACCATGTTAGCAAAGACAGTAAGTGATCTTCATGGTGTCCTCACAACACACCAAGCTCTGTACAATCTTTAGTATGATAGGAAGTGTGCCAGTACATGCAGTATTATAAACTCTTCCTCCAAAGCACAGTAACAAAATGAGAACTGTGATGGTAAGGGAAGAAACCAGCTTAGAAGCTCACCTTGACATAGGTTAAAGCGGAAGTAAACCCATCCATAAAACTGTTTCATTTCCGGCACGTGCCGGAAATGTAACACTCCCATTGGTTGTGCTCTCAACCAAACTGTCAAGCCATCCAATGGCTGGTGTCATAACTGATCACATGTGCAGCATCATGGCAGTTGTAGATTAAACAGAGGCAAAGATGGCAGCTTCCTTGGCTGAAAACGATAGGAGGGTTTACTTCCACTTTAAAGAGTGGCTGAAGGCCTGCTGTGAATGCAGTTTCTCTACTTCTACATACCTTACTTTCTCCCAAGATGTGCATGTAATGAGCCCCAGATGGGAGCCAGGCATGCAGCTCGGTTTCATAGGCCCGTTCTCCAAAATTCATAGCACTAAATTGAACTTGTACATAATTATCAATGCCAATGATGAGCGTTTCTTCACTACGAAGGAAACAGACTGTTAGCTAGCTCAAGGTAAAGATGCCTTCTCAAAGAATTAATGGCCCACAGTTGGGGTAATGGAGATAGACTCACCAGCTGGCAATCAGTTGTAGGTCAGGAACACAGATATTGTCCTCTCCACAACCCAACGAAATATGAATCTAAACTCATAGAAGAAGGAGAAAGGAGACGTTGTCATACAAAATACTGGGGATGTTATGGCCTAGTGCTACTATATTCATGCACACAACTGCTATGGTATTTGGAAGAAAAGAGACATGGTGCTGGAAAGCACTGTCCAGTTCTGCCTTGTTAGATTACAGAACACCAGCCACTCTACTCGCCTCCATAACATAAGGGGAGAGGTTCTGTAGTTCAACAGGGGAAAACTGGGCAGCACTGACATCACTGCTTAGGATTTTAGTGCAGGAGAAACACTGTATTGTCAGCTGACTAGGAAAAAAGGAGCACATTGATTTATTGGCAGATTAACTGGCATTTTTCTGTACCCATGGAATAATGTGAATGTAATGCGAAGATGTACTGAAAATGTTTTTTGCTCAGAAATACAATTTTTTCGTCTGCATCCATACTAGGGAGACTTCCAGGCAGGAAATGATGGGAATCTCCCCAACGGGGACACACACAAAAATAAATGTTTAATAGAGTGGAAAGGGTTAGACCCTTATTATTGTTCTCTGTGCCTTAAGGTTAGTCTACACTTGCTTCAAAACAAGGCTTCAAACGCACTTTGTTAAAGCTCTCTGAACACTAATCAAAGCCCCTGTCACTAAATAAATTGGTTAGCTTGCAGTCCTGTTTACACCTTGCTTTTGCTTTGCTTCAGCTTCACTTCAAAAATTACACCCCTTGTCGTTTTAGGCTGGGTTCACACTATTGCAAATTGGAAGCAGGTTTCCCCCAGCTCCACCCAAAAACTCAATCATCCATGTCTTTATGGACCTTGTTTTGTACACTGGTGCGCAGTCATGTCAGAACAGGAGGGGGCCATCCCCAAACTGTTCCCTCAAAGTTGGGAGCATGAAATTGTCCAAAATGACTTTGTATGCTGGAACTAAGGAGCTAAGCCCAACCCCTGAAAACAACCCCACACCATAATCCCCCCTCCCCCAAATGATTTGCACTAGTGCACAAAGCAAGGTCCATAAAGACATGGATGAGCGAGTTTGTGGTGGAGGAACTTGAATGGCCTGTAAAGAGTCCTGACCTCAACCCGATAGAACACCTTTGGGATGAATTAGAGCGGAGACTGCGAGGCCTTCTTGTCCACATCAGTGTCTGACTTCACAAATGCACTTCCGGAGGAATGGTCAAACATTCCCATAGAAACATTCCTAAACCTTGTGGACAGCCTTCCCAGAAGAGATGAAGCTGTTACAGCTGCAAAGGGTAGGCCAACTCAATATTGAACCCTACGGACTAAAGACTGGGATGCCATTAAAGTTCATGTGCGTGTAAAGGCTGGTGTCCCAATACTTTTGACAATATAGTGTATATACAGTATCTCACAGAATTGAGTACACCCCTCACATTTTTGTAAATATTTTATTATATCTTTTCATGTGACAACACTGAAGAAATGACACTTTGCTACAATGTAAAGTAGTGAGTGTACAGCTTGTATAACAGTGTATATTTGCTGTCCCCTCAAAATAACTCAACACACAGCCATTAATGTCTAAACCGCTGGCAACAAAAGTGAGTACACCCCTAAGTGAAAATGTCCAAATTGGGCCCAATTAGCAGTTTTCCCTCCCCGGTGTCATGTGACGTGTTAGTGTTACAAGGTCTCAGGTGTAAATGGGGAGGAGGTGTGTTAAATTTGGTGTTATCAATCTCACTCTCTCATACTGGTCACTGGAAGTTCAACATGACACCTCATGGCAAAGAACTCTCTGAGGATCTGAAAAAAAGAATTGTTGCTCTACATAAAGATGGCCTAGGCCAGTGATGGCGAACCTTAGCACCCCAGATGTTTTGGAACTACATTTCCCATGATGCTCAACTACACTGCAGAGTGCATGAGCATCATGGGAAATGTAGTTCCAAAACATCTGGGGTGCCAAGGTTCGCCATCACTGGCCTAGGCTATAAGAAGATTGCCAAGACCCTGCAACTGAGCTGCAGCATGGTAGCCAAGACCATACAGCAGTTTAACAGGACAGGTTCCACTCAGAACAGGCTTCACCATGGTCGACCAAAGAAGTTGAGTGCACATGCTCAGCGTCATATCCAGAGGTTGTCTTTGGGAAATAGACATATGAGTGCTGCCAGCATTGCTGCAGAGGTTGAAGGGGTGGGGGGTCAGCCTGTCAGTACTCAGACCATACGCTGCACGCTGCATCAAATTGGTCTGCATGGCTGTCGTCCCAGAAGGAAGCCTCTGCGGAAGACGATGCTCAAGAAAGCCTACAAATAGTTTGCTGAAGACAAGCAGACTAAGGACATGGATTACTGGAACCATGTTCTGTGATCTAATAAGACCAAGATAAACTTATTTGGTTCAGATGGTGGCAAGCTTGTGTGGCGGCTACCAGGTGAGGAGTACATAGACAAGTGTGTCTTGCCTACATTTAAGCATGGTGGTGGGAGTGTCATGGTCTGGGGCTGCATGATTGCTACCGGCACTGGGGACCTGCAGTTCATTAAGAGAACCATGAATGCCAACATGTACTGTGACATACTAAATCAAAGCATGATCCCCTCCCTTTGGAGACTGGGCCGCAGAGCAGTATTCCAACATAACGACCCCAAACACACCTCCAGGATGACCACTGCCTTGCTGGAGAAGCTGACTTAAACCCTATTGAGCATCTGTGGGGCATCCTCAAACGGAAGGTGGAGGAGCGCAAGGTCTCTAACATCCACCAGCTCTGTGATGTCATCATGGAGGAGTGGAAGAGGACTCCAGTGACAACCTGTGAAGCTCTGGTGAACTCCATGCCCAAGAGGGTTAGGGCAGTGCTGGAAAATAATGGTGGCCACACAAAATATTGACACTTTGGGCCCAATTTGGACATTTTCACCTAGGTGTATATTCACTTTTGTTGCCAGCGGTTTAGACAATAATGGCTGTGTGTGAAGTTATTTTGAGGGGGCAACAAATTTACACTGTTCTACAAGCTGTACACTCACTACTTTACATTGTAGCAAAGTGTCATTTCTTCAGTGTTGTCACATGAAAAGATATAATATAATATTTACAAAAATGTGAAGGGTGCACTCACTTTTGTGAGATACTGTAGGTTATCACCAGGGTGGATTTGATTTTTTTTAAATCAAATAGAACTTTATTGAAAGAGCAATAAATGAGAAGCAGCACAGTATACAAGATCTTGTACATATTAGGCATAAGCCTTCAACCTTTGTTATGTAACACTAAATCACATAAACTCAGTACAACCGCATACTACTTAAATCAGACAAAAAATAATCAAACAGTAGAGTTCTGTGAAGAAAGGAGACCCTGGGTGATATATGCATTCCAGTGACTATCATATCCCTCCTACAATAGTAGACGGTCCATAACTAGATCAGCCGGAGCAAGACCAGGAACGCACAGCCAAGGCGTCCAGATTTTGTTGTATTTTTTCACACTACCCCTGTGCTGGTAAATATATTTTTCCAGCCTGATAGTATCGCCCATTTGATTCAGCCACTCCTTCACTGTGGGGGGTTCCGTTGATTTCCAGTGCCTTAAAATTAATTTCCTGGCTTGGAAAAGGGCCCTAGCGATCGCTAGACTAGAGGCTTCCTCCTCAGGGATATCATCCATAATTCCCAACAAACACAGTTTAGGATGTCCAGTGAGATGGACCTGAAATACTTGGTTAATAGTTCCCAACTAGGGATGAGCTTCGTGTTCGAGTCGAACCCATGTTCGACTCGAACATCGGCTGTTCGATCGTTCGCCGAATTGCGAACGTTATGGGCCGTTCGCGCTAAATTCGTGTGGCGCGTCACGGCCCATAATTCACTGCGGCATCGCAGTGCATTGCTGGCTGATGATTGGCCAAGCATGCACTATGACCCGCATGCTTGGCCAATCACAGCGCTGTCAGTAGAGAGAGCTGTAATTGGCCAAAGCCAGGGTGGCTTTGGCCAATTATGGCTCAGGGGATTTAGTACACACCCCACACTATATAAGGCCGCCTGCACGGCGGCCCTGTGTAGTGTGTGTTCCGGTGTGCTGAGAGATAGAGAGAGAGAGAGACAGTGTCATTTGATTTGAGTTAGATAGATTAGGCAGAACAGTCAGTCAGTTAGCTGCACTTACAGTGTATTGTGTATATATATGCATCCCAGGTGTTGCATATATATATATACACTGTATTCAGTTTAGCTAGATCTGTTCCTGTTATCTTCTATCTAGACTATTTACATTTAATGCAGTGCGTCCTGCTCACAGTGTTCAGCTAGATCCGTTCCTGTTAAATTCCTACTGACCGGCAGGCTTGTCTGGTTACAGTATATAAAGCTACCTGAAGAAAATTACAGGTGTTCTATTTGATCCTATTAGTACCACGGTCAGGCAGCTAGACTATTTACATTTAGTACAGTGCGTCCTGCTCACAGTGTTCAGCTAGATCCGTTCCTGTTATCTTCCTACTGACAGGCAGGCTTGTCTGGTTACAGTATATAAAGCTACCTGAAGAAAATTACAGGTGTTCTATTTGATCCTATTAGTACCACGGTCAGGCAGCTAGACTATTTACATTTAGTACAGTGCGTCCTGCTCACAGTGTACAGCTAGATCCGTTCCTGTTATCTTCCTACTGACAGGCAGGCTTGTCTGGTTACAGTATATAAAGCTACCTGAAGAAAATTACAGGTGTTCTATTTGATCCTATTAGTACCACGGTCAGGCAGCTAGACTATTTACATTTAGTACAGTGCGTCCTGCTCACAGTGTACAGCTAGATCCGTTCCTGTTATCTTCCTACTGACAGGCAGGCTTGTCTGGTTACAGTATATAAAGCTACCTGAAGAAAATTACAGGTGTTCTATTTGATCCTATTAGTACCACGGTCAGGCAGCTAGACTATTTACATTTAGTACAGTGCGTCCTGCTCACAGTGTACAGCTAGATCCGTTCCTGTTATCTTCCTAATGACAGGCAGGCTTGTCTGGTTACAGTATATAAAGCTACCTGAAGAAAATTACAGGTGTTCTATTTGATCCTATTAGTACCACGGTCAGGCAGCTAGACTATTTACATTTAGTACAGTGCGTCCTGCTCACAGTGTTCAGCTAGATCCGTTCCTCTTATCTTCCTACTGACAGGCAGGCTTGTCTGGTTACAGTATATAAAGCTACTTGAAGAAAATTACAGGTGTTCTATCCCAGCTTAGTGCAGCTACAGGCCATTAGTATGTCTGGAAGGCCAAGAAGGAGAGGCAGACAGTCACAAGCCAATAAGAGAGGGCAAGCAGGCTCTGTGTCTAGTGCTGGTCGTGGAGACGGTGCATCCTCATCAGCACGTGGCCATGGGACACGCTTGGCCTTTTTTTCGGCAGCTGGCCATGTTGAGCCGCAACATGCGGAAGACTTGGTCGAGTGGATGACCAAGCCGTCCTCATCCTCCTCATCCTCTCTCACCCATGCCCAGGGTGCTTTGTCTGGCAAAGCAGCGGCCTCTTCCCTCAGCTCAATGTCATCAGTGACTCCTTCCCTAGCTCCACCATGTCCTCATGAGGATTCCCTCGAACTGTTTGACCACAGTGTTGGGTACATGCTCCAGGAGGATGCCCAGCGTTTGGAAGGCTCTGATGACGATACTGAGCTCGATGAAGGCAGTAACATGAGCGCGGACAGAGGGGGTGCCCAAGAAGGACAGCAATCTGGCAGTCATGCTCCCCCTGCTGCAGCATACTGCCAGGTTTGCTCCAGTGATGAGGAGGGAGGGGATGATGAGGTCACTGACTCAACGTGGGTGCCTGATAGGAGAGAGGAGGAGGAGGAGGAGGAGGAGGAGGAGGAGGAGGAGGAGGAGGCGGCAGCACATCACCAACGAGGCAGGATGCCCTCCAGGGGCCAGCCTAAGGGCAGCACATTGACTGCATCACACCCCAAAGCTCCACATGTGCAGGGCGCTGCAGTCTCTGCGCGTTATTCAAAAAGTTCTTTGGTGTGGGCCTTTTTTGAGACGAGTGCATCAGATCGCACCGCTGCTATTTGCAACATATGTCTCAAGCGTATCTCGCGTGGCCAAAATATCTCCCGCTTGGGTACCACATGCTTGACCAGACATATGTTGACCTGCCATGCAGTTCGTTGGCAAGCGTATCTAAAAGACCCACACCAAAGAACAAAGAGGATCTCTCCTTGCTCCTCATCAGCTGAGATTTCCAACCCCACTAGACCTTCAGTCCTCTCTGAGACCTGCAGTGAGAGGAATGAAGGTGTAGAATTAGGTGTGTCACAGCCAAGTACTTGTGGGCAATCTGCTTTTGGTACACCGACGTCAGATTGTACCAGGCAAATTTCCCTGCCCCAGCTGCTGCACCGCCGAAAGAAGTTTGCTCCCAGCCATCCACATGCCCAGCGGTTGAATGCTAGCTTGGCAAAATTGCTAGCACTTCAACTGCTGCCTTTTCAGTTGGTAGACTCTGCCCCCTTCCGTGAGTTTGTGGAATGTGCGGTTCCTCAGTGGCAGGTACCCAAACGCCACTTTTTCTCACGGAAGGCGATTCCGGCTCTCTACCGGCATGTGGAAGGCAATGTCCATGCCTCGCTGGACAGGGCGGTCAGCGGTAAGGTGCATATTACCGCTGACTCATGGTCCAGCAGGCATGGACAGGGACGTTACCTAAGTTTCACGGCGCATTGGGTGACTCTGCTGGCAGCTGGGAAGGATGCAGGACAAGGTGCAGTAGTGTTGGAGGTTGTTCCGCCACCACGCCTCCAAAATGCTGATTGTGACACACCTCTCTCCTCCACCCCCTCCTCTTCTTCTTCCTCCATGGCCTCTTCCTCGGAACCAGCGGTGCTCCGTAGGCGTTCAAGGGGCTACGCAAGTACGCAGGCCAAAAGATGCCATGCGGTGCTTGAGCTGGTGTGCTTGGGGGACAGGAGCCACACTGGGGCAGAGGTTCTGTCAGCTCTGCAGGGGCAGGTTCAGAGGTGGTTGACGCCACGCCAACTTAAGGCAGGAATGGTGGTTTGCGACAATGGCACCAACCTCCTCTCTGCCCTCCGACAGGGACAAATGACCCATGTGCCCTGTTTGGCTCACGTCCTTAACTTGGTGGTGCAGCGGTTCTTGGGCAGGTACCCGGGCTTACAGGATGTCCTGAGGCAGGCCAGGAAAGTCTGTGTGCATTTCCGCCGGTCATATAATGCCAGTGCTCGGCTGACGGACCTCCAAAAGGAGTTTAACCTGCCCAAGAACCGCCTAATCTGTGACATGCCCACCAGGTGGAACTCAACGTTGGCCATGCTGCAGCGGCTGCACACGCAGCAGAGGGCCATAAATGAGTACCTGTGCGACTATGGCACCAGGACAGGGTCAGGGGAGCTTGGTTTTTTTTCCCCACGCCAGTGGGCCATGATCAGGGATGCATGCACTGTCCTGTCACCATTCGAGGAGGCCACGAGGATGGTGAGCAGTGACAGTGCATGCATCAGTGACACTGTCCCCCTTGTCCACCTGTTGGAGCACACGCTGCGTGGAATAATGGACAGGGCACTTGAGGCAGAACAGAGGCAGGAAGAGGAGGACTTCCTTAGCTCTCAAGGCCCCCTTTATCCAGACAGTGTTCCTGCGTGCCCGCCGATCACACAGGAAGAGGACGAGGAGGAAGAGGAGGAGGAGGAAGATTGTGTCAGTATGGAGGTGGAGCCTGGCACTCAGCATCAGCAGCAGTCTTTAAGGGATCAGTCCCAAGAAACACATGGACTTGTACGTGGCTGGGAGGAGGTGGCTGCGGACCATGTCGTTCTTAGTGACCCAGAGGACTCCGGACCGAATGCCTCAGCAAACCTACGCTGCATGGCCTCCCTGATCCTGCAAAGCCTGCGTAAGGATCCTCGTATTCGTGGTATCAAGGAGAAGGACCAATACTGGCTGGCAACCCTCCTTGATCCACGTTACAAGGGTAAGGTTGCGGACCTTATCTTGCCATCGCAGAGGGAGCAGAGGATGAAACATCTTCGGGAGGCCTTGCAGAAAGGTCTGTGCAACGCGTTCCCAGAGACTGGGAGGTTACAAACTCCTGTTTCTGGACAACGTGTTGCTGAGGCTTCGGTCAGTCAAAGAAGGAGCGGTGGAGAAGGTGGCCGTCTGACCGATGCGTTCAGACAATTTTTTGGTCCGCAGCCCCAAGGTATGATCGGTTCCAGCAACCATCGCCAGCGTCTGTTTTACATGGTGCAGGAATACCTAGGGGCAAGATCAGACTTGGACACCTTTCCCACCGAAAATCCTCTGGGTTACTGGGTCTTGAGGATGGATCACTGGCCAGAGCTTGCACAGTATGCAATTGAGCTACTGGCCTGTCCTGCATCCAGCGTTCTTTCGGAACGCACATTCAGTGCTGCTGGAGGCGTGGTAACCGATCACAGGGTGCGTCTGTCCACCGACTCGGTCGATCGGCTGACCTTCATAAAAATGAATGAGTCTTGGATCACCACCAGCTACCAAGCACCTGATGCTGATGTAACCGAATAATTTTTTTTGAAATCTCAGATCCCTTCAAAGACTGCCTATGCTGATGCTGAGTGACTATCCCTGAGTAATTATCCTCTTCCTCCTCAATCATCACGCTGATAGCTTGTTGCAGTGTTGTGGCACCAGCACCAGTGCCTAAGGCCCAATTTTTCTGCCCCTGTCTAACAGGGGCGTGTAATTACAATTTTTGATGCAATACTTTGCAGCAGGGCTCGTTCCTGCGTTCCAACTAGAGTGTCTGTGAGGGGTTGCAGTGTTGTGGCACCAGCACCAGTGCCTAAGGCCCAATTTTTCTGCCCCTGTCTAACAGGGGCGTGTAATTACAATTTTTGAAGCAATAATTTGCAGCAGGGCTCGTTCCTGCGTTCCAACTAGAGTGTCTGTGAGGGGTTGCAGTGTTGTGGCACCAGCACCAGTGCCTAAGGCCTAATTTTTCAGCTCCTGTTCAACAGGGGCATGTAATTACAATTCTTGATCTAATATTTCACAGCAGGGCCCTGTGAGGGCTTACAGTGTTGTGGCCACAGCAACACCTAAGGCCCAAATTTCTGCTGAGTATATAGGGCAGGACCCTACTTTCAAACATCTAACTTACAAACGACTCCTACTTGCAAACGGAAGGAGACAACAGGAAGTGAGATGAAATCTACCCCTAGGAAGGGAAATTCTCTCCTGTAAGAGTTAATATGGGAAAACAAGTTCTCCTTTCCACTGATGCTTTCCAATCCTTGTTCCACAAAAAAACCCAAATTTTCAAAAAACATTTTTCATTGGGACAAAAAAGTGAGGTGAAATCTTCTGAAGAGGAGGAAAGACAGCAAAACAAATGTCACAGGGGTGATAACCCTTCCCTATGTTTTCCAAAAAGCTTAGAAAAGATTTTTTGGCTGGAGCTAAACACGTTAAAAATGTTCAAAATTACAAACAGATTCTACTTAACAACAAACCTACAGTCCCTGTCTTGTTTGCACCGCCTGTATACTGCTGTTCAGAGTATATAGGGCCTGGTGGCCCCACACCTTTCCTTATTTTAATTTGGGTGCGGGGTTCCCCTTAATATCCATACAAGACCCAAAGGGACTGGTAATGGACTGGGGGGTACCCATGCCGTTTGTCTCACTGATTTTCATCCATATTGCCATGACCCGACATGACATTAAACCCGCAAGCAGTTTTAAATGAGATTTTTTCCTTTAAAAATGACATTTGGTGCAGGGACTGTTCTAAACATGGGAAACACGCGTCACTTTACAGGCATACTATAGACACCCCCCAGGTACGATATTTAAAGGAATATTTCACTTTTTTTTTTTTACTTTAACCACTTGACGACCGCCTCACGCCGATGTACGTCGGCAAAGTGGCACGGACAGGCAAAATCACGTACAGGGTACGTGATTTGCCTTCCGCGGGTGGGGGGTCCGATCGGACCCCCCCCCGGTGCCCGAGGCGGTCGTCTTTTGTCCAGCGGCGATCCGTGATGAGGGGGAGACCATCCGTTCGTGGCCCCCCCCTCGCGATCGCCGCCGGCCAATGAAAACACTCCTTTGCTGCTGTATGCTAAACAGCAGCAAAGGAAGTGATGTCATCTCCCCTCGGGTCGGTATTTTCCGTTCCGGCCCGAGGAGAGAAGACATCTATGTGAGTGCACAAACACACACACACACAGTAGAACATGCCAGGCACACAAAACACTCCGATCCCCCCCCCGATCGCCCCCCGATCCCCCCCCAATCACCTCCCCCCCCCCTGTCACAAACTGACACCAGCAGTTTTTTTTTTTTTTTTTTTTTTTTTTTTCTGATTACTGCATAGTGTCAGTTTGTGACAGTTACAGTGTTGGGACAGTTAGTATTACCCCCCTTTAGGTCTAGGATACCCCCCTAACCCCCCCTAATAAAGTTTTAACCCCTTGATCACCCCCTGTCACCAGTGTTGCTAAGCGATCATTTTTCTGATCGCTGTATTAGTGTCGCTGGTGACGCTAGTTAGTGAGGTAAATATTTAGGTTCGCCGTCAGCGTTTTATAGAGACAGGGACCCCCATATACTACCTAATAAATGTTTTAACCCCTTGATTGCCCCCTAGTTAACCCTTTCACCACTGATCACCGTATAACCGTTACGGATGACGCTGGTTATTTCGTTTATTTTTTATAGTGTCAGGGCACCCGCCGTTTATTACCGAATAAAGGTTTAGCCCCCTGATCGCCCGGCGGTGATATGCGTCGCCCCAGGCAGCGTCAGATTAGCGCCAGTACCGCTAACACCCACGCATGCAGCATACGCCTCCCTTAGTGGTATAGTATCTGTACGGATCAATATCTGATCCGATCAGATCTATACTAGCGTCCCCAGCAGTTTAGGGTTCCCAAAAACGCAGTGTTAGCGGGATCAGCCCAGATACCTGCTAGCACCTGCGTTTTGTGCCTCCGCCCAGCCCACCCAAGTGCAGTATCGATCGATCACTGTCACTTACAAAACACTAAACGCATAACTGCAGCGTTCAGAGTCAGGCCTGATCCCTGCGATCGCTAACAGTTTTTTTGGTAGCATTTTGGTGAACTGGCAAGCACCAGCCCCAGGCGTCAGGTTAGCGCCAGTACCGCTAACACCCACGCACGCAGCATACGCCTCCCTTAGTGGTATAGTATCTGAACGGATCAATATCTGATCCGATCAGATCTATACTAGCGTCCCCAGCAGTTTAGGGTTCCCAAAAACGCAGTGTTAGCGGAATCAGCCCAGATACCTGCTAGCACCTGCGTTTTGCCCCTCCGCCCGGCCCAGCCCAGCCCACCCAAGTGCAGTATCGATCGATCACTGACACTTACAAAACACTAAACGCATAACTGCAGCGTTCGCAGAGTCAGGCCTGATCCCTGCGATCGCTAACAGTTTTTTTTGTAGCGTTTTGGTGAACTGGCAAGCACCAGCCCCAGGCAGCGTCAGATTAGCGCCAGTACCGCTAACACCCACGCACGCACCGTACACCTCCCTTAGTGGTATAGTATCTGATCGCATCAATATCTGATCCGATCAGATCTATACTAGCGTCACCAGCAGTTTAGGGTTCCCAAAAACGCAGTGTTAGCGGGATCAGCCCAGATACCTGCTAGCACCTGCGTTTTGCCCCTCCGCCCGGCCCGGCCCAGCCCACCCAAGTGCAGTATCGATCGATCACTGACACTTACAAAACACTAAACGCATAACTGCAGCGTTCGCAGAGTCAGGCCTGATCCCTGCGATCGCTAACGTTTTTTGGTAGCGTTTTGGTGAACTGGCAAGCGCCAGCGGCCTAGTACACCCCGGTCGTAGTCAAACCAGCACTGCAGTAACACTTGGTGACGTGGCGAGTCCCATAAGTGCAGTTCAAGCTGGTGAGGTGGCAAGCACAAGTAGTGTCGCACTGCCACCAAGAAGACAAACACAGGCCCGTCGTGCCCATAGTGCCCTTCCTGCTGCATTCGCCAATCCTAATTGGGAACCCACCGCTTCTGCAGCGCCCGTACTTCCCCCATTCACATCCCCAACCAAATGCAGTCGGCTGCATGAGAGGCATTTTTATGTCCTCCCGAGTACCCCTACCCAACGAACCCCCCCAAAAAAGATGTTGTGTCTGCAGCAAGCGCGGATATAGGCGTGACACCCGCTATTATTGTCCCTCCTGTCCTGACAATCCTGGTCTTTGCATTGGTGAATGTTTTGAACGCTACCATTCACTAGTTGAGTATTAGCGTAGGGTACAGCATTGCACAGACTAGGCACACTTTCACAGGGTCTCCCAAGATGCCATCGCATTTTGAGAGACCCGAACCTGGAACCGGTTACCGTTATAAAAGTTAGTTACAAAAAAAGTGTAAAAAAAAAAAAAATATGAAATAAAAAAAAATAGTTGTTGTTTTATTGTTCTCTCTCTCTCTATTCTCTCTCTCTATTCTGCTCTTTTTTACTGTATTCTATTCTGCAATGTTTTATTGTTATTGTTATTGTTATTGTTATTATGTTTTATCATGTTTGTTTTTCAGGTGTGTAATTATTTACACTTTACTGTGCTTTATTGTTAACCATTGTTAACCATTTTTTTGTCTTCAGGTACGCCATTCACGACTTTGAGTGGTTATACCAGAATGATGCCTGCAGGTTTAGGTATCATCTTGGTATCATTCTTTTCAGCCAGCGGTCGGCTTTCATGTAAAAGCAATCCTAGCGGCTAATTAGCCTCTAGACTGCTTTTACAAGCCGTGGGAGGGAATGCCCCCCCCCCCCCCCCCCACCGTCTTCCGTGTTTTTCTCTGGCTCTCCTGTCTCAACAGGGAACCTGAGAATGCAGCCGGTGATTCAGCCAGCTGACCATAGAGCTGATCAGAGACCAGAGTGGCTCCAAACATCTCTATGGCCTAAGAAACCGGAAGCTACGAGCATTTTATGACTTAGATTTCGCCGGATGTAAATAGCGCCATTGGGAAATTGGGGAAGCATTTTATCACACCGATCTTGGTGTGGTCAGATGCTTTGAGGGCAGAGGAGAGATCTAGGGTCTAATAGACCACAATTTTTTCAAAAAAGAGTACCTGTCACTACCTATTGCTATCATAGGGGATATTTACATTCCCCGAGATAACAATAAAAATGATTAAAAAAAAAAATATGAAAGGAACAGTTTAAAAGTAAGATTAAAAAAGCAAAAAAATAATAAAGAAAAAAAAAAAAAAAAAAAAAAACACCCCTGTCGCCCCCTGCTCTCGCGCTAAGGCGAACGCAAGCGGCGGTCTGTCGTCAAACATAAACAGCAATTGCACCATGCATGTGAGGTATCACCGCGAAGGCCAGATCGAGTGCAGTAATTTTTCCAGTAGACCTCCTCTGTAAATCTAAAGTGGTAACCTGTAAAGGCTTTTGAAGGCTTTTAAACATGTATTTATTTTGTTGCCACTGCACGTTTGTGCGCAATTTTAAAGCATGTCATGTTTGGTATCCATGTACTCGGCCTAAGATCATCTTTTTTATTTCATCAAACATTTGGGCAATATAGCGTGTTTTAGTGCATTAAAATTTAAAAAAGTGTGTTTTTTCCCCAAAAAATGCGTTTGAAAAATCGCTGCGCAATTACTGTGTGAAAAAAAAAAATGAAACACCCACCATTTTAATCTGTAGGGCATTTGCTTTAAAAAAATATATAATGTTTGGGGGTTCAAAGTAATTTTTTTGCAAAAAAAAAAAACTTTTTCATGTAAACAATAAGTGTCAGAAAGGGCTTTGTCTTCAAGTGGTTAGAAGAGTGGGTGATGTGTGACATAAGCTTCTAAATGTTGTGCATAAAATGCCAGGACAGTTCAAAACCCCCCAAAATGACCCCATTTTGGAAAGTAGACACCCCAAGCTATTTGCTGAGAGGCATGTCGAGTCCATGGAATATTTTATATTGTGACACAAGTTGCGGCAAAAAGACAAATTTTTTTTTTTTTTTTTTTTTTTTTGCACAAAGTTGTCACTAAATGATATATTGCTCAAACATGCCATGGAAATATGTGAAATTACACCCCAAAATACATTCTGCTGCTTCTCCTGAGTACGGGGATACCACATGTGTGAGACTTTTTGGGAGCCTAGCCGCGTACGGGACCCCGAAAACCAAGCACCGCCTTCAGGCTTTCTAAGGGCGTGAATTTTTGATTTCACTCTTCACTGCCTATCACAGTTTCGGAGGCCATGGAATGCCCAGGTGGCACAAAACCCCCCCAAATGACCCCATTTTGGAAAGTAGACACCCCAAGCTATTTGCTGAGAGGTATAGTGAGTATTTTGCAGACCTCACTTTTTGTCACAAAGTTTTGAAAATTGAAAAAAGAAAAAAAAAAATGTTTTTTCTTGTCTTTCTTCATTTTCAAAAACAAATGAGAGCTGCAAAATACTCACCATGCCTTTCAGCAAATAGCTTGGGGTGTCTACTTTCCAAAATGGGGTCATTTGGGGGGGTTTTGTGCCACCTGGGCATTCCATGGCCTCCGAAACTGTGATAGGCAGTAAAGAGTGAAATCAAAAATTTTCACCCTTAGAAATCCTGAAGGCAGTGATTGGTTTTCGGGGTCCAGTACGCGGCTAGGCTCCCAAAAAGTCCCACACATGTGGTATCCCCATACTCAGGAGAAGCAGCTAAATGTATTTTGGGGTGCAATTCCACATATGCCCATGGCCTGTGTGAGCAATATATCATTTAGTGACAACTTTATGAAAAAAAAAAAAAAAAAAAAAAAAAAGTGTCACTTTCCCGCAACTTGTGTCAAAATATAAAATATTCCATGGACTCAATATGCCTCTCAGCAAATAGCTTGGGGTGTCTACTTTCCAAAATGGGGTCATTTTGGGGGGTTTTGTGCCACCTGGGCATTCCATGGCCTCCGAAACTGTGATAGGCAGTGAAGAGTGAAAGCAAAAATTTACACCCTTAGAAATCCTGAAGGCGGTGATTGGTTTTCGGGGCCCCGTACGCGGCTAGGCTCCCAAAAAGTCCCACACATGTGGTATCCCCATACTCAGGAGAAGCAGCTAAATGTATTTTGGGGTGCAATTCCACATAGGCCCATGGCCTGTGTGAGCAATATATCATTTAGTGACGACTTTTTGTAAATATTTTTTTTTTTTTTTTTTTTGTCATTTTTCAATCACTTGGGACAAAAAAAATAAATATTCAATGGGTTCAACATGCCTCTCAGCAATTTCCTTGGGGTGTCTACTTTCCAAAATGGGGTCATTTGGGGGGGTTTTGTACTGCCCTGCCATTTTAGCACCTCAAGAAATGACATAGGCAGTCATAAACTAAAAGCTGTGTAAATTCCAGAAAATGTACCCTAGTTTGTAGACGCTATAACTTTTGCGCAAACCAATAAATATACGCTTATTGACATTTTTTTTACCAAAGACATGTGGCCGAATACATTTTGGCCTAAATGTATGACTAAAATTTAGTTTATTGGATTTTTTTTATAACAAAAAGTAGAAAATATCATTTTTTTTCAAAATTTTCGGTCTTTTTCCGTTTATAGCGCAAAAAATAAAAACCGCAGAGGTGATCAAATACCATCAAAAGAAAGCTCTATTTGTGGGAAGAAAAGGACGCAAATTTCGTTTGGGTACAGCATTGCATGACCGCGCAATTAGCAGTTAAAGCGACGCAGTGCCAAATTGGAAAAAGACCTCTGGTCCTTAGGCAGCATAATGGTCCGGGGCTCAAGTGGTTAAGCATCATTAAAATCACTGCTCCCGAAAAAACGGCCGTTTTTAAAAGTTTTTTTTGCATTGATACATGTCCCCTGGGGTAGGACCCGGGTCCCCAAACCCTTTTTAGGACAATACCATGCAAATTAGCCTTTAAAATGAGCACTTTTGATTTCGAACGTTCGAGTCCCATAGACGTCAATGGGGTTCTAACGTTCGTGCGAACTTTCGGTCCGTTCGCGGGTTCTGGTGCGAACCGAACCGGGGGGTGTTCGGCTCATCCCTATTCCCAACACATCCTTCCAATAGATTTTCAATTTTGGGCACCATAGCATATGGATCAGGTCACAATGGTTCCTCATGCATCTTTTATAGGAAGGATCATCACGCACACCCATTTTCACCAGTCAGGCTGGCGTGTAATGGACACGCAGGAGGAGATACAACTGGGACAGCCTTTGGACCACATTTAAGGAGCATCGGGGAACTGCTGCAAGTGCCTCCTCCCATTGGTCCTCCTCGAAAGCTCCAATATCCCCTTCCCATTAGGAAATGACCCCTGTAGTGCTGTCAGGCAGGAACTTGTTGAGCAGCATAGAGTAGCTGCACGAGATAAAGCCTTTGTATGAGGTCACTTCCCTCATATATTTGAAAAAGGGTGTGGGACTCTGAGTCCACGCATCCATTTCCGGTTGGGCCTTGACCGCATGTTGGAGTTGGAAGTAATAAAACAGCATGGAGGCAGGGAGTTTAAAATCCATCTGTAGAGCATGGAATGGACGTAGTTTGCCATCCCTAAATATTTGGGTCATATGAGTAATCCCGTACTGTTGCCATCTTGTGCCATATTGTAATTCCTCCAACTCCAAGTACCTCTTGTTTCCCCATATGGGGCTAAACCTGGTGAACCCCTCAACCTGTTGTAAAGCTCTAGCCTTGTTCCACACATTTTACATCAGGTTGTAAGTTAGATACAGCTTTTGATTTAGAGAACCGTAATGCCTCTAGGCCCTCCCCCCTGTCTTAAACCAGAGAAGATGTGTCTATCAAGTTCAACACCGAAGCACCAGCAGGGCACAAGACCCTGGCTATGTGCTGGAGCTGGGAGGCCAGATAGTACAACCATGGGTTTGGAAGTGCCATCCCGCCTGCTTCCTTGGGGCGCTGTAACTGTTCAAATTTTACCCTGGCTGTTGAGTTAAGCCAAATAAGGGACCTGAAAGTGGAATTGATCACTCAAAATTGCTTCAATTGGACAACCATAGAGGAGTTGTGAAGTATGCATAAAATCTGTGGCATCAAGATTATTTTGATCAAGTTTATCTGGCCTACCTGAGATAGTTTCATTCTAGACCACACTTTCACCCGATCCCTGCAGCGATTAAGTAAGGGGGTAATATACTCTAGAGGATTAGGTGTAACCTGTATTCCCAAGTACCTGAATTCCGTAGAGATACAGGGATATCTAGTAGAGTTGTCAGCTGTTGGTCAGACTTCTTATCTAATAGCATGAGAGATTACTTTTTTACTTAATCACTAATCCTGAGTGTTGGTCAAACGTTCGGACCACCTCCAAAGTGTCCCCCAAAAGGAGCATGGTGTCATCTGCATAAACATCAATTTTTCATGAAGCTCTCCATACTGAAAGCCCCTGATTTTAGAATTAGAGTGAATACAGGCTGCCAACGGCTCTATGGTCAGAGCGAATAGTAAAGGGGACAGGGGGCATCCCAGTCTATTTCCCCTAAATAAACTAAAGTACTGGGATACCCTCCCTGCCTCTCTAATGGCTGTCTTCGGGGAGCTATATAATAGTTGGACCCAGGCTATAAATTCTTTTCCAAACCCAAATGTATGCAAGATGGCCCATAGATAAGGACATTCAATACTGTCGAAGGCCTTGTGGGCGTCAAGAGAGAGCAGCGATCTGTCCCCCATATTATCGGACTTGGATTGTAAATTAACAAATAGCCTACATACATTTATAGCTGTAGATTTCTGAGGCATGAACCCCGCTTGGTCCGAGTGAATTATGGATGATATTACCTTGTTCAATCTCAGGGCCAGCACCTTAGCCAGTATTTTTACGTCAGATTGCAGAAGGGATATTGGCCTATAAGAGCCAGGTTCTAAGGGGTCCTTTCCAGGTTTCAATAGTAAGACTATAATGGCTTTGGTCATAGAGGGAGGAAGAGACCTGTTTGTTTTGGCAACATTAAATACCCCTAACAATTTAGGTAATGGGTTTTTACCGTACTGCTTATACACCTCGGCAGGAATTCCATCCTCTCCCGACGCTTTTGAGTTGGGGAACATTCCGGTCGCCATCTGCAGCTCCTTCAATGTCAGAGGAGCATCGAGTAATTGCCTAGCTGCGTCTGACAGAGTAGGTGTCTCTACCCCACCAAGATATGCGTGTAGAGAACTATCCAAGTCAGAGTAATATGAACTAAGAGCCGTCATAATAGTGTCTGGGGAATTGGTTACTGTGCCATCAGGTACCTGCAAGGCACCAATGGATGGTGATATCTTCTGTGAATGGGCAAGTTTTGCTAAAAGGCGACCAGTATGTTCACCCTCCTCATAAAATGCAAGTTTGCTGACGAAGCGTGTCTGCTCTGCTGCCGAGGAGGTGAGCCGTGCATCCTGAGCAGACAACCATGCATCCCTCTGATCCTCCGTGGGGTTAGAGACAAACTCGACCTCCAGATCATGCATTAATCGCTCCACTCGCTCCCCCTGTGCATTGGAAGCCATTTTGAATGCATTGATTTCTCTAATAAACAGTTCCCGAAGAAAGGCCTTAAATGTGTCCCACACCACCCCCTCATCTGGGTGCCACCCCTAAACAGACCAAAAATCTGTTATTTTTTGTGCTATCTGGGCCTGGGAGGGGAGGAGATTAAGCCAGAAGGCTTCGCTTCCAAGGGCCCTATGTAGTGGCGATGGGGGACAAACCTTCAGGCTAAGAACCAGTGGAGAGTGATCTGATATCCCCCTCAGGGCATATTTTATCTCCACCACCGATCGGACAGCTGTATCCGGACAGAGGCAAAGAT
Organism: Aquarana catesbeiana; assembly: GCF_042186555.1. Lineage (NCBI taxonomy): Eukaryota > Metazoa > Chordata > Amphibia > Anura > Ranidae > Aquarana > Aquarana catesbeiana. Next base: position 47,033,724 of record NC_133335.1, read on the forward strand.
CAATGCGTGACAATGACATATGTGATTTTGAAAAGCATGAGAATTGCCTCTCCCCAGGATTCCTACTTCTCCACAGATTAGTCCAACGCACCTCCTCAACCAGTTTTCTCAGGACTGTGCGGCATACTTCTCTACCCGGGTGTTACCAGGGGGGTGTTTGTCTAATTGGGGGTCCAAGTAACAATTAAAGTCACCCAGGATATATAACGGGACATCAGGATGACCCAACTGAAATTCCAGCGCCGCCCGCAACACCTAATGACTATATGGAGGTGGGATATAAACAAAGGCAAGTATACACTTCAAAGAGAACAGGCTACAGTATAGAATGACATATCATCCCTCAGTGTCCACCACAAAATCAAATTCCTGGTAGTCTAGTGAGCCATGTATAAATACACTCACCCCTCAGGAAAAGGAGGTATGAGTGGAATGATAGGACCAGCCCACCCAACAGAACTTTAAGCAAGACAGGGTGTCAGGGGTGGATTTGATTTAAATCAAGTCGATTTAAGTCACGATTTAAATCATGATTTAAATCACTAATAAAAAGGCTTGATTTAATTCAACTCGATTTAAATGGTCATTTTTAAAGAGCAACCGTCATCTCTGTCCCGCAGTGACTCACTGACAGTCTCATTCACTTTAATGGGATGGCTTGTGATGCGGCAGTGACACAACAAGGTGAGGGACGTGGCGGCAACAGGGGAGGGGATGCCCCCTAACAGGCGTTGCCATGATGAATCTGAAATGACAGGTGCTCTTTAAATGTAAGGACTTAATCTTGCTGGTAGTTCGAATCAGTAATATTTGCAAACAAAATTAAGGTTTCCTATTTAGAATAATAAGCTGACAGGTTAGTAAAACAGCGATTCAGCCATACAGTTTTTAGTGTACATAGATTTGCAAAGCTAAAAAGTGCAGGACAAACCAGCTGGGAGTGGCGTCCTGGGGAGTCAGAGTAGCACTAGGAGTTTGGGATCATGTGCCACTGTGTGAAACAGCACTAGGCCACGACACCCAAGCTTTTTTCTCCACCACGCCTCATTGGCTAGGCCTTTTGTCCCAGATTGGGGCAACTTTTGTTGCCAGTAAACAAATTAGTGTAGTGCTCAATATAGTGAATATAAAAGTAAATGAATAAATGTAAATGGTGAATGTCAATTTAACAGTGACCATGAGTGAATTATATAAAAACAAGCATTCAAAAGTCCAAATTCATGTGGAGACACCAAGAGGCAGTTAATCTGAAGAATAAACGACCATAGAAAGTCTCTCTTGATGTGTACAGGGAAATTTATAAAATATTGATCCAAAAAGTGCAGTAGAAAGTGATAAGGTTGGCACGTTTAGCAGAGACGATGGACACACGTACTATATAGCAGGTGTGTCAAACAGGCATTGGTGAGGATGAACCTCAACAAAACCTACCACAGGAGGACACTGTAAGCAGGATAGGTCCCATCCCATGTACCCCAAAGGTTCCCGGTAGCAAGACACAAACTCCAAAACTTGCGGTGAACCGCATCAAACGGTGCGATGATTCATAATGTGCATGAAAAAAAGAGAACTTTTTTCTCTTTCTTTGCTCTGACCTCTCTCTGATTGGTCTCTGAATGGGAGGGCAGACCCTTCAGGTTGTTGCCAGGCTGCAAGGTCTAGCCATTACACCTGCACTGGCACCTTTTTAATTTTCTCATCTGTACAGTATTTCCCTCACATGTATGTCACTTTGCAATTATATGTGTGTTTTTTTCACTTGGATTGTAGAATGTGGGTCTTCAGGCCTACAATGAAGTCTAGGGGGAGGATGTGTTGCCCTTAGCTTCCTTCCTCTCCTGCCTTGGGTGGTCTCTCTTCGAGGTGAGCCCCTTACCTAGTATTCGTTGGTTGGCTTCAGCTGATCATAAGGAGCAGGGTCCCTCAGGCCTTTTGGCTAGATTTGCCCCTGTCAGTAATCTTGCACCCCAGAGAGTCAGGAAAGGGTCCTTCCGCTTCGGGAGGGGACCATATGACACACGCTAGATGCACTTTTTTTGTGTGTTCACATACTTTTTTTGGTTCACTTTTGATGTTTTGTTTTTGCGCACGGCAGACTTGAAAGAAAAGCAAAAAACTTTATACATAGGTTTTGCTTCCTGGTTAAAGCCTGATGTTTTATTTTCAGTTTAAAGGTGTACCAATAAAGAATGCCCTTTTGTCCTCCTAGAGATGGTCATATCTAACCAAGCCGGGCTTCTCTCCTGATCAGATCTCACCTGTTGTTGCAGGAAGGTGTTCCCTTGTATCAGAGGCGGTAAAACACTTGATGATTGTTCAGTCTCCAAGCTAAAGTTCACTGTTACAGCTATGGGGCTCAGCTTGTCTTTAAACTCAGTGTCATCCTATGGGAAATAACAAAATAGGTTCAGTCTGACAGAGATAAAGTAGAATCTGCAATAGTGGCGGGGCACACACCTTTAGAAACGCTTTGGTGTCAGTGCAGGTCAGTTGTGAGCTGCTTTTAACATCCATAGTGATTGTACTGTTTGGTTGGAGTGAGGGAAAGAAGGATCTACGCAGAAATCTGCTTTTCTGACTGTCCAGTTGGATTTCCATGGAAAAAGCTAAAAAGAAAAAAATAAGAGCAACATAAATGCTTTAGCCCATCCAAAACTAACATTTTAATTACAAGTAAATGTTGATGGGATGAGTCACCCATTGATTTCATATGTCTCTGAAGAATTGGAAAATGCTTCCAGACCCTTTCAGACTCTTACGTTTCCTGTCCCTTCACCCATAATGTAAAATAAATAGTGATTGAGATCCGCCCAGAATGTGGGAGGAGCTGGGAACTTAAGCCCAGGTATTTTGCTAATTCCAGGTGTAAAAAAAAAATCCAGCGGGTGATTCTACCCAACAGGCATACAATTGAGTTGTTCTTACGCAGTGTCTCAGGAAGACTTTTCCCCAAGGCCTGGATGCAAATGCTCACGGTGAAACTAGAGAGAACAGAAAAAGCAAAAATTTTGGTGACCTTGAACTACAATTATATAGAGTTACAAATGTGCATGATAGAAAAATGTGTTTAGTTTCAGTTCGGTTTAATTCGATGGATGTAAGTTTAGATTCCGAAAGTGGGAAAAAACACCCTCACGTAAAGGCACCACATCCCTAAATCAAGATATATGTAAACATGGAGAGGAGGCTAGAGGGATTTTAACGGTGCAATTTTTTCTTTGTTAAAAAGCAGTTTATTGTTTACAAACAATTAAAAAGAGCATAAGTGTATATATTACAACAGACAAAATTTCTTTCTTTCTGTTCAGACAGTATAAAATACAATACACAGTATGGTCAGAATAAAGGGAATTTATACTACGAGTTCACAGGTGGTGGTTGTTGCATATTAACCCGACATGTTTCGCATTGTCGCTTTTTCAAGGGATATGCAACTATTGAGTGAATCATCCAATGCTTTTAGCAATTCTACAAAAATAAGAGAAAAAAGTTTTTACATACATACAGACATAATATTTGATGTTATCACTGTAATGACTATAAAGATATATGCAAAACGCATTGTCGCTCTGAAGAGTCAAAAGATGGCTTACCCCCAAAATGACCCAGTAAAATTTTGTCTGTTGTAATATATACACTTATGCTCTTTTTAATTGTTTGTAAACAATAAACTGCTTTTTAACAAAGAAAAAATTGCACCGTTAAAATCCCTCTAGCCTCCTCTCCATGTTTACATATATCTTGATTTAGGGATGTGGTGCCTTTACGTGAGGGTGTTTTTCCCACTTTCGGAATCTAAACTTACATCCATCCAATTATAGTGTTTTAATACACAGCTTTGTCAGGTTCCGATGTGGGTAACACAACAAAAATAATTTACTGTATATTCATACCATAACAATGTTTTGCTTCATTATCTATATTTGTTTTTGAGAGATAATTTTCACTTTTTTTTTTTTTTTTTTCCCCCTCTTCCTTTCTCCATGGCAGCTTTCAGTGGGGAGGCCTGGTTGGGCCTTATGGATAAGATCCAGCAATCCCACAGTTCGGGAGAAATGAGTGAGAAAGATCTTGAACAAGTTGTTTTAAGACTCCAACGTCTTTTGGAACGCAAAGCCAGAATTTTTTGGCATAAGAAATACTTCAATAAATACATTGACAATAAAATTGTCCCTTGGGGTTTAAGAATCCAAATCTTCCCCAATGTACGTAAGGCTGACGATTTATTAAAATCTAAATGGGAGGATAATTTGCAAACTTGTTCTTTTGGGATGATGAATCTATTGTGTATCCAATATGAACAAGAACTCATCACCCTAGATGAATCTATTGCACAATGGTATACTGATCACAAATCCATACTTAATAATGCTAAATTTAAGAAAAAAGAAAATGATTTGAAAATCCATTTGGAGAGATATACTTTAGACATTATCCGTACAAAGGAAAACAAGTTTGCACGAGATAGTAATGCCTACTCAAATGGGTCAGCCTATAAATGGACACGAAATACTAATACGAGATCATATAGGTCTACTAGCCAACGCAATACGAGAAATGACAATGAAACTAACTTATCATCTTCTTCTTCCCTATCATCTAGCCAATCGACGGTATATCGCGATCTGTCTGGAGACAGACTGCCAAAAAGACGTAAAAGCAATTCTGATACTGCATCCTTGGAGTCTCTTAAAAACCAAGCGGACACCCCAGCACCTCGTCGATCACAGCCCAATTACTCTAAAGCGGCACCACCTCGCACTTCCGGCACACTTCACTCCTTGTCACAAATTTCACGTGGCCCACAGCCGACGGCCACCCACACTATCATGTCTACAGCACCTTCCACGGCGAATATAGCCCCTCCGCTTCACCCCAACACTGCCACTAAGGTGACCATACTGTGTATTGTATTTTATACTGTCTGAACAGAAAGAAAGAAATTTTGTCTGTTGTAATATATACACTTATGCTCTTTTTAATTGTTTGTAAACAATAAACTGCTTTTTAACAAAGAAAAAATTGCACCGTTAAAATCCCTCTAGCCTCCTCTCCATGTTTACATATATTCGGTTTAATTCGTTAAGTAAATAAATTTTGTTTCATCATAATCATGTTATAATGATTGGTTTTTCGGAATTTGTTTGGATATTCGGATTGGTTTTTTAAAATCATTGTCAAGAATCAATTCATATTTTCAGAAGCTCTGTTATTCTTTTACTATTTCACAAGGTTGGTTATATGATCCTTGCTAGTCCAACTCACAAAGAGAAATGGAAGTAGCTGATTGGACGATATCGACCGGTGTCACGTGCATCCGAAAGTAACGAATGTAACAAACTTAATTTTGGATATATTTGTTATGTTATGATTCAGAGATTCTAATGGATCCACCTCCATCCAACCCAAACACAGTAAGCAGGGGTCATCCTATTTCACTTTTATACATTACTGTATTTATTGCAATATGTTTCCATTTCATATGTAGTGCATTTTTATAATAATGAAAAATGTTCATGCAAAAATATTCGGCTGATTATCAAAGACTACTGTGCCGCTCTCACCCGAATAAAACAAATAAATCCAAATGCGTTATGTTATTAAACTAAATTAATTTTCTTTATTCGCAATTGACTTTGTTGGGCCGCGCACATACAAATCAAACAAATTAAACAAATGGTCTTTCAAGTTCAACCCCATTGAGGGCACAGACAGCGCCAGACAAGATTTCTGCAATGAGGCTATAAACAAAGCATGAGGAGGCGACCAGGAAAAAGGATAGTAGACACCTGGGTGAGAAGGTTACATTTTTATTTTCCCTTTTCTTTAAAGTCGATGTAAACCCAATGTCCTCCTTTCTAAACTACTGCCATAGGGGTTATCTATAAGGATATACATGCCTCCTGCATGTATCTTTACCTGTCAAATGTCTCCCCTCTGTCTGTTACGAGAGCCGAAAAACTGCATATTCTGTGGGTGGGTCTGTTGTCTGGAGCTCGGTGGGTGGAGTCGTGATGTCAGTAGTCTCCCCGCCCACCTCTACACTCCCCTTGTCAATATGCATTTTCTCTGTGTATTTCTAACACTGAACTTCTGCTATGCTCTCTAACATCCAGTGAAAGACAGGAAAGTAACCACATGACTTCAGCATGCCAAATCATGCTGAGGTGTGGAACAGCCAATCCTTGCAGAGCTGCTGAAGAAAGGAGTGGGAGGGAATTTAAAAATACTGCATGTCTCTTAGGCTAGTGCACGAGATGTAAATCACCTGTCACTCACAGCAAGGGGGAGGATTTGACAAAGTTTTTCTCAGTTTGTCAAGAATTGTCTCACTGAACAATAAAAGAGGATTGCTCAGAGATGGATTAACTCTGTGTGGTAAGACTGGGCTCAAATGATAGGAAATCTTATAGTCTACAGTATGATATAAAAAAAAATTTTGGGTTTACATCCACTTTAATGTAACTTTTTTAGGTCTTTATTTAGTAGCCACATACATACTCACCAGGTGACATAACCCAAAGGAGGCAGTTCACAGAGCGTCAGATCTGGGTTCAGGGAGTCCGGTAAAAATCTCATAGAAGTTTGGAGAAGGAGTACCGGCTGGGCCCTGAAACAAGGATACAAAAAGGACATGCAAAAATGTATATTTCTTTTTCTGTTTTAAATCAATGGCGATTGATTAGCAGCAATTAGATGAAACATTGTATATACAATAAGCTATTGGTGAGAACACTAACCAATGGGGAAGCAGACAAAACAAAGTTGCATTTCTAGTAAAATGGGAAGGGATAGAAGCCGAGACATTGAGAAGAAGTCAAGAGGAACATGGTTCCTCTATGGTTTCCTGGGTTACTGGGGGAGCTATTCGATTGGATGCTGGCACCCCATGTGAATCTGGTGGCCATCTCGTGGCCAGGCAGTTTCTATTTAAGACCCTGGCTCCCAGGCTTGGCATGCATTTCATGTGTGGGTAATGTAGAGACAGGTCACCTGTCTGTCAGGGACAGTGATTAATGGTAGAGAGAGGTTCCAGATGAGTAGGGAAAGAGCAGGGGCATGCTATCCTTCCCGGAACCCTCCCCAGTTGGATATGGCCAGGCCACATTCAGCCCCTTAAGACAGACAATGTTGGTGCATTCTAGATTTGCTGTTATACTCTTCATTGCATCATTCTGTGAGTGCGCCAGGTCGGATTGTCTTCCCACTGGGTAGTTGTGCTTTACTGAACTTTAACTTCAATTCTGTTACTGCAACTTGAGTGTTTACTGCAACCACAGTTATGGCCCGTACACACGGTCGGATTTTCCGATGGAAAATGTCCGATCGGAGCGTGTTGTCGGAAATTCCGACCGTGTGTGGGCTCCATCGGACATTTTCCATCGGATTTTCCGACACACAAAGTTGGAGAGCAGAAGATAAAATTTTCCGACAACAAAAATCCATTGTCGGAAATTCCGATCGTGTGTACACAAATCCGACGGACAAAGTGCCACGCATGCTCAGAATAAATAAAGAGATGAAAGCTATTGGCCACTGCCCCGTTTATAGTCCTGACGTACGTGTTTTACGTCACCGCGTTCAGAATGATTGGATTTTCCAACAACTTTGTGTGACCGTGTGTATGCAAGACAAGTTTGAGCCAACATCCGTCGGAAAAAATCCTAGGATTTTGTTGTCGGAATGTCCGAACAAAGTCCGACCGTGTGTACGCCCTATTAGGATTGTTCAAGACCAATTCATTTATTTAGTAAATTAGACCCAAATATGGCCTTTTAATATCAGTGAAAAGCATTTCTAACCATTAGATTACTTTTACAGTAAGGGTAGGAATATGGAGTATGAGCTTTGGTGAAAGTGGTGACGGTACAAGGAAGTGTACTTTCCACGGTCCTTTTGAGTGACCTGCTTCTCTTGCTCGGGGACACTTTCAGCAAAGGGACAGATAACTAATGGAGGAAAATTGCAGCAAGTAAGAGGCCAAAGACAGGAAAAGTAGGAAGGACAAGAGTAAGAGAATACATAAAATGGTTGCCAGGAAACAATGTCATCCACTTTGTATCATGGTATTCTACCAGCACAAAAGTATCTACAAGAGTCTCAGCTTTTTTGGAAACCTAGCAATGCCAATTAGTACATATTCAAGCAAAACATAGGACGTACTGCCATCCACAGTGAAACACGGGACAAAGTTTTAAAGGATAGTGTATTCTATTGAATAGGGGATAATACTTCTATTTTAGGCAAGTAAACAATGAATACACATTAGTCATGCATTACTGTTCTATTTATGTCCTCATACCTGTACACATAGACTGCGTCAGCTTCAAATGCTCCAACAATTAGATCTATAAATAACAAAATGAGCTTATGAAATAAGGAAAAGTAAAATACAATGATATGTACACGGTACAGTTACCCATTATATCCTACTTGCTTTAGGCAAGTATATATTTTTGTACTTGTTTGCTGTACTATTGTCCTTGTTATGCTTAGCTTGGTTGTGCTCAGGGCTAGAGTAAAAGGGTGAGAGATGGAGAGCTCATCTCAGCCACATCTGCCTGGATCCACCACATATTATTTTGGGGTATGTGGACCAGACTCTCCTTTCTACTTAAAGCGGAGCTTCACCCAAAAGGGGAAGTCACGCTTTAAGCATTCCTCCCCCCCGTCCTATGCCACATTTGGCATGTCATTTTTTTTTTGGGGGGGGGGGGGGGCAGGTACCTAGTTTTGACAGGTACCCGCTACCATGTCCGCTTGGACCACCAGGGCAATCCAAGCGGAAGTTCTCCTCTCCCCCTCCCTGCAATCTTCTGGAACATGTCACAGGTCCCAGAAGATTGCCCAACTATTGAGGAGGCGCAGCGTGACTCGTGCATGTGCAGTGCACACCCGGCTGTAAAGCCGCAAGCTGTCACAGCCGGGTGCCCACACTTGTAATGCCGGCATCGGGAAAAGGAGAGGGAGAGAACCGAGGGTTCACATTACTAGATCGTGGGATAGGTGAGTGTGTGTTTATTAAAAGTCAGCAGCTACACTCTTTATTTTCGCACTACATTGCAGAGGGACTCACAAAGACCTGCAAGCTCTCTGACTGCTGGTGATAGCTAGGATTATAGCTAATGAATTCATCTGCCTCTAGGCTGGTATAGAACATAATAAACATCATAAAAGTCAATCAAATTTTGAGGTTAAAGCAGTTAAGATGACTGGGTGCTGCTGTAGGGTGAAAAGGATGCATAGTACACCCCAACCTATAACTGACCTTTGCAACAACGAGCACATGTAAGGGTGACGCATGTCAAAAAACAAAAATTCCATTCCAACTTACCAGCCAACATGCAACAAATCTAATTGACCCTGGCTATCAGCAAGGGGTTTAGTTTGCACACATTTGCAAATATATGAATAAGCTGCAGCAGCCACATCACAGCACCCCAGTGTACCGCAGTCTTAACTTTATAATTTGGAGAGTCTCCCAAGTTGGATCACATATATAATAATGGATAGATTAAGGGCAGGTATGCCTGGAGGGAGCCCACCCCTCAACCACTTGCCTACAGGGCACTTTCACCCCCTTCCTGCCCGGACCAATTTTCAGCGATCTCACACTTTGAATGACAATTCCACAAATAGAGCTGTCTTTTGGTGGTATTTAATCACCGCTGGGTTTTTTATTTTTTGCTAAAAAAATGAAAAAGACCAAACGTTTTTCTTAGTTTCTGTCAGAAAATTTTGTAAATTAGTAATTTTTATCCTTCACTGATGTGCACTGATGAGGCGGCACTGAAGGGAACTGATGAGGCGACACTGAAGGGCACTGATGAGGAGGCACTATTATGTAGCACTGATGGGCACTGATAGGCAGCACTGATGAGCACTGATAGACAGCACGGATGGGCACTGATAGGTGGCACTGATGGGCACCGATAGGCGGCACTTATGGGCAATGATGGGCGGCACTGATGGGCACTGAAAGGCAGCAATGACTTGCAACACTGATGGGCACAGAATAGCCTCACTGATGGGCACAAATTGGCATCACTGATGGGCACAGACTGGTGTCACTAATAGGCACAGATTGGCATCACTGCTGGGCACTGTTGGGGTTGCACTGATAATCAGGACGTCATCATCATCGCCTCTTTACCAAGATCATGGTCACGCAGTGGTGACACTGGGCCTCCTGCCATTTGTCTATACGGCAGGTGGAAGGCGGTTAAAGATATAGGGACGCACTGGACACCCAGCAATAGCACGATGAGAGTAAAGGGACGAACGGATACATCGTAGTGCATCCCTATACCTTTAAGGAGGGCTGGGCTCCCTCCAGGCATACCTTCACTTAATCTATCCATTATTATATAAGTGCTCCAACTTTGGAGACTCTCCAAATGATACAGTTAGGACTGCAGTGCTCTGGGGTGCCGTGATGTGGCCACTGCAGCTTACGCATATATTTCCATATGTGTGCAAATTAAACCCCTTGTTTTTAACGTGAACTGTTAGACAGGGACAATTTGGTTTGTTGCAGGCTGGCTGTTAAGTGAGCTGGGAATATTTTTTGCTTTTTTAAAAGGATGCATACACTTTTAGACAGCTTTGTGGGGCTAAAGCAGAGGACGACTGAGAACTTTACATTTGAATTAAAATACCACCAACTGTCTATTTAATCATAAGTATACTCACCTGATGGATTTGTCAATTTATTCCTACCTTGTGTGACCTATAAGGCCTGATTGACACCTATGCAGGTTGCAGTTTGCATATTACAGGTGCATTTTGCTTTTTTCAATACACGCTTTTGATCCATTGAAGTCTATGGAACCAAAAAACAGAAAAAAGTCCCTGGCCCTTTTCATAAAATGCACAGATCTGAACTACATCCATAGGAAACCATGTTAAATGGACTGTAGTGTGTTTCTGCAAAACTGGAAACACACAAAAAAATGCATAGGTGTGAACCAGGCCTAAACCCTTGGTCTGTTCAACATAGATTTTAACTGACCACAACAGTCCTTTTATTTACTAAAATTAACAATTCCATAAATACCAGTGACAGCATTAAACTGTGTCTTAAAAATACCATGTTGCCAGGAGGAGGTTTGTGCACCCCTTGTACATGTGCAAACGAGGGGCGAGGAATGCAGATGATTGGCCCATTACAGATGACAGCTTGGAAAGAAGAAAGAAATGGCTGCACATCCATAACTTCCAATTGCATTTTATTTTGTTTCACAAAGATAACACCAAAGACACCAAACTGTGGTCACGTAGACGCGTTTTACACATACATGTTGTGCTTAATCATGAGTAATGATTAAGCACAACATGTATGTGTGAAACGCGTCTACGTGACCACAGTTTGGTGTCTTTGGTGTTATCTTTGTGAAACAAAATAAAAGGCAATTGGAAGTTCTGGATGTGCAGCCATTTCTTTCTTCTTTCCAAGTTTCCCACGGAGACGGGCCGGGGCTAGCACTCTGCAAGATACTCCAATCAGCTATATCTCTATACACCTGGAGCAGCGGTTCTTTTTCTTGTATACAGATGACAGCTTCCTGGCGGGCTCAGCCACATGGGTTCAGAAGAGCATCCCTAGTCCTTTTAGTAAAAAAAATGAGGGAGTACAAGAAAATGAGGATGGAACACCCGCCAACTTCTCTTTCAGTTTTTTGCAATGACATCCCAGCAATCAACAGTTCCTACCCATGTGACCATGGAACTCCAATTAATGATCTATTTGTTTGCACCTTCTCGTTACATTTCACTCTTTCCTGGGAATATTCCTCCCTCAGTCATGTAGCTCCTCTGTTAATTTATTTCCTCCAGGTCCAGCTTCCATGTGAGCTAAAGAAAGTGCGTCAAACTTAACATTTCATGGTGCCACAATGATTGGGGCCACGATGAAAGCTGGGAGCTTACTGTGAGAACATGGTTCATTGTAACACACTTTTTCACATATATATGCTAAAAAAGGGGATGGTAAGGGGTCCATTGTAAAAGAAGCCAAACAAGATGGTTGCAGCTCTCTGAAAATGTCCTCCTGTCCCGTCCTGTCCCCCCGGCCCAAGTCAGTCCTCCCCTGAGCTGAAGTAATTTTTTTTTGCAGAAACTGGCTTACGTGTAGGGTCTAGCTGGCATTATTTGCATTCTATGACACTTTTTTCTTAGTGATGCACTCAACTAATCTGCAGTGGGTATACAAGGAGGTATAATGCATATCGGGATTGACATTATTCCATGAAATCTAGCCCACCATACACCCTGCCTTTTCTAATCTCATTTGTAGACTATGGAAAGTGCCACTAAGAAGAAATGAAATCAGGGAACATATACAACACCAGATAAACCCACGCTCTGGTAACTTTAGCCATTGGCTCTAAATGACTTTATATTTTCAATCACATAGTTATTTAAGAGTACAAAGCTGAACCCTTTTGAATAAAAGAAGACAGGATTGGGTTGTATTTCTGCTTAGCTACAGCTTATTACCTGGATATCCATTCTGATCAATGTCCTCCCCTCCTCTCAGAGAAAAGCCAAATCTGAATGAGTTCTCTGGTTGGCCCTCCAGAATCTGCGATGGCTGTGTTGACAAACCGGTCCTATCACCCTTGTATATGTATACACAGCCTGCTCCAGACTGTCCTCCAAAAGGAGAGCCTACAGCCACATCTAGAAAAAGACAATCTGTTAGTGAGTGAATTTGAGTACATCATGTTTCACAAAACGGGAAATCAAAAATGAAATATCTTGTAGCCCACCAGCAGAATAAATGTACAGATTAACGTAGAACCTGTAACTTCAGCTTTGACACTGGAATGCTTCAGGCTTTTCATGAGGAAAAGAGAAAGGATTCTGATAAGATAATTTTTATGACTGACAGGAGAGGAGTCTAGAGAACAACATAATTGAATAGGTGCTGGGAACTTTTAGATTTACGCATGTAATCAGATGAAGGAAAACTTCAAACAAGCTCAATAGCTCTGGCAAGGCGGCTTCCACACAGCAAGGCTTCTCTTGATGGGATCCCAGTAGCTCAAACCATAGAAATACAGAAAGGAATGCCAGGCTAAAACTAGATAAAAGAGTCCAAAATAATTTTAATTGTTGGTAAAAAAAATTATATAAAACAAATTGTCAACGTGTTTCAGGGGCAATATCACTTCCATTTTCATCAGGGCTCAATGCAGGATAAAACCTTGATGGACTCAGATGGGGCCTCCATTGCTGCTCAGCACCTGCTGTCAGGTTGTTACTCCATGTACTCCAGAGTTCAATGCTGGTTCCAACTCTTGGGCCCTGATAAAGGTGAGTGGTGTTGCCACCTGAAACTTGTTTTTTTTTTAACCAACAATTGACTTTATCTTAAACTCTTTTATCTGGTTTTGATCTGGCACTCTTTTCTGTATTTCTAAGTAGAGGAGTCTACTACATTGGGCTAGCCAGGTTGGTAAATTTATTATAAATTATTATAAAAGGAGCTACAATTGCGTTAGATCATTTATCATAAGAAAAGTGGACTAAAGATATGGGGACCTCTTTGAGTACATCAGATCATGAAGGTACTACACAGACTTGTTCCTATGGTTACACTACTAAACATTGTATATAGCAATTAGATGATTTGGTAGTCACATGGAAATGCCTCCTCTCATACCATTGTATCCATCTTGATCCAGGTCTCCCAGTGGAGCAATGGATGCACCAAACTGCCCATATACATATGTCCCGCTAAGGATCTGAGGGTCTTTGTCAAGAATTGTGAGGCCGTTCTGTTTATAAACGTAGACTTGTCCAACTTCCAGGAGCTTTCCGCCTGCCTTGCGCTCAATGAAAAGAGGAGCTCCCACCAGCAAATCATCAAGGCTGAATAAAATATACATAAAGGCTGTAATACAAATGTGACTATCCAATTATAAACTATGCATCTCTTGATACACTAAGCTCTAATTAGTCTCTAGTTCGCATTCACTTACAAATAGCAAAGGCACGCCAAACATGAAGCCTGATCATTTTACTAAACCCAGGACCCTGCATTCATTATATCTGGTCTCCCACAGTACACAGAACATGGAAATGCAATAGTTTTAGTAAATATACAGTGGGGAAAATAATTATTTAATACCCTGCAGATTTTGTACGTTTGCCCACTTACAAAGAAATGAAGGGTCTATAATTTTTATCATAGGTGTATTTTAAATGATAGAGACAGAATATAAACCAAAAATCTAGAAAAAAAACATGATACAAATGTTATAAGTGGAGTTGCAGCTCAGTGAGTAAAATAAGTATTTGATCCCCAAGCAAAACCTGACTTAGTACTTGGTGGAAAAAACGTTGTTGGTAAGCACAGAGGTATGATGTTTCTTTTAGTTGGTGACAAGGTTTGCACACATCTCAGGACGGACTTTGGTCCACTATTTGCAGATCTTATCTAAATCCCTAAAGAGGAACTGCAGTCTGCTCACATAATTTGTAATAAAAACATTTTTGCCACTTAGAAGCTTCCCTCAAATCACTTTGCATATTATTTTATATATACTGTGATTCTGTACTTGCCAAATATGCTGCAGAAATCTCCTGCCACTGAGTTTGGCTGCAATCATTTTAACTGTGGGCAGCAGAAGCTTCTGTCTGTTTACTTCTGGATTTACACAGACACACAGAGGCACACCTCCTGCTCTGCAGCTCTCATTGGCCCTTTTATGACTCATCCCCCATCCCTTCTTAGCAAACTCTCACGAGAGTGAGAGAGAGCTGTGCATGATGTCGTAAGCCTAGGCTTTTTACCAGACAAGAAACAGGAAGTGGGCTGTATAAGGTATTACTGGCAGAATTTTTTTTTTACCAAATAATTGGCAGAAAAAGAGAGCTCTGTATTGAACAACCTGCAAGCGGCATTATCCAGTTCTACATTTACAAGTATTATAAATATCCGTTTGAGCTCAGTACATTTTGAGGTCACATGTATAAGTTCCGAGAAATTCATTGGTTACTTTTTTTTTGTTTTTGTTTTAATCAATTCTTTAATTAAAACCTATTCTGGACTCTATGACCAGTTGTGATGCCCTTACTGCTTATTACACCTTTGAATTTCCCTCAGAACCCCCTAGTCGTTTGTTGGGGGTGCTCTGGTACATGTGAGCAGCCTCACCAAAGTGGCTAATCAATGAAATAGTCATTCTTAAATCCGGATATTATCAATAGGAGATCCAGCACCTCTTATGCATGTACCCAAAAATAAAAATTTGACAGGGGATCTAGCCCTCCCCTTCTCTTCTTAAAGCAAACCAATTTTATTTCTGTGTGCGTTGCTGTTGCTGATTTTCTCTTTCCTCCTGTATGGTAAAACTTTGTCAGCAGGACTGCAAATGAGGATAAATCCCTCATGATGAAGCCCTGGATAGGTGTAAAAACCTGACAGGGGGGTCTAATCTTTCCCCATACAATATACTTTTTTGGCTGCACATGCACTTTAACTACTTTCAGCCTACCAGATGTATGAATTGCTAAGGGGAAATAGACATTAAAGGTAGCCTCTTGTAAAATTGATACCAATGCCGAGAACACCTATAAAAAGATGCCCATTGCTAATCTGCCAGTGTGTCCATGTAACATACACTGTGAAACCCATCCTAACTAAAACAGTGACTGCACCAACAGATTTCCTTTACAAATATTGCCAACCATATACAGTAACAATACAAAGATAATTATACTATGACTGCAGTACCCCAAAACAAGCACTAGAGGACTCTTCATTTAACCTGAAGAATCTATTAGTACAACCATATTCTTGATATGAACACTCACTTATCACCATTGATGTCTGCAACAGCCACTGAGTGACCAAAATATGCAGCAATCTGAAAAAAAGAGGAAAACACACATTCGATGCTATTCAGAAAAAGCATAATGCATAGAGGATGTTCATTACAATGTGCCATTTACAGTTTTTCTTTTTACAATTTAAAATGTTTTTTTTTTCTCCCAGTTCCCTATGTATTACTGCTCCTGAATTTACTGTACACAAATTACTTATTGATTTTTTTTGCAGAATAATATTACTATTTCTGACAGCGTTTTATTTCTATTTATGACCCCTATTGGAGAGACTTTTCCCCACTTCCTATCCCCGTGACACCTGTGCAAGAAGAGCAGGGTGCAAATCTGAACTCCAGGTACAAAGATTTGCATTCAAATAGATTCCCCAATATAGAAATACAATATATTTGTTTGAACCATATAATATCAGTACATTCCTCAGTAGCCACAAAGGGATATAAAATCACTTTGTGTGAACTGAAATACCTTTGAAAACCCAGCTATTACCTTTTAAAAGTAGTGGTGACATCATCACTGTACTGTACATAACCTACAAAGAGAAGGGCTGTGACAGGGGCCCAGCAGGCCCACCTTCTACAGGCTGCCTGCGGAAAACTACAGGAGGGGGCAAAGACAAGACCAGTCACCCTGCACCAGGAGAGAGAGCAACACTGAGTGTTCTTTAACCACTTCAATACAGCTTTCAGTGCTGTCGCACTTTGAATGACAATTGAGCGGTCATGCAACACTGTGCATATATGACATTTTTATAATTTTTTAAACAGATAGAGATTTCTTTTGGTGGCATTTAATCACCACTAGTTTTTTTTCATTTTTTGCTAAACAAATGAAAAACACTGCAAATTAAAAAAAAAATGCTTTTCTTAGTTTCTGTTATAACATTTTGCAAATAAGTAATTTTTCTCCTTTACTGATGTGCGCTGATGAGGCTGCACTGATGGGCACCAATAGGCAGCACTGATGGGCACTGATTGGCATTAATGAGGCTGCACTGACAGTCAGAGCACTGATGATCAGTGCCTTGATTATGTGTGTAAATGTCCATAGTTCCCAATTGTCAATGATTTCGAGGGACTGTCCCTGATTTTGAACAAAATCCCTCTGTCCCTCTTTCCTCCTCATTTGTCCCTCATTTTTTTCTGATCTGTATAGTTGTATATAAAATGCACTTTTTATCTTTCAAAAAGTGTTTCCCAGTGCTAAACCTTTCATCTGATTTCTAAATTTCTGCATTCGTAAATTTCAAAAACCATTATAAAGGAGTGGTACATGATAAAAAAAAAGCACTTGTGGGTTTAATGAATCTTTTTTTTTGTATAATTCTCCTTTAAGGGGGCATAGCAGGGTAATGCTAATAGGTGTCCTTCATTCCCATCTGAAAACATTGGGAGGTATGTAAATGTCCCCTCTCACACTTGCCAGTTACCAGCTCTCCTCTCCTCACGTTGGGACAGCGTGTGAGGAAAGGAATGCCGATATCTGGCAAGAAGGTTACATGTGATCAGCTTTGATTGGACACAGCTGATCACATATCATGCCAGATGCGTGATCCAGGGAGTGCAGTTCTAGGAGGACGTCCATGGGCGCCTTCCCAGAACGAGAGAGCCACGCTGCAGCCATTTTTCAGCTATAGCGTGGGCATGAAGTGGTTAATACACAAAGGCAAAGTTTCACACTGGGTCACTGCACAGATCTGGAAGAAATACACAAAGTACACCAAGATTTTAGTACACATGGCTCTTGTATTTCAACAGTATTTGCTAATCCCGCAGTTCAGCTTTAAAGACATGAACAGCAATAAAAACATTGTCAGAAGTTGTGTATAAGGAGAAAGCATTAGTGGGACTTTGAGTGAGGTATAGGGGGGCCGCTCAAGTCCCCCCTCCATCCCAATTAGATAATATTAAATAATAAATAAAAGGAGCAAACGGCGGGACTTTATATAAGCACACGGGAGCAGTAATAATTGAAGAAAAATTAGCTTTTAATGAATTCAGATTATCATAAAGTTTTTATATTCAAATAATTCAATGCATTTTGCTATATATTTATAAATTTTATTTTTGATCTTCTATCCTGCATATTTATCAGTCTAATCATGTTCTAAATGTTTTTTACATTTCATATCATGTATTGATTCCTTGATGGAATATGTATTTATGTATATTTTTCTGGCTTCAATGAATTGTAAAGTTATACAAATGGTTATATATAGCAAAATGCATTGAATTATTTGAATATAAAAACTTTATGATAATCTGAATTCATTAAAAGCTCATTTTTCTTCAATTATTACTGCTCCCGTGTGCTTATATAAAGTCCTGCCATTTACTCCTTTTATTTATTATTGTCAGAAGTTCTAACCCTTCTCACCCTACTAAAAATGTTTTAGCTTTCCCTCTTGTCCCTATTGGAGAGGTTTCCTGTCACTTCCTATCCTGACAATGATACAGATAAACCCACCTGATTTCCTAGGATTCTGAAAAGTGTAATTGGACCACTGTATATTTCAACCTGGAAGAGATAAGAACTGAGTTGAGGTTGAAGAAATTGTGTCAAGGAGAAGAGGCAGTTTTTTGCCGTCAGTATAATATTAGGCATGAACAGGTTGTAAAAAGTTTTTCTTTACTGCTTTTGTTAATTTGCTCCATAAAGACATAGGGCCCAATAAACTATTGTGTTTCTCACACTTTTTTGGCAACTTGACATGTGCCAAATAATAGACATGTACGATTAGTTTTGTACGAATCGAAAATTCGGGAGGATCCGAAATAAGAATTGCTATGCTTCCGAATTTTGTACGAAATACGAAATTTCGTTTACGAATTTCGGATCCAAATTCCTAACGAACATTCGTAATTGTTCCGAAAAGTTAACGAACCTAAAAGTTAAAAGCCCAGGAAGTCAGCACAGCACAGGGATGGTGAGAGCCCCTCAAAATGATAAATTCATCATAACGAACATTCGTAATAGTTACGAAAAGTTAACGAAAATTCGTATTTAGTATGAATTTAAATTGAATTTCAGACACGAATTACAAATTAATTCTAGAACGAAACGAATATTGACGGCGCACATGTCTACCAAATAACCAACATGGTACACATGTTGAAAAAAGATTTGAGACTTTTGTGCCGAAAATTGTAAAAAAAAAAAAAAAAAGGTATTTCAGTGAATGACAGACAAGGCAGCTAGGAAAGCAATCATTTTGGTGACACTAAATGAGTAACACAGACAGATGCATTGATAAACCATTAAAAATCTTGTGAGAGAAGTTTTATATGTTCTTGTAAAACAAGTAAAAAAATTGATGCAAAGAAATGGATAGATGAAAAACATAACTCCAGTCAAAACCTTTCCTTTAATTTTCAACAGAGTGAGTAAGAGACAGAACTCATGCCCAATTTGTATCCCTATCCCGGTGATCCCATGAGAAAAATTGATTGTGGTGCATTTGGCATTGGAACAGAAAGACCCTGAGAGCAATAAAATCCTGACAATCCAATCCTTGCCCACACTAATATAGAAAGGTGTTGCTGTCTCTGTTCCAGAGCGAGGGACATTTCATAGTTCCCTGTACTTGTCATGCGCTGTCAGGAAGGACAGGAAGTGAGATAAAATTCTGTCAATGGGGACACACACCACAATAACAGAGACATTCTAACCCTTACCTTCTCGGTACAAAACTAAAAAAAAGTTTGAGCTTTAATTCAAACATGACCTATTGCATTTAGCATTCAAGTCTTCGACATTGCTTTATCCTGTAAGAAGTCATAGTAGCAATAATTTACTGTACTAACCAATCCTTTGTTTTCAAAGTTTGGAGCACTGATGATGATTTCTGTAAAATAAAAACCATATTGTTATATTTTAGCCTCCACTAGAATAGGTCCTGAAACGCCTAGGGTGGAAGGAAGCGACTTATAGACACCACAGATTGACCACACTGTCTATTTTACTCTGCAATCTAGCAGCCTGGGTCAGACACAACCCTCTCTTTCTCTGTACTACCAGTCTGCCCAATGAAGGGTTTGGCCATTAACAGGAGGCTAATGTCCTGTTAGTTGGTCCCACCCCAGCGGGTATGTATTGTAGGCTCTGCCTTGTATGAAAAGATCACCCATATGATATTCAAGATGGAGGTAGAACTGAATACCAGTGAAGAAGACATGTAGTAAAGACACCTGTTCCTCTTCAGGGGTAGCAACATTTGTTACTGTACAGCACCATATCATCCCCAAATAATGGGACAAGTGGGTTAGTAGCCATACTTTTGAAACTTTGCCATAACTTTTGGATGTACTTCTACCATGTTTATGGACCATACCTCAGGCATTCATTGTACTGGTTAACTGTAAAATAACTTTTTGCGTTCAATAATGAAACATAAAAAGCAAGTTACGTTTCAGAAATGTGTTTAGGGAAGACAAATAGCATGTGAAGTGAGACTCTGTTAGACACAAAGCACAGCCAATACATGGGGAGAATGAACCTTAGCAGCCTGTTTGGGATAGGAGTTAGTGGTGGTTTAGTGGCGGAGGGTCGATCAGAGGTGGTGACCGGAGAGGTTCCCCACAGGTGCACAAACTCATCATCTGGGCCTCTAATGGGCCTCAGATGTTGGACATCATTCTCTATGTACTAAACCTGGAACCACTGAGCAGTCAATGCCTTGGGAATAAAGTGTATTTAAGGCTTGTGGAACAAAAAAGAGCCTTGTGTTTGTAGCACCCTCCTAGGTACAGTAGGGGCTAGAGAGTGTATATAGTTTTTGGCTTTTCTGCTTAACCGCTTCAGCCCCGGAGCATTTGGCTGGCCAAAGACCAGAGCACTTTTTGCGATTCGGCACTGCGTCACTTTAACTGACAATTGTGTGGTCATGCAACGTGACTCCCAAACAAAATTGATGTCCTTTTTTCCCCACAAATAGAGCTTTCTTTTGGTGGTATTTGATCACCTCTGCGGTTTCAATTTTTTGTGCTATAAACAGAAAAAGAGCGACAATTTTGAAAAAAACTCATTATTTTTTGCTTTTTACTATAATAAATATCCCGAAAAAATATATAAAAAAAACATTTTTTTCCTCAGTTTAGGCCAATACGTATTCTTCTACATATTTTTGGTAAAAAAAATCGCAATAAGCATTTATTGATTGGTTTGCGCAAAAGTTTTAGCGTCTACAAAATAGGGGATAGTTTTATGGCATTTGTATTAATATTTTTTCTTTTTACTAGTAATGGCAGCGATCAGCGATTTTTATCGTGACTGCAACATTATGGCGGACACATCGGACACTTTTGGCACTATTTTGGGACCATTCACATTTATACAGCGATCAGTGCAATTAAAAATGCACTGATTACTGTGTAAATGTGACTGGCAGTGAAGCGGTTGCTTCAGGGGTTAAGTGTGTCCTAGGGAGTGATTCTAACGTGGGGGGGATGGGCTGTGTGTGACACGAAACTGATCACCGCTCCCGATTACAGGGATCGGTGATCAGTGACAGTGTCACTAGGCAGAATGGGGAAATGCTAGTTTACATTAGCATTTCCCCGTTCTTCCTTTCCATGAGAAGATTGCGGGTATCCTCGCGGACATCGAGTCTGCGGGACCCACGGTCGGACTCACGAAGCCCGCGACGGGCACATGCGCGCGCCTGCTATGCAAGCCTAGCAAGATCACGTACAATAACGTGATTTCGCGCAGCAGAGCCAACCTTCTGCAGTAAAACTGCGGCGGCTGGTCCGCAAGCGGTTAACAGAGAGGCAGACAGGCAAATTTTGGTGCTGCCTGCTTAACAGAGAGCAGTGATTGATTAGTGAGTTCTGCTCGGTGTGCTCTGGTGCTGCTCATGCTGTCTTGATGTTTCACAATGATCCAATAGCAAGAAGGCATATTGGACAGTGGGAGGAAACCTTGCAGGTGAGAGCATGGATGTGGATACAGCCCTGGCCAATTAGAGTGGGATGTGCCCCAACGGATGTTGGGTGCCTGTATTTAAGTCTGAGGAGCACATGGGATTGGGATTCCAGTCCAGACTGCCTCTAAAGAGAGAGGTTTAGGTGGGGAGGAGGCAGCTGCCTTTCCCCAGCATGCCATGCAGCCTCAGGTGGTTGACCCGAGGGCCTGACGCCTGAAAGCTACAACCCAGGGTTCCTGTGCAAGCTGACTGAGGGAGGATGTCTATGGATCTGATCTGATGTCCCTGAAGGGATCCCTGAGACTGTGTGTGTGTGTTGCTGAAATCCCCCTCTTGGTCCTAGAAGTCAGCATACTGGGTGTGTGGGCTAAAGGGGACACTAGCTAGTGTCTTAAAGCGGAGTTGCACACAAAAATGGAACTTCCCCTTTTCGGAACCCTCCCCCCCTCCGGTGTCACATTTGGCACCTTTCAGGGGGGAGGGGGTGCAGATACCTGTCAAAGACAGGTATTTGCACCCACTTCCGGCATAGACTCCCATGGGTGTCTATGCCTCTTCCCGTCCCCACCGCACTGTCTGCTGGGAACACACAGCTCCCAGGAGAGAGTGGGGACCACTAGGGACGTGCAGCGCGACTCGCGCATGCGCAGTAGGGAACCGGGAAGTGAAGCCGCAACGCTTCACTTCCTGATTCCCTCACCTAGGATGGTGGCGGCAGCTGCCGAGAACCGAGCGGGTTCTCGGCGTCCCCTGCCGACATCGCTGGACCCTGGGACAGGTAAGTGGCCATGTATTAAAAGTCAGCAGCTGCAGTATTTGTAGCTGCTGGCTTTTAATATTTTTTTTTTTGGCAGTGTGGGTGAACCCCCGCTTTAAAGAAACAAAGTCCACTGAGTTCCTTCTGCTACAAAGTGGCTTGTTCATTCCATACAAATGCTTTATAGTTCAGCAGAATAATCTGCTCCACAGTTCTACAGAGAGAGTTGTCCTCGCTTGTGCATAGTTAATTTGGAGTATCCTACTAGTCCCTTCTCCTATCCAAGTTCTCCAAATAAAACATAAACATACATCCCTTGGACTGGTTATTGGAGACAACAAGCGGAAGAGTGTGTGCACCTGGCTGTGTGAAAATATTGTGTAACTGGCTGTGAGAGACCCGGGTACAAATATCCGAACAGCTCCTACGGGGGGTACCGCTACATGTTCATTGGAGGAATCTACTCTCTTTCCAAGAGATGTGACAAGCCAGCGGGTAAATGAACCTACTAATGCCTATTCAGAAATGAAATGTCGGGTTATGTTTGTTGTGAAAAGAATAACGAATTCCCTTTTGATGCAAGCTTTGTCGGGCTAATTTATGGGTCCCAGGACCATGGTCCAATGTAAAGGATGATTTCAGCATGCAAAAATCATGTTTCCATACTGCACCTGGAATACCATCCTCTGTAAATTCACCATAAGCTACTGCGAAACCTGAAAGAGGAAGAAAATCGAGATCACTCTTGAGGCTAGTACATGATTCCTACATTTCTGATCATAGAAGACGTTATCTCTATGTACCTTTATACGAGTCATTCACAAATACTTCTCTTGATATACGCAAGCTGGGATACTTCTGTATTATGGAGTCTGATGCTTGTGGGATGTTTGAGAGAGGTATTGCTGCATATAGTCCTGGAGGATAGGATAAAATAAGAAAGAACAAAAAAAGAACCAGAGGCAAGTGCTGGTCATGGGACCTAAACCTGAACATCAGGCAAACTGGTAAAAACATAGCTGGAACACATACCGCGTTTCCCCGAAAATAAGACCTAGCGTGATTGTCGGAGATGGCTGCAATATAAGCCCTACCCCCCAAATAAGCCCTAGTTAAAGTCCTTGTAGGTCTTGTTTCCAGGGTAGGGCTTATTTTCTGGGAAACAGGGTAGGACTTATTTGGGGGGGGTAGGGTTTATATTGCAGCCATCTCTGACAATCACGCTAGGTCTTATTTTCGGGGAAACAGGGTAGATGTGTGCTGTTTACCCACCAAAGGATTCATAATTCTGTTCAGCAAGTTTTGTGATTTACACACATGGCATAGACATAGGCACTTGCCAGGCAGGTGACACTCTTATTTCCTGCTTTAGCTATACAGATGCCTTTCTTACCTCTGTCTAATTAACTGGTAGGTGATCCAGGAAGCAGTAAAGCTAAAACAAAAAGTAGTAGAGTGATCTCCCTGGCTGTGCTGCCTGGCAGAGGTTTTACAACACTGACTGCACAGAATTGCAGATCCTTTGGAAAGTAAAACCGCAAACGTATATGTGTTTCAGCTATGCATAGAACTGTTTTCTTAGATTTCCACATTACTTTCAGTAAGTGCATAATTTAAACAGCTATAAAAATAAAACTTGTATTATGGTCCT
Organism: Aquarana catesbeiana; assembly: GCF_042186555.1. Lineage (NCBI taxonomy): Eukaryota > Metazoa > Chordata > Amphibia > Anura > Ranidae > Aquarana > Aquarana catesbeiana. The sequence goes on from NC_133335.1 coordinate 47,057,907, forward strand.
TTTGCCCTACTTAAAGTGGTTGTAAACCCTCCACTACAACTTTTGCTCTTCGTAGCTGATCGCTGCCTGTGAAAGTTCACTTACTGTTTTTGCTGCGATAGAAATCGTCCTTCAATGTGCAATGACGTCAGCTGGGCTTGCGCATTGCGTATATCGTTTAGTGTGCCGTTTCTGTCTCCTCTGCATGCCGGGTCATTATCTTACACTGAGAACGGCACAGAGGGAAACCTCGCGATACCGCCTAGCAAGTGATTTGCCGCCATCGTTGTCCTAGCTCTGTTGCCGTAGTAACGGCAATCGAGCTGGAGGCTTGGTTTCGATGCTATGGCGCATGCGCGAGATTTGGACAGGGAAACGAAGTAAGGGTGCAAATGATGTCCACAAACGATTCAACATACAAGAGTATGAATGACACGGCCAATACCCGGAAGACACTAAATAATAAAAATGAGAAATAAGGTATTTGCAAAGCTCCTTTTTGAGAAATTTAAATGTGTGTGGCTTAGCAATCATTTACAGCATTTATATATTTTTTAAAAAAAGAAAAAAAGTTACGGGATTTACTTCCTCTTTAAATGTATTTTTTTTTTCTGTGTTGTATTGAACTGCATCAAGTTACTATAGTTCTGTAGTATGTTGACATCTAGTGGCGGTTTTGGCCACTAGAGCTTGTGTAGTTATGTGAATTGGTATCTCCCTCTGCCCTTCCCTCCTGTTTAGGGCTAGTTAGTTCAGTCCTAGAGATTAGAGAAACCTTCCCTGTTTCTTCCATGTTCTCCCAGACAATGTTCATACTTCACAGAGATAGGGCTTAGGAAAAGTTGTGTTTGATTTAACTTCTGTGTCTTATTGAAGAGTTAAGCTGCCTGTGGATAGTGCCAAGTCAGCAGGTGACAGACTGGGTCTGAGGAAGTATGTCGATGCCTAAAGCACCATTTGAAACAAAACAACGCTGCTAAGTACTTACTTATATAATGGCAAAATATCCTGCACATCCAGGAAAGTCACAGAATATGAATTTAACAAACATCAAATACATATTGCAAACACAAAAGGTCTGGCTTTTTACTTCTCCTCTATACTACCAGAGAGACCAACAAGAATAATAAAACTCAGTCAGCTATATTCTCTTGCAGAATACCTACCTTCGAAATAGTAGCCTCCAGGTGCTCCTGCTAGTAATACACCCTTCTGTAAAAGAAATATGGATATATGTATAAAACAAACTGATTCTTATATTCAAGTGACATTTTTATGGTTTTTGGTCCACTTCATTATTTTGTTTTCTTTTGTAACTTTTCTAACTGTTTTGACAGTTGAGTGGCTCCTGAGACCCACTGATCCAATAGTTTAAACTGTCCCAAAAAGGGGAAATAAAAGTTATACTGTATATGGGAAACAAGAAGTGGTGCCCCCTGCTGCATATAAACCTAAGATTCCCAGATCTGAATTCCAGATATTTAGGTTTTTTTTTTTTGTTTGCTCAAACATTCATAAAACTCCCCTATGTGTTTTTGGGGGTCTTAGCGTGTAGGTGGGTGCAGTTTACTTTCTCCACTGCAGGTGGCACTCAACTGCAGCGGCATTGCTGGGGAGATGAAGTCAAGAGGAACACAGTTCCTCTACGGTTTCCTAGGTCACTGGGAAAGCTATCTGATTGGATGCTGCCGCCCCATGTGATCCAACAGCCATCTTGGGTCAGGCAGAGCCTATTTAAGGCCCTGGTTCCATTCTAGGCCTGCATTTCACGTGTGAGTAGTGTAGGGACAGGTCACCCATCTGACAGGGACAGTGATTAGCGGCAGGGGGAGGTGCCAGACAAGTAGGGAAAGGATAGGAATATGCCATCCTACCTGGAGACTGCCCTATTTGGGTGTGGACCGGCCAGGCCACAATCAAGACAGACGTTGTGGGCACACGTCCAACAGCCAACATCCAACAGCCACCTAAGATTCCCAGAAAAACAATCTGAATTCCAGATATTTAGGTTGTCTTCTTTTGTTTGCTCAAACATTCATAAAACTCCCCTATGTGTTTTTGGGGGTCATAGCGTGTAGGCGGGTGCAGTTTACTTTCTCCACTGCAGGTGGCACTCAACTGCAGCGGCATTGCTGGGGGAGATGAAGTCAAGAGGAACACAGTTCCTCTACGGTTTCCTAGGTTACTGGGAAAGCTATCTGATTGGATGCTGCCGCCCCATGTGATCCAACAGCCATCTTGGGTCAGGCAGAGCCTATTTAAGGCCCTGGTTCCAGGCTAGGCCTGCATTTCACATGTGAGTAGTGTAGGGACAGGCCACCCATCTGACAGGGACAGTGATTAGCAGCAGGGGGAGGTGCCAGACGAGTAGGGAAAGGATAGGAATATGCCATCCTACCAGGAGACTGCCCTATTTGGGTGTGGACCGGCCAGGCCGCAATCTAGGCAGACTTTGTGGGCACATCTGAGACTTGCTCCACTGCACATTTTTGTTATATGCCGTGAGTGTTCCCGGTCGGGTGCCTTCCTGCTGGGGTTGTGAATTACTGGATTCTGCATCAATGCAAGTTCTGTTCTCTGCAGCTGCACTTACTGCTTACTGCCACCGCACCATGCTGCACCTCCCTACAAGCATGCCCACTTTTTCAGGGTTTAAAAGTCTAGAGAGCTCCAAAGAACTACTTTGTGGAAACAGTTTGTTGGTATGTCTACATGAAGATCTCATGAAGCATCTATCAGAGCAGTCCTATGGTTGGTAGTATCATAGTTGGACATAGAGAACTCCAACTGAAACACTGTTCTCATTACTCATTGGCATGTTTTATAAATTTTAGAACAAATAAAAGGAAGAAGTTATAAACAGCCTCTGGCCAGATTGTGTACATTTGATGTTCCTACACTCAGATTTACCCAGATCCTCCACCAGCAAGGTCAGACTTCCTTGAGAGCTTTGATTGAAGACCAAAAATCTTCAACCACCCCCAAACCCAATCTGATCCTTGTTATAAAATCACCTTGCTTATATCTGTGCTGAATCCAATCTCACAGAACCGGTTATCTTGCGCTGGAAAATAAATAGGATACAATTACACAATGTTTGTTTTAGGTCCTGGTTACTCGCTCGGTAATAACATTCCTATGATGTACCTACAAGGAAGTTTGTGGGAAATCTGAGCTCAACTGCTTTCAGTTGTTGTAAAATAGAGGCATATTGTCCTAGCAGTTTGCAGAACAATATTGTTAGTATTAGCACAGTGATGATTTCATTGGGGTTTTTTTCAATATTTTTATTGTTTTTTGCATAAACAAACAAGTACAGCAAGGCACTTCAGGAAGGATCATTGGAAACATACAAGATTACATCCATGGTCACTGAAGTGTACTGTAACAGGTAGTATAATTTCAAAAGGTGGCTCAGAAGCTTAAACACCCATACAAAAATCATCTGTAGACAATTAAGTTGAGTGTTGTAATAGATTATAATGGTTGTGCAAAAGGTTGAGGCCTGCCACCAGTAGTAGTAGTATGCCAATGAGCACTATGTTTTATGGAGATAGAAAGAAAAAAAAGGAGTGGATAAGGGAAAATGGACAGAGCAGGGACAGGTGGGAAAGAGAGGAGGGGAGGCAATCAGGGGTATCTGCATGATTAGGTTTTTTTTTTATGATGTTATAGTGTACAGAGGGAGTTTGCTGATATACCCGTGCATAGCCATTCAATCTTTATTTTTGTGAGAGTTTGCAGGTCAAACTGATGGAAGATGATTGGCAATTGTTTGCTATGGGTTACTGTACTTTACATTGATTTATGTTTTTATGCCCTTTTTGGCATGATTAATAAAGTGTGTACCATTGTCCTGTTGCCTGGAGTACTAGTAATTCAATGACATTTCATGGTAGGTACCATTGCCCTACCACCTGGAATATTAGTGGTCTAATGACATCACATAGAGGGTACCATTTTCCTGCCACCTTGAATGCTAGTGATCTAATAACATCACATGGAAGGTACCATTGCCCTGCCAGCTGGAAAATTAGTGGTCTAATGACATCACATGGAAGGTACCATTGCCCTGCCAGCTGGAAAATTAGTGGTCTAATGACATCACATGGAAGGTACCATTGCCCTTCCACCTGGAATACTAGTGATCTAATGACATCAAATAGAAGTTACCATTGCCCTGCCACCTGGAATATTAGTGGTCTAATGACATCACATGGAGGGTACAATTGCTCTGCCAGCTGGAATATTAGTGGTCTAATGACATCACATGGAAAGTACCATTGCCGCGCCACCTGGATTGCTAGCGATCAAATTACATTACATGGAAATTACCATTGCCCTGCCACCTGGAATACTAGTGATCTAATGACATCATGTGGAGAGAACCATTGCCCTGCTACTTGGAATACTACCGATCTAATGACATCACATGGAAGGTACCATTGCCCTGCCATCTGGAATACTAGTTATCAAATTATATCACATGGAAAGTACCATTGCTCTGCCATCTGGAATACTAGTGATCTAATGACATCACATGGGGGTACCATTGCCCTGCCACCTAGAACACTAGTGATCGAATTACGTCACATGGAAGGTACCATTGCCTTGCCAAATGGAATATTAGTGGCCTAATGACATCACATGGAGGGTGCCATTGCTCTGCTACTTGGAATACTAGTAATCTAATTACATGGCATAGAGCATTCCGATTGCCATGCCACTAATAATGCTAGTCATCTGACATAACATGGAGGGTACCATCGTCCTGTCATCTGTAATGCTAGTGATCTTATAACATCACATGAAGTGTACCAATGGCCCACTTCCTGAACTAATAGTGATCTAATGACATCACATGGAGTATACCATTGCCCCACCTTTTGGACTACCAGAGATCTGATGAAATTACACGGAGTGTACTCTTGCCCCACATGATCTAATAACATCACATGGAGTTTACCATGTCCCCATCTCCTGGACTACTGGTGATTTAATAACATCACATGAAATGTACCATTGACCCTGCCTCCTGGGCTATTAGTGATCTAAAGACACCACATGTAGTGACATACAGACCTGAGTCCTCAAAGAAGTGATATCTTTCTGTCTTAGTGTCACGGCAAGGAGCAAATTCGCGGAAGTTCTTCAGGTTGCCAGTGAAGTAACAGGCCCCAGTGTTTTCCCTGATTCATCAGAATTATCATTGCGATTCACAAAGTTATAACGCTGGAATGGAGCACAGGCCTGGGGGTGATAACAAAGGTTAGGACATTAGTAGTCACAGAAAATAAGACACAGGGATTAGTTACAAAAAAAAAGTTTCACCGAAACTTGGTATATACAGTATCTGATCAGTTCATGTTATGGTTGAGTACCTGGACCTAAAATTAAAAAAAAAAAAACTTTAGCTGTATTGTAAGATACCTTCTTCCACTATAATAAAAAAAAAACTATGCTTCCTATTTATTGATATCATAAATTGATTTGTATGGAGCCAGGTTTGCTATTGGTTACAAAAATGTTCCCTGTTTGGAAGCTTTGCTTCTTACCTGTGACATGGGGGGGGGGGGTTAGATTAATTAACTACAATACTGAGTTATAATGAACATTTTGGGAAAGACCTTTAACGATACTTGACTTTGGAGTGTCTACAACCCTGGGGGCAGCCATTTTGAGTAGGCTGATATGTATGGAAGACTGTATGTAGCCACAGAGAGAGCTGGAGGAAAGCCCTGCCCATAACCCAGGATCACAGAGAGGAAGAGAAAACTGAGCTGTTGTGGATTCTGGGAAGGACAGAGCCTGCTGGGAGAAACTATGACTTGTGGGGAATGTGGTCCCCAGGGAGATAAAGCCTGCATTACAGATTGGCTCTGGGATTACAGCTCTATGGGGGAAAAAAGTAAGGACAGTTCTGGAACTCAGGAAGTCGCAGAGAGGATATGGTGGAAAAAACACATTGTGTAAAAGGCTGGTGTTGGGTCAGTGTTGGAGATGCAGAAAGGCTGAGTAGTGGACATCTCCTGGTTTGTGGGAACGCCACTGTTGAGCCTGGTGTCACCGCTTGATCGTAAGGAGGACATCACTTCACCTGACACCGCTGAGCCTCAGACAGAGAGAGCAGGAAGAGCCAAGTCAACACTCTAGGAGCCAGTGAGAGGCCTCTGGCCATACCCTCTCACACCTTACTTGAAGGAACAGTATTGCCTTCTGGGACACAGCCCTGGGACCTATTTGTCCTGGTGACCATTATAATGGGAAGTGAAAGAAAATCCTACATTTTGAGTAATCATCAGAACAAGAATAGAGGGGAAATCTTCTAATGGGGACTCTAGTTGATGGCAACCCTGGTGACTACCATGGATTCCCATACATTGGTGGGATTTTCTCTCACTTTCTGTTATAGTTATTTATAGACAGTAAGGGAAATCCCGCTAATGCAACACAGATGGCAAAAAAATGTGACAGGGATTATATCCTTCCCTTACTCTATCCAGAAAAACAAAGTCTTTGCCAGCTCTACTTTAATTAACAAAAGACCCAGTTAGCACAATGGCTAAATTTTACCCCTACTATGCACCTAGGGGTCTTTGCCTCAACTTCAACAAAGGGTTTTATTTGTATCAACAATGTATGTATTTTCTGTGTTTGTGTGGTGTCCTCTGGTTCGTAGAATGATTGGGTTCTGACCAAAATGGCTCTTGAGAGCTTCTGTTAAAGATCTATATTCTCTGCAAAACACTGCTGAATACATTGTTGCCATCTAAATTTTAAAAATTTGAAATAGCTGGCTGATTAGGGTGATGATGGTCATGCCTGGTTAGCAGCAAAACCCCTGCCTATCTTTGGGGAAACTAATCAGCCTCAGTGTTTTTGTGTTTGGTCTATTGCTATTGCTTCCCATGAGAGTAAACCTGTGTCTGGACAATCCTCTTTCCATAACATGTATTCTGTAGGACAAGGTAATCCCAGCATCTATGTTAATGGAACAACTGTTTGTATGAACAACAGTTTGCCAAATGCAACGTCCACTTACCATTCAAAGTCTTTGACCAGCTTAATAGACTTAAAATAACACCTACCACAATGCTGGTGTTCCAAGCTCTAACAGTTGCTCCAAGCCATTGATCAGACCTATCAATGCTCATTTTCCCATCTTCAGTTTCTGCCTGGTCACCTATACAAGAAAACACTTGATAGACTATTATTTGTTTCAGTCTTGTAACCCATGGTTATATATATGAAAACCGAGTAAAAAGAAAAGTAGTCAATGAGATGCTTGTAGTAATTTGCTAATTCATATTAGTGACATGACAGGCTGCCATTGACAGCTAGAATCTAGTTTTGCAAACTTGCTCTATGAATTAAACCTCTCACATTTTTTTTTATTCATGTAGTTACCACCTTTAAACCTTTTACAAATTTTACAAATTTCCCCAGTATTTTGTATGCTTTTGTAGTTGCTGCTTGGCATTAAGTGGCGCACGTAGGCAGATGAGGTCTACTTTCTCCACTGTAGGTAGCACTGGTCTGCAGCGGCATTGTAGTTGGAGAGGAAGTTAAGAGGAACACGGTTCCTCTATGATTTCCTTGATCACTGGGGAAGCTATCCGATTGGATGCTGCCACCCCATGTTATTCTGATGGCCGTCTTGGGTGAGGCAGAGCCTATTTATGGCCCTGGCCTCCAGGCTTCACGTGCATTTGCGAGTGGGTAGCATTTTGACAGGTACCCCTTATGTCAGGGACAGTACTAGTAGCAGGAAAGGTTCCTGATGATCAACTTCTCTGGACATCTTCCCGTTTGGCCACGATATGGCCAGGCCACATTCTGCGCCTCTTAACAGGCGCTGTCAGCTCGGATGAAAACTGCACTCTATACCCTGTTGGAGTTGAGTGACCCCAGTTGGGCTGTCTTCCAACTGGGTTTATTGTGAACTGTTTTGCCTTACTTCAATACGAGTTCTTCAAATTGCACTTGGACTGTGTGTGTTATTGTCGGGGCAACATGCTGCACCCATCTACACGCAGCCTACTGTTCCACGTTAAACTCATTGCCAGTGCCTGTGCACATTTGTATTCAAACTATGAAAATGGCAATTTTAATATCAAGATATGCCGTTTAGACATATATAGCTAAACAGAAGGAGGAACACATAGAGGGGTTAAATAATACTTATAGGGCGTACACACGGTCGGACTTTGTTCAGACATTCTGACAACAAAATCCTAGGATTTTTTCCGACGGATGTTGGCTTAAACTTGTCTTGCATACACACGGTCACACAAAGTTGTCGGAAAATCCGATCGTTCTAAACGCGGTGACGTAAAACATGTACGTCGGGACTATAAACGGGGCAGTGGCCAATAGCTTTCATCTCTTTATTTATTCTGAGCATGCGTGGCACTTTGTCCGTCGGATTTGTGTACACACGATCGGAATTTCCGACAACGGATTTTGTTGTCGGAAAATTTTACCTCCTGCTCTCCAACTTTGTGTGTCGGAATATCCGATGGAAAATGTCCGATGGAGCCCACACACGGTCGGAATTTCCGACAACACGCTCCGATCGGACATTTTCCATCGGAAAATCCGACCGTGTGTACGGGGCATTAGACATTCTGGAATCTGCAGTTTTGCTCTGCCGTGGCTTTTACAAGGGTGGTCCCTCAATTTACTCGACAATTTACAGAATCCATCAGGGCTGCATGACACCCTCATTTGACTTTGTAATAGCCGCAGAAGGCAGGTGTAGATGAAAATTGTTGTCAGGGGATCTCAGAACTGGGCAGAGCCATCTTGGGCCCTTAGGCAAAATAATGCACTGGGGACCCTACCAAGGAGAGAGTGACCTCTCCCTGGTAGTGGCTTTGGCATCAGAAAAACGTGGGTGTGGCTAAATTATGCTAAATAAGGCTACTGGGGTGTATTCAAGAAATAGAATAGGTTAACATGTGATTCAGCTTGCCAGCAAACACACATATCTGAAATATTGGGTTGTCACCTGTTTGAATAAATGGTATCATGGAGCAATTTGTGGCCTCTAACCCCCATGGACACAGGAATACGCCTCCGGTATTACGGACATCCTCTTCTGATGAGTTCAGTCTGGGAGCCCCGACAATAATGTTCATCCTAAAATAAAAATGACCAGGGTGTATAGTCCATGCTGTGCAGTGTAATTATTTAGACTATATAGGTACAAGTTAACCACTTGATCACCGGAGGTTTTACCCCCTTCATGACCAGGGCATTTTGTGCTATTCAGCACTGTACTACTTTAACTGGCAATTGCTCGGTCATGCAACACTGTACGCAAATGAAATTTCTATAATTTATTTCACACAAAAACAAACAGAGCTTTCTTTTGGTGGTATTTAGTTACATAGTTACATATAGTTACATAGTAGGTGAGGTTGAAAAAAGACACAAGTCCATCAAGTCCAACCTATGTGTGTGATTATGTGTCAGTATTGCATTGTATATCCCTGTATGTTGTGGTCATTCAGGTGCTCATCTAATAGTTTCTTGAAGCTATCAATGCTCCCCGCTGAGACCACCGCCTGTGGAAGGGAATTCCACATCCTTGCCGCTCTTACAGTAAAGAACCCTCTACGTAGTTTAAGATTAAACCTCTTTTCTTCTAATTTTAATGAGTGGCCACGAGTCTTGGTAAACTCTCTTCTGCGAAAAAGTTTTATCCCTATTGAGGGGTCACCAGTCCGGTATTTGTAAATTGAAATCATATCCCCTCTCAAGCGTCTCTTCTCCAGAGAGAATAAGTTCAGTGCTCGCAACCTTTCCTCATAACTAAGATCCTCCAGACCCTTTATTAGCTTTGTTGCCCTTCTTTGTACTCGCTCCATTTCCAGTACATCCTTCCTGAGGACTGGTGCCCAGAACTGGACCGCATACTCTAGGTGCGGCCGGACCAGAGTCTTGTAGAGCGGGAGAATTATCGTTTTATCTCTGGAGTTGATCCCCCTTTTAATGCATGCCAATATTCTGTTTGCTTTGTTAGCAGCAGCTTGGCATTGCCTGCCATTGCTGAGCCTATCATCCACTAGGACCCCCAGGTCCTTTTCCATCCTAGATTCCCCCAGAGGTTCTCCCCCCAGTGTATAGATTGCATTCATATTTTTGCCACCCAAATGCATTATTTTACATTTTTCTACATTGAACCTCATTTGCCATGTAGTCGCCCACCCCATTAATTTGTTCAGGTCTTTTTGCAAGGTTTCCACGTCCTGCGGAGAAGTTATTGCCCTGCTTAGCTTAGTATCGTCTGCAAATACAGAGATTGAACTGTTTATCCCATCCTCCAGATCGTTTATGAACAAATTAAATAGGATTGGTCCCAGCACAGAACCCTGGGGCACCCCACTACCCACCCCTGACCATTCTGAGTACTCCCCATTTATCACCACCCTCTGAACTCGCCCTTGTAGCCAGTTTTCAATCCATGTACTCACCCTATGGTCCATGCCAACAGACCTTATTTTGTACAGTAAACGTTTATGGGGAACTGTGTCAAATGCTTATGCAAAATCCAGATACACCACGTCTACAGGCCTTCCTTTATCTAGATGGCAACTCACCTCCTCATAGAAGGTTAATAGATTGGTTTGGCAAGAACGATTCTTCATGAATCCATGCTGATTACTGCTAATGATATTGTTCGTATTACTAAAATCCTGTATATAGTCCCTTATCATCCCCTCCAAGAGTTTACATACTATCGATGTTAGGCTAACTGGTCTGTAATTCCCAGGGATGTATTTTGGGCCCTTTTTAAATATAGGTGCTACATTGGCTTTTCTCCAATCAGCTGGTACCATTCCAGTCAGTAGACTATCTGTAAAAATTAGGAACAACGGTCTGGCAATCACTTGACTGAGTTCCCTAAGTACCCTCGGATGCAAGCCATCTGGTCCCGGTGATTTATTAATGTTAAGTTTCTCAAGTCTAATTTTAATTCCGTCCTCTGTTAACCATGGAGGTGCTTCCTGTGTTGTGTCATGAGGATAAACACTGCAGTTTTGGTTACTGAAGCCCCCCGATTCACTCGTGAAGACTGAGGAGAAGAATAAATTCAATACCTTCCCTTCGCCATCTCCCCATCCTTTGTAACCAGATGTCCTTCCTCATTCTTTATGGGGCCAATATGGTCTGTCCTCCCTTTTTTACTGTTTACATACTTAAAGAATTTCTTGGGATTTTTTTTGCTCTCCTCTGCTATGTGTCTTTCATGTTCTATCTTAGCTGTCCTAATTGCACCTTTACATATCCTGTTGCATTCTTTATAAAGTCTGAATGCTGAGGATGATCCCTCAACCTTGTATTTTTTGAAGGCCTTCTCCTTTGCTTTTATATGCATTTTTACATTGGAGTTAAGCCATCCAGGACTTTTGTTCGCTCTTTTAAATTTATTACCCAATGGGATACATTGGCTAATGCCCTTATTTAATATGCTCTTAAAGCAAACCCATCTCTCCTCCGTATTCTTTGTTTCTAATATTTTATCCCAGTTTATGCCTTTTAGCAAGGTTTGTAGTTTAGGGAAGTTGGCTCTTTTGAAATTCAGTGTCTTTGTATTCCCTTTATGTTTCCTATTTGTGTGATTTATACTGAAACTAATTGACCTGTGATCACTGTTACCTAAATTGCCCCGCATTTCCACATCCGTGATCAGGTCTGTATTGTTGGTAATCAGTAGATCCAGTAATTTTTTATTTCTAGTTGGTGCGTCTACCATCTGACCCATAAAATTGTCCTGCAAGACATTAAGGAACTGGCGAGCCTTAAATGAATGTGCGGTTCCCTCCGCCCAGTCTATGTCTGGATAATTAAAATCCCCCATTATGATAACACTTCCCATCCTTGCTGCTAATCCAATTTGTGATAGGAGATCCGTCTCCACTTCCTCCCTCAGGTTTGGGGGCCTATAGCATACTCCCAGTATTATTTTCCCCTTAGCTTTATCCCTTTGGAGCTCTACCCATAAGGATTCCACCTCCTCTCTAGCTCCCTCAGTGATGTCATCTCTCACATTCACTTGTACATTATTCTTGATATATAGGCATACCCCTCCCCCTTTTTTACCCTCTCTATCCTTGCGGTATAGGGTATACCCTTGAATGTTTGCCAGCCAATCATGAGAGCTGTTGAACCAGGTCTCTGAAATTCCCACAAAATCCAAATCCTCCTCGTACAACAGTATCTCTAGTTCACCCATCTTGTCCGCCATGCTCCTGGCATTGGTGAACATGCCACATAGTTTAGACCGGTCGCATATTGTCCTCGTATTGGGTGTTTCGAGATTGCAACTAGGACTTGCTACTATACTCACCTTGTGTTTTTGTGCTTTGGTTAACCTACCACTAATGCCCCCAATACTACCCTCTGGAATATCTTCCGCGCTGGCTATCTCTGCCTCTGGACCCTCCCCCCCATCGCCTAGTTTAAAAACCCCTCTAACTTTTTGGCCATCTTCCTTCCCAGCAGATCTGCACCCTCCTCATTTAGGTGCAGTCCGTCCCTTCTATAGTACCGGTTACCAACTGAGAAGTCGGCCCAGTCCTCCAGGAACCCAAACCCCTCCTTACTACACCAGCTCTTCAGCCACTTGTTTACTTCCCTAATCTCCCTCTTGATTTGATCACCACTAGGTTTTTCATTTTTTATTATATAAATGCAAACCAAAAATTTGGAAAAAACCCCAATATTTTCTACTTTCGGTTATAAAAATTATCCAATAAAATCACATTTCTTCATAAATTTAGGCCAAAATGTACTCTATATTGTCAAAAGTATTGGGATGCGTGCCTTTTCACGCACATGAACTTTAATGGCATCCCAGTCTTAGTCCGTAGGGTTCAATGTTGAGTTGGCCCCACCCTTTACAGCTATAACAGCTTCAACTCTTCTGGGAAGGCTGTCCACAAGGTTTAGGAGTGTGTCTATGGGAATGTTTGACCATTCTTCCAGAAGTGCATTTGTGAGGTCAGGCACTGATGTTGGATGAGAAGGCCTGGCTCGCAGTCTCCACTCTAATTCATCGCAAAGGTGTTCTATTGAGTTGAGGTCAGGCCAATCAAGTTCCTCCACCCCAAACTTGCTCATTCATGTCTTCATAGACCTTGATTTGTGCACTGGTGCGCAGTCATGTTGGAACAGGAAGGGGCCATCTCCAAACTGTTCCCACAAATTTGGGAGCATGAAATTGTCCAAAATGTCTTGGTATGCTGACGCCTTAGGAGTTCCCTTCACTGGAACTAAGGGGCCAAGCCCAACCCCTGAAACAACCCCACACCAAAATCCCCCCTCCACCAAATGATTTGGACCAGTGCACAAAGCAAGGTCCAAAAAGACATGGATGAGCGGGTTTGGGGTGGAGGAACTTGACTGACCTGCACAGAGTCCTGACCTCAACCCGATAGAACACCTTTGGAATGAATTAGGGTGGAGATTGTGAGCCAGGCCTTCTGGTCCACATCAGTGCCTGACCTCACAAATGCGCTTCTGGAAGAATGGTCAAACATGCCCATAGACACACTCCTAAAACCTGTGAAAAGCCTTCCCAGAAGAGTTGAAGCTGTTATAGCTGCAGAGGGTGGGCCAACTCAGTATTGAACCCTACAGACTAAGACTGGGATCCCATTAAAGTTCATGTGCGTGTAAAGGCAGGTGTCCCAATACTTTTGGTAATATGGTGTATGTAGCTACCAAGAGTAGCAGAAGTTTAATAGCAGACTATCTGTAGCATGTACCTGTTAGGTGGAATGGCTTCTAGCAGCGAGGGAGATGTTTTCGCACATGTGATCAGTATAGCATGGGAGATGTTTTCTGGACATGTGATCAGTATAACATCAGCTATTTCATGGCTTGACAGTTCATTTAAGACCACAAGCAACTGTGAATGTTATCATTCATGGAATGCCCTTATTGTAATGTTAAGTCCATGGGTTTAGTTCTGCTTTAAACATTTAAAATCTATTGAAAATGCAAGAATAGATAGAAAAAAAAGTTCATCAAACAAAACAGGAACACAAGCTGGATCCTTAAAATCAATTCCTTGATCTCAAAAAATGCTAAAATCTGTTTCTGTTCTGCCCTTTACAGTGCCCTTACAGCAAATGTAGGAGGGACACGCCACCTTCCCCTTCATAATCCCAGGACTAGGCCTCTGATACCTTGGCATTGCATTGCGGGAAGAACCTGGTTTGCTGCAGTCTCGGGCTAGTGTTTTGAGCAGCCATTCTCAACCAGGGTTCCTCCAGAGATGGCTAGGGGTTCCTTGAGCTGTGGCTAATTTACCTCTTGTTTAATGGTGCCTACATACTTCTGAGTCAATGCCACTTGGAGGAGCCAGTGGTATGACACCAATGATCTTTATAGCTCTCTGTAGAGGAGTCATTCTTACCACCACTGTAAAAAATGGCATTCTTCTCACTGACCACCAAAGTAAGGGGCATTGTTCCCACTGACCCCCAATGAATTGGTTTTATCAGGGGTTTCCCGACACCTGAAAATAATTTTAAGGGTTCCCCTGGGGTAAAATGGTTGAGAAAGGCTGGTTTTGAGGGACATAAAAAAGACATTAAAGTGTATTGTAAGGTAAAAACTTTTATTTCTAGTTTTTGAGTGGGGAAGGGTTAGACTTTTTGTAAAATTTTCACTGGTGTTTGTATTGCTATTGGGGATATTCACCCTCTCTATTTGTACTGTGTACTGTGACACACCTTTTGATATAAAGTGTCCCTCTTTCATATTTTAGAAAGTTGGAAGGTATGAATCATGGCTGAGGTATCTTGAGAGGAGTACTGAGGTAGGGTGCTGTGATATTTTTAGGAAGCTAAACACAGCAACCTTCTGGCATCTCCCATCACCCATGATCTACCTACATTGCATAGAAAAGCACTGAGACTCAGTGATGACATCACTGGGTCAAAAAATTAAATTAGCTTGTTGATATACTGTAGTAACGCATACATTCTAACGCACACACTACTGCAATGCACCGCAACACCTTTAGAATGGCACCCCAATGCACTAAACCAGCAACACGTGACAACACACAGTAATGCATTAAAACTCATTGTGTGCAGAGCACATTAACATGCAACATAACTATGGTTAACATGCCGTATCAGACCACACAAGTAAGAATTGGGCAGTTAGTGATGATGTGGGTTGTCCTGAGTTATAAGGAGGGGGGGGTGGTATCAGTGATGAAGGTGACATCATCCTAGGTAACTTTAACATTCCAATCAATGTTAATAATGCTACCACTTCTAAACTACTCAACCTAACCTTCTATTTTAACCTAACACAATGGACACAAACCACCACTCACTCCAATGGCAACACTCTCAACCTTGTGTTCTCCCATCGCTGCACTCCCTGCAATCTCTCCAACGCACCCTTTCCTCTCTCTGATCACAACCTTATCCGTTTCACACTCTCCTTGTCTCCTATATCCCATGCTGTCAACCCACAAACCACTACCCGCAGGAACCTTCGCAGCCTCAAACCTTCCCTTCTTCACTCTGCTACTGATGGCCTTTATGACAAAATCGCACCCCTTGCCTGCCCAGACCTAACCACTTCCATCTACAACACCACGTTGTCATCTTCCCTAGACGTACTTGCTCCTCTTTCTGCACGCAGAACCAGGCCCCATCTGCCACAACCCTGGCAAACAGACGACACCAGAAGTCTCAAGAGACACAGCTGTGCTCTTGACCGAGCATGGCGTAAATCTAAATCCCTGCAAGATTTTACCCTCTACAAATCTGTCCTTCTCAAATACAACTCCTGCCTCCACACTGCTAAACAAACCTATTACAACACTCTCATCAAAACCCTCTCATCCAAACCTCGTCAACTCTTTTCTACCATTAATTCCTTACTTTACCCCCCACTGCCCCCCACCCACCAACTTGCTTACCGCTCAACATATTGCCAACCACTTCAATAGCAAAATCAACACAATTCACAAGGAGATATCCAGCATTCAAAATCCTCCCCTACCCAACATATCAGGTCCAACACCACACTCAATACTCTCCTCCTTTTGCCCAGTTACCACAGAAGAAGTTGATAAACTCCTCTCCATGGCCCACCTCACTACATGTCCCCTGGACCCTGTCCCCTCTCAATTACTGCGACCACCTTCCCACTCTATCCTCAACTCCCTAACCCACATCTTCAACCTCTCCCTCTTCTCCGGCACATTTCCTTCCCCGCTCAAACATGCACTGGTTACCCCCATACTCAAAAATCCCTCACTAGACCCCACCTGTTTGAATAACTTAAGACCTATCTCCCTTCTCCCGTTTGCCTCCAAGCTCATCGAACGCCTTGTTCATGACCAAATGAGTCGCTACCTCACGGACAACAACCTTCTCGACCCCCTACAGTCTGGCTTCCGCCTACAACATTCTACTGAAACTGCCCTACTAAAACTCACCAATGACCTAATAACTGCCAAAACCAATGGCCACTACTCCATACTCATATTTTTAGACCTCTCTGCTGCCTTTGACACAGTTGACCACCTGCTGCTCCTCAGCAAATTACACTCCCTTGGCCTCCGTGAGTCTGCATTATCCTGGTTCTCCTCCTACCTATCTCAGCGCACTTTCAGTGTCACTTACAACTCCATCTCCTCCGCTCCCCTCCCTCTTTCTGTTGGGGTACCCCAAGGCTCCGTCCTTGGGCCTCTCCTTTTCTCACTCTATACCTCTTCCCTGGGCCAGTTGATAACCTCCCATGGCTTCCAATACCACCTCTATGCCAATGACACACAGATCTATCTCTCCGCCCCTCAACTCACCCCCACTATCTCCTCACAGATCTCAAACTTGCTGAATGACATATCGGTATGGATGTCACACCACTTCCTCAAACGTAATCTTTCTAAAACTGAGCTTGTTATATTTCCTCCTTCACGGTCCCCCTCCTGTGACTTCACCATTAATATCAACAACACAACCATTGGTCCCTCCACACATGCCAGGGTCCTGGGTGTAATCCTTGACTCTGACCTCTCCTTCAGCCCCCATATCCAATCACTGGCTAAATCCTGCCGCCTTAACCTCCGCAACATCTCCAGAATTCGACCCTTCCTGGCTAATGACACCACAAAGCAACTTATTCACTCCTTGATTATTTCCCGCCTCGACTACTGCAACTTTCTCCTTAATGGCCTACCCTTAAGCAGGCTATCCCCCCTTCAGTCTATTATGAATGCTGCTGCTAGACTAATACACCTCACTAATCGATCTGTGACTGCTGCTCCTCTCTGCCAATCCCTTCACTGGCTTCCCCTACCCCACCGTGTAAAATTCAAAATGCTAACCATAACATACAAGGCCATTCACAACATCGCCCCCATCTACATCACCAACCTCATCTGCAGATATCGCCCAAATCGCCCCCTCCGCTCCTCCCAGGACCTCCTGCTCTCTAGCTTCCTTGTTACCTCCTCCCATGCTCGCCTTCAGGACTTCTCCAGAGCCTCTCCCATCCTCTGGAATTCCCTGCCCCAGTATGTCCGATCAGCCCCTACCCTGTCCATCTTTAGGAGATCCCTGAAAACTCATTTATTCAGGGAAGCCTATCCCACACCCACATAACTATCCCTGAGCCACCCCCATCAAATCATTCTTTGCAGCTATTACCTTTTGTACCACCACCCCCTCCCTTTAGAATGTAAGCTCTACGAGCAGGGCCCTCCTGTACCTTTTGTATTGAACTGTACTGTAATTGTGTTGTCCCCCTTATACATTGTAAAGTGCTGCGTAAACTGTTGGAGCTATATAAATCTCGTATAATAATAATAATAATAATAATAATGAAGGGGGTTGACCTGACCAGGTTATAACTGGGCAGAGACAGTGCTGTATTTTGGCCTAGGCCGACAAGGCCCAGGCCTAGGGCGGCACTTGGCAGGGGGGTGGTGCTGCCCCCAGCCTGATCGCACATTTATCCAGCACAGTGGTGACAGGCAGCAGGGCCGGGACTATAGGGTGCGGAAGGGGCAGAAGCTCTGGGTGTAACAACTGGAAGAGGAGGAGGACGCAGGTACGGTTCAGTGCGCAGGCAGCCCTGGGTTAAAGTCTCCCAGCTGACGATACATGATACAGAAAGCAGTACTGCAGCGGGGTGCCGAGTGCGCTCCTGCACCTCGCACCAGTCTAAACTACTTTGCATTCTCTATCAGGCGGAGTGAGATCCCACCTGACAGGTGACTTCTAGTCCCGGCCTCTGAGGTGACGTCATTCAAATGGGACAGGAAAGGAACGTGGCGTCCAATTGGGTTTGCCTGAAAAACAGACAGGCAGATCAAATTGGACTGCTCATGTGATAGGAAGTAGTGGGACAAATGTAGATGAGGGGGGCGTCTGATGGAAGAGGGGGGGGCGTCCGATCTTAGTCTTGCCTAGGGCAGCACAAAACCAAAATACACCACTGGGCAGAGGTATTACTGACAGGGGTTGTCCTGAGTTAAAGGGGGTTAGTGATAGAGAGGGTTGACAAGGGTTTTACCAGCTTATAAGGGAGTTTGTTCCTTCTGGATATGGGAGGGGGGGGGATTAGTGATGACTAGGGTTTTAAGGGGAAATGTTAGTGATGGAGGGAGTAGTTACAAGGGGGTGTTAATGATGGAGGGGGTTGTCCTGGCCTGGTTATAAGTGACGGAGGTATTAGTGATGACGAGTGTTGTCCCAAATTAAGAGGGGTTATGTGTTAGTGATAGAAGGGGGTGACAAGGGTTGTACCAGGTTATAGGGGGTTTGCTCCTAGATATGGGGGGGAGCTTAGTGATGACTTGGGTTTGAAGGGGCAATGTTAGTGATGGAGGGAGTAGTCCTGAGTTACAAGGGGGTGTTAGTGATGAAGGGAGCAGTCTTGAGTTACAAGGGGGTGTTAGTGATGGAGGAGTTGTCCTGACCAGGTTATAAGTGACGGAGCTATTAGTGATGATGATGGGGGTTGTCCTGAGCTAAAAGGGGTTATGTGTCAGTGATGGTGGTGGTGGTGGGGGGGGGGGGGGTATGACAAGGGTTGTACCAGATTATAGGGGGATTATGTAAGTGATTATAAGGATTGATCCTGGATATGACGGGGGTTAGTGATGACAGGAACTGACAGCGAATGACCAGGGTTTTAAAGGGCAATGTTAGTGATGGAGGGAGTAGTCCTGAGTTACAAGAGGGTGTTAGTGATGGAGGGGTTTGAGATTGATTGTCTAGGGTTATAAGGGGGATGTTAGCGATGATGGGAGTAGTTCTTCTGATGCAGTCTTAGTAACTAAAACATAAATGAAAAACCTAATATGACACTAATTGAAATAACCTTGGTAGCTGGGTGGAGCTGGACCCTTATATCGCTCAATGGCAGCTTATCGTTTACCTGAAATATATATGTTGGATGGAATGACTGCTAAAGGAAAGCCACCACTCTCTATTGTAAAGCATGTAGAGCTATTCTCATTTGATATACATACCGTTTATCTGCAGTTTGGTAGAAGTCAATGGAAAATCCAAAGTAGCTTCCTTTAGGTCCATAAAAGATCTGTGGGTTGTGTATATCCAGATTTAGGGAATGAGTATAGAAAAGCATCAGAGGTAGAAGAAACAGCAGCATGGTGTTCAGTGTAAACCACACTCAGAGCTCTCCTCCTCCTATAATCTAAACATATATATCAGCACATATCTTCTCTACAGCTCCCACCTCTATGCTACTTCTCAGTAACTTCCTTTAACACCACCGTACCGTGCTACATCGTCCCATCACTGATCTTTATCACATGCTCTTTCTCATTTGTATTTTTGCACTATTTCCTTTAATATCAGCAATTTCTTTACCAGGCCATGTGCCAATTTATTCCCTAGAGACCATTACCTTTCACCCTTGAAGTTTGTACAACTAGCAAATTGTCTTTGTATGCAATCGTGATTTGCTGAAAGAGACCCTGTCAACAGACCATTCATTTCAGCAACCATCTTTCTATAAGATTATATGTGCATTTAGCATATTTTATGTATGCTGTTTATGCTGTTTATTAGTGTAGGCAGGGCTTTTTTTCAGGGGGAACTTGGTGGAACTCAGTTCCACCACCTCTGGTTTAGACCCTTTGGTGCCTGCTCACCACAATCACTTGTAAACACAGAAGTCGGGTTTCTGTGTTTACAAGTGACAGCTCTGCACTCTGTATGTAATGCAATCCTGGTACTTAATGCCCCTTTAAGACCCTCCTTCTGTTTTTGTGAAATTTGAACACACTCACTATTTGATGTGATTCGGAGGGTGTGTGTAGGGGGAGGGGTTTTGTAGGGCCGTGGTTAAGTTCCAGCACCTATTGTTTGAGAAAAAAAGCCCTGCGTGTAGGCATTCAAAAGTTCTGAGGCTGCTGCTGGGAACCGCTATCTTGGATGAGGTGTCAGTAAGCCGAGCCGATTCAGAGTTGTTAACTAAGAGACAATATAATGTTCCCCTTTAGGAAGGGGGTCAGGAAATGAAGAGAAGGGAGGGGAAGATAAAGAAAAAGGAAGAAAAGAATTGAAGTTGCAAAAAGTTTCAAAGAAAGGAAGCAGGAGAAGGGATGGCAGAAAGAAGGAAGGCAAGTAGGAAAGGGAAAAATGAAGAAAGGGACTGAAGTGAAAGGAAGGGTCAAAGAAAGGATGCAAGGGAAGGGATGTTGGGTTGCTATATAGATCCACCAAAAAAGGGGGCTGGAGGTTGCCAATCCCAAATTCAATATGTAAAGGAGCAAATATCCCCCAGGTAAGTGATAAGGACTTTGAAGGCAACAAGGAAAAGGGGGTCTAAACAAAAATTGTATTAATAATAATTTATTTCTTGATATGTAGAAGAAAATATAAAATTATTCGGGTGCAGACATCACCAGAAATTAAGTAGATTAAAAACAACAAGTTTACAAAAACTAAATCGTTAGTGCGTGACAATTGTAGACATTCAGCTCAACGCATTTCAGGACACTTGTGGGATCCCTTCATCAGGGACGTTCAAGGTGAGGTAAAATTACCATAGCATATTATAAAAATGCAAAACAGAAAAGTAGTAAAAGTAATAATAATAATAATGAGAAAAAAAAGGGAATAACACAATATGTACATCATGCATGGACAAAGGGCAAGAGGCAGGAGCATCGTTGACACCAGGATTGGGAGATCACCTACCAATTAGATGAACTTGGTAATTATAATATATAATACATATTGTGTTATTCCCTTTTTTTCTCATTATTATTATTATTACTATTACTATTATTATTTTTCTGTTTTGCATTTTTAGAATATGCTATGGTAATTTTACCTCACCTTGAACGTCCCTGATGAAGGCACCCCACAAGTGTCCTGAAACGCGTCGGCTGAATGTCTACAATTGCCACGCGCTAACGATTTAGTTTTTGTAAACTTGTTGTTTTTCATCTACTCTACTTCTGGTGATGTCTGCACCCGAATAATTTTAAATTTTCTTCTACATATCAATAAATAAATTATTATTAATACAATTTTTGTTTAGACCCCCTTTTCCTTGTTGCCTTCAAAGTCCTTATCACTTACCTGGGGGATATTTGCTCCTTTACATAGGGAAGGGATGTTGAGTGGAAGGAAAGAAGAAAGGAAGGGAAGGTGGAAGGAAAGGAGTGAAGGAAGGAAGGGGAGAGGGAAGGAAGAGAAGGAGGAAGAACAGCAGGAAGCAAACTCTCCCTCACTAATGTGTTTGGTTGGAATGGGTCAATGCATTACAAACCTCATGAGTCTAAGGCCCCGTTCACACCGGAGCATAGGTGTGCACAGTCTATTGCATTAGGGTGTGCACCTCAAAGCGCAAACACATAAGTGTGTGTATATAATGAAGGTGTCAGTAGACCAAAGGACGGTGTCAGTAGGACAAAGACTGGTGTCAGTAGGACAGTGAATGGTGTCAGTAGTTTTATTTTTATTATTTTATATATAATTTTTTACAATTTTTTAAACATTTTTTTTTAACATTTTTTTTAAGAGCCCCATTAGGGGGCTTTGCTGAAATATCAGGGGTTTAAACAGGGCATACCTGCGCTACACAGGGTGATTAGGGTGTGCACACCTGGCACACCCTGTGCGCACGCCTATGCACCTGAGCGATTTTCTGCTTGAAGCTTGTAGCTCTAAAATGCTCAACAAGCCAAATTCCATTTATTTCAATGGCCTCTGTTCACATATGAGCGTTCTGTCACCTGAAGCAAAACGTTGAACCTCAAAAAAGTACATGAGCTTCTTTTTGGCAGATTACAAGCGTTTTTAGCCCCATAGACCTCAATAGAAATGCCTGACTTGAACGTTTTACAAGAGTTTTGTCACTCGTTTTCTGCTCAAACAGCAGCTTTCCACCCCTAATTTCCTCTCCCTCTCCTTCCTTTAGTGCTTTCTATTGGCCAAACAAAAACTCCTGAAGCTGTAAAATGCTTGTAATATGCTTCTAAAAGGCTTTAAAAACGCTTGTAAAAAGCTGCAAAAAACACTTAAAAAAATACTGTATTTTTGAAAAAGCCTGAGGACGACCAAACAAACAGCACCAAGAAGAACACACTTTGGGAAGATTTACTAAAACTGGTTCACCCAGAATCTGGTGTAGTTGTGCATTGTTCCCAATCAGCTTCTAACTTCAGCTTCTTCAGTTAAGCTTTGACAAAAAAACCTGGAAGCTGATTGGTTTCTATGCAGAGTTGCACCAGATTTTGCACTCTCTAGTTTTAGTAACCCCCCCTTTGAATATGTACAGACTTTCCATTCCTGGTGAACCAATAATGCAATAAGACTGTGTACTTTTATCGGTTTTTAGCAGGTGGTGGGATAAGACTGGAATTTACTGCTAGATACCAGAGAAAGAAGTGCTGATCCTTAAACTAGCATTCTTGCCATATTTTAGGGAAATTCCACAGAGGAAACCCAGTGAAATGTACAGATGCTGCAGGAGAGATCTGTTACATGGTACAGGGAGGCTGGAGGACCGATTCAAATAATTTTGTTTAATGCTAGAGGGAAAAGTCAGAACCCATAGACATTCAACAAGAAAAATTCTTTAACAGGTCTAAATAGTTACATAGTTAATCAGGTTAAAAAAAAGACACAAGTCCATCTAGTTCAGCAAATAAAAGGGGGGGGGGGGATTATGCAGGCATACCCCACTTTTAAATACACAATGGTGTTTATTTACTAAAGCTGGAAAGTGCAAAATCAGGCTCACTTCTGCATAGAAACCAATGAGCTTCTAACCTCAGCTTGTTCAATTAAGCTTTCGTAATAAAACCTGGAAGCTCATTGGTTTCTATGCAGAAGTGAGCCTGACTTTGCACGTTCCAACTTTAGTAAATAAACCCCATTGTGTACTTAAAAGTGGGGTATGCCTGTACAATCCTATAACCACAGCTGATCCAATGGAAGGCAAAAACCCCATTAAAGCATGAACCAATTTGCTCCAGCGGGGGAAAAAAATCCTTCCTGATCCCCCGAGAAGCAATCGGATATTCCCTGGATCAACTTTACCTATAAATGTTAGTTTCCAGATATATTATGTACATTTAGGAAATAATCCAGGTCTTTTTTAAAGCAATTTACTGAGCTGGCCACAACCAGCTCTTGAGGGAGTCTATTCCACATTTTCACTGTATAAAAAATAACCCCCATACAAGATACTGGTACAAAAAAGATTATTATTGGCTAATCAAAGCATAGGCCACATATGAGTTGATTTAAATTGAATTAAAGATAGTGATTTAACATTAGAGCTTTTCTGCTACACCCCTTATCCCTTTCATGACTAAGCCTATTTTTGAAATTTGGTGTTTACAAGTTAAAATCCGTATTTTTTGCTAGAAAATTACTTAGAACCCCCAAACATTATATATATTTTTTTAGCAGAGAATCTAGAGAATAAAATGGCGATTGTTGCAATATTTTTTATCACACGGTATTTGTGCAGCGGTGTTTTAAACGCAAATTTTTGGAAAGATGATGTTACGCCGAGTAAATAGATACCAAACATGTCACCCTTTATAATTGCACGCACTCGTGGAATGGCGACGAACTACGGTACCTATGAATTTCCATAGGCGACGCTTTAAAAAATTTTTACGGTTACCAGGTTTGAGCTACAGAGGAGGTCTAGAGCTAGAATTATTGCTCTCGCTCTGACGATCGCGGCGATACCTCACATGTGTGGTTTGAACACCGTTTACATATGCGGGCGCGACTTCCGTATGCGTTTTCTTCGCTGCACGAGCTCGCGGGGACAGGGGCACTTTAACTTTTTTTTTTTTTTTTTTTTATTTATTTTATTTATTTTTGTACTTAATAAATTGTGTTTAAATTTTTTTTTTTCTTTTACTTTTATTGCTGTCACAAGGAATGTAAACATCCCTTGTGACAGTAATAGGTGGTGACAGGTACTCTTTATGGAGGGATGGGGGGGTCTAAAAGACCCCCCATCCCTCCTTTACACTTCAAAGTATTCAGATCGCCAAAAACGGCGATTCTGAATACTGTGTACTTTTTTAAATTCGGCGCCATTGGCAGCCGAGTAAACGGGAAGTGACGTCATGACGTCGCTTCCGCGTTTACAACGAGAAGCCTGGAACGAAGCCTCTCGCAGCTTCGTTCCAGCCCGCCCCCAGCCGCCGAAGGCAGCCGAATGGACACCGGGCCTCCCGATCGCACGGGAGGCCCGGTAACAGTGGCGGGAGGCGGCGGGAGGGGGGGGATGTCCCCTCCCGCTCCTCCGGTATAACAGCCGAGCGGCTTTTAGCCGCATCGGTTGTTATACACGGGTAGCCGATCGCCCGCTGTAAACAACGGTACTGGGATGATGCCTGCAGCTGCGGGCATCATCCCGGTATAACCCCGGAAAGCCGAGTACACATATCTGCGTACGGTCGGCGGGAAGGGGTTAAAACTGGGAAAACTCCACCATTACTAAGATCCCCGCATAACCTTGGACAACCCACATCATTAATAACATCCCCCTTTATAACCCAGGACAACCCCTGTCAAACCTTATCATTACTATCATCACTTTCCCCCCTCCACCTCTTATGACCTGGGAAATCCTCTGTCATCACTAATACTCCCCATTTAACTAGGGACAACCCTCATCATTACTAAGACTCTACTTATAACTCAAGACA